>NC_079189.1:510826737-511152737 GCF_029499605.1 Hyla sarda | reverse complement strand
AGCACAATTGGCTGTCCCGTTGTTGAGGATTGACTTGGGCAGCCTGTCAGCACAGAGTGTTGGGGCCACTGACATTCTTTAGTATAGTAATTATGTGAATATTGTAAAATAAGAGTAATATATTTTCTTTAAATTCATTTTGTTATTGTTCCATGTATGTAAGTTTAATGTATTACTGTGCCTTTAAAAATGTGAGCAGTGAGCCCCTTGTGACCATGTGAGCCAATGAGACCCCAAAAGTCCCCTCTGTATAGTAAGGTACAGGGGAGGAGTTAGTCAGTTCATTCTAGTGGCTAGTTCATGCTAGTTCACCCTAGATTATGCTCCTGAGCAACAGCTAAGCTCAGGTGTGCTGTGTCGTGTGTCCTAAGCAGAGGCCTACTACACTCCGTTCCTGGTCATCCTACAAGTATCACTAGCGGGGAAGATTCATGTCCCTGCAGAATAGTCTACAGTGCCTTGGAAGGACCCAAGCTACCAGAATCACAAATTCTACAATTCCGTTCGGTGAAAAGCACCACAAATCTCAGAATGGCAACAAGGCTAGCAAGGGGTATGCTGCACTCTCATACCAAGTCCAGCTGTTTGTGTTATACCAACATCACAAGCTCGGTAAAAGCAGTTAACCGTAACCTGACGTCGGTGCGTTTATTGACTCATTGTGTCTGGCTCAGGAAGACTGCTTCCCACCTTCGGACTGTGGATCGGATAAACGGTGCCCTGGCTTCTCAAAGTGATCAGGTACGTCTATTAACACGCAGTGGTTGACACACTACCAATCCATAAAACAAGTCAGGAGAGATGCGCACTTAACCCTTTCTCTCCCGACTCAGTGTCACTCGCTTCTTATACCCCGACCAGTAAAAGCCTTTGACGTATCCCTAGGACATGTTAAAAGGTTTTTTTTGTTTTGTTTTTATTCTTAAATAATGACAAGTGCACGTTAAAGACACATGTACTGTAACAACATCCACAATTTATCATTAATTTGTCTGAATACTAAACCTTATACTTACGTAATTTGCATAGATGTCTGTATGATTCCATTCCAATCCATCATCCAACACAGTGATAACGACTCCTTTTCCTGTTATTCCTTTCCGCCATACTGGAATGACATGGAGGTCCAGCTTTGGCATTGAAGGGTTCACTCTTGTGTCTTGCTGAGAATAAAAAAAAAACATAAGCCTGGATGCACATGTCATCTCTCAAACTGAATATTTGACGTCTAAGGTCTGCGAAAAAAGTGTCAGAAATATTTGTGTCTTTTGTGCTATATTGAGAGATTTAAAGGGGTACTCCGGCGTAAAACATCTTATTCCCTATCAAAAGGATAGGGAATAAGATGTTAGATCGCAGGGATCCCGCCGCTGGTGACCCCTGCGATCGCCCTTCATTCCGGTCTATGGGAGGAGGCGTGACAGCTACCAACTAGACGTCACGCCCCCTCCCATAGACATGAATGGAGGGAGCGTGGCGTGAAGTCATGAACACAGGAGCTCCACGCTCCCGTGTTCCGGACGCCGCTGCTGCTGGCCCGGAGATTTAACATCTTATCCCCTATCCTTTTGATAGGGGATAAAAGTTTTTGCACCGGAGTACCCCTTTAATGATCATTTAATTTCAAATGCGTTTCTTTCTGATACACTATATGGGCACTATATGGATGTTTCTCCAGATATTGCAAAACGTCAACTCCCAGCATGCCCGTACTGCCGACGGCTGTCTAGGCATGCTGGGAGTTGAAGTTTTGCAATATCTGGGGGGCCACAGTTTGAGGCCACTGAGTTATTGAGTTAGTAGAGCATTGGCAACTTCTATGTACTATACTATACTATCTGCTCTCTAATGGGCAAGTCTGGGTTTGGAGAATGCCAGGAGAATGTTACCTGATTTAGGCTAAGTTTCCACTTGTTTTTTTTCCCTGCGTTTTTTTTATGTGAAAAAGCGTTTTTTCACACTTGTGTGGAAATTGCATTTTTGTCCCCTTTGGCGTTTTTTTCAACATTTGTTGGGTACCAAAAAAAAAAAGATGCAGTGGTGATGGAAAAAAAATTATTTAATGAAATTAATATTTTTTATAGCAAACTTTTTATAAATTTTTTAAACAGGGATCAATTTATGTGGGTGGGTAGGGCACTAAAAATGTAGACGACAATAATAAAAATTTAGTGTGTGTGTGTTTTCACTTTTTTTTCTTTTTTTTTAAATATTTATTAGGTAGTACTACTACTCCCAGCATGAAACACACTGTTCCATGATGGGAGTTGTAGTTCCTGTACTAAAAGACAGATCGCCCGGGAGTCACTCCTGACACCCGATGCGATCGTCCATAATATAGCAGAGATGCGGTGCGGCTCTATACAGCGCCCGCATCTATGCACTATACTCCGGCCAGTGATGTGAATAGAAATTCACATCACTCATTCATATTTTCCACCCAGAGTGGGGATTAGCTGGATGGTGGCACACTCTGCTCCATGCTGGGAGCTGTAGTACCTGCATTAATAGACAGATCTCAGCAAGTGTCACTTCTGACACCCAATGAGATCGTCCTGTATAATGTATAGATGCACTGACGTATATATACACCTATACATATTTCCCACAGAGAGTTGTGATTGGCTGGAACCATCTGGCCAATCACAGCTCTCTGTGGGAAACATGAATAGGTGTATACATACGGCAGTGCAGGAGACCATAGAAGAGTTGCCGGCGGCATCTATACATTATACAGGAGGATCGCAACGGGTCAGAAGTGACATCGGCGATCTGTCAATTAGTACAGGTACTACTACACCCATCATGGAACAGTGTGTTCCATGCTGGGAGTAGTAGTACTATCTAAAAAAAAAAATTTTTTTAAGTGAAAAACACACACACACTACATTTTTATTATTGTCGGCTACATTTTTAGTGCCCTGCCCGCTTACATAAATTGATCCCTGATTAAAAATGAATAAAAATTTTGTTATAATAAAGATAAATTTTGTTAAATACTATTTTTTCCATCACTACTGTATCTTTTTTAATGGTACCTTACGAAATGTTATTATAAAAGGTATCTCTTTTTTGGATCGCCAAAGTCCAAAAAAGAATAAAAGCCCACAAGTCGTTTTTCTTGCCATTTTTTTTTTTACTGCTATAGACTTTTATGGGAGAAAAACGCCACAATTTCAGGGGAAAAAACACCATAGCCTCAACATGCTGCGACTTTGCAAAACCACCAAGGAGCTGAAAAATGCCAAAAAATTGTGAAAAATTGCCAAAAGGATAAAAAAAACAACACCAAACTGAAAAACGCAAAGTGGAAAAAGAATTTAGTGATTGATTTACAGCTAACATCTGTCCGCAGCGTTTTTTGGCAGAAAAAAAACAAAGCGTCAGAATTGGCTTATTCTTGGCGTCCCCCCCCCGCCCCCCCCCCCCCCCCCCCCCCCCAAAACTTAGCCTAACTGCTTTTCTGTACCGTTGCTGTAATGCAATGTTCAATTTACTTACCAAATACCACTGCTGATTCCACATAGGATCATCGAAAAGATCCTCCGTGTTTGGTTTGAGAACAGAGCGCTTATTCCTCTCTTTAATGTATTGTTGTTCTGCCCATGATACCTAGGGATATTAGACAGAAATGCATCATGTGACATCTATATTATTGGCAGATTTTTCAACCTTCTCTGCACTATTTTCTGTAAGGTCAGGATATCAGACAGATACCATTCAACGTTTGGAACTAAACACCCATATTAAACCCATTCATGCAAACTAAAATTAGGCCAGACACAAAATTCCAAATGTTTATGGTAATTTACTATTTTGTAATATTTGTCTAAAAATCTCTGCAGCTCCCACTGGCCAAAAATAAGATTCTAGTTGCTTTAATGGGTTGTTTAGTCTAAAAAAAAAAACTCAAATTATGAAGGGTAGTTAGTTAAAGGCGTACTATCAACGGGTGCAGAAAAGTTAAACAGACTTGTAAATTACTTCTATTTAAACATCCTAATCCTTCCAGTACTTATCAGCTGTGATATGCTTCAGAGGAAGTTGTATAGTTATTTTCTCTTTGACAACAGTGCTCTCTGCTGACACCTCTGTCCACGTCAGGAACTGTCCAGAGCAAGAGCAATTCCCCATACCAAACCTCTCCTGCTTTGGACAGTTCCTGACATGGACAGAGGTGTTAGCAGAGAGCACTGTGGTCAAACTGAAAAGAACTATACAACTTCCTCTGGATTATACAGCAGCAGATAAGTACTGGAAGGATTATTTTTAAATAAAAGTCATTTACAAATCTTTTTAACTTTCTGGCACCAATTGATTAGAAAGAAAAAAAAATACTTTTTCACCGGAGTACCCCTTTAATGGAGAAGAGGCAGTATAGAAGAGATTTGGGACTTATGTTTGTGTGCCAGTTAACTATGGCTTCTAACATTGCTTTCACTCTCTCTTTCTCTTTTTTCTTTGGATGGCACAGATAGTATATAGATAGGCAGCAGATAAAGCTCTCCCTGGTGTGGGGCAGCTAGGGAACTGAATGACTGCTGCCAGGTGCCACTGTAGATAGATTCCCAGGGACCCTATATCAGAGCACCCTGCTATCAGCTAATTTATGGGTACCCTTCTCCATTGTAAACAATTACTTTAACCTTTTAACAAATAATCAGGCTC
Organism: Hyla sarda; assembly: GCF_029499605.1. Lineage (NCBI taxonomy): Eukaryota > Metazoa > Chordata > Amphibia > Anura > Hylidae > Hyla > Hyla sarda. Next base: position 511,148,069 of record NC_079189.1, on the reverse strand, counting down.
ATGTACATAATCGGTAGAGACAAGCGCTTGGGGAATTGGCTAGTCTATTTGGGAGCTCTGAGGTCTGGAACCGGAGTCAAATCAGGGAAGCTGAGCCACCTGCTAAAAGGAGGAGCAGAGCAGCCATTACCATCTTCATGCTTATGCTGGGAGGAGGAAAAATCTTTTGGTTGGTGTATCACTTTATGGCCAAATTAGACCTGATCAATATAGGATTAATACAGGTTGGCTAAAGAAAGTAACTGGGTAAATTTGGAAAATAAACTTCACTATAATGACTATTTTTATTATTATGACTATATTTTGAAGACATGTATCTCTATATTCCTAAACTGCCATAGTCTGTAGGCAATCATACATACAAACAAAAAATACACTTTTCATAACACGATAACTTACCCGGTCATCATCCGTAAGCCGCTTTGTTATGTGTGGGATGCTCCTCCGCATTCTCCTTGGATGTGATGAGAGTCTGAATAAATAATGATGTTCAAGAGATCCAATCTGTGAAAAATATATAATGCAAGAAATGTTTATTTGTGTGAGACAGACAGATAGATAGATAGATAGATATAGATATAGATGCAACCTGGATAGTGTGGTGACCCTGGGGCTAGTGCATTATAAAAGTTTGCTGGTAGTTGTAGAGCTTTCCCTCACCCCAAATCTTATCACAATGACAGGAGTTATGCTGGGTTCACATAGGTCTGGCGCTCAGCCTAGATCTGGACTCAACTGATGACACAACTGATGACAAGTTGTCATCAGTTGTATGGCATCCGGCGTCCATTATTTCCCTTTCCGGTGCTCTCCGGTGTGTCCAACCATCCAGTGTCAAAATTGAGAAGCTGGATGATTGTGAAATGTCCCATTCAAATGAATGGGATCAGTTCTAGCATCAGTTTCAGGCGTGCATCTTAGGGAAACTATACCAGATGCCTGATATATGTGAACCCAGCCTTAAACCTCTGACCTGAGTACACTATTCTGACACAGCTCTGATAATTGGGGTTGCACTGGTAGTGATAGTTTCTCTCCCTCCAGGGTGCACCCTGTGTAGATTTGTCTGGTGGATGATAGATGGGGTGCCCACTGTGTTCAAGGTGCAATGATATAACCAGGAGCTTTTTGGTCCATTTTTGCACGTGTAGTGACGTCACTGACACCGCGCACATTTGATCACCTCGTCCATACTAAATAGCAGGAACGGTCTTTGGTAGAGACGCCACTGGCCAGGGCTATCTCCCTGACCGCTCCACACCGAGAGAACAGAGGTCCATGACCCCACTGAGGATATTCCGGGACAAAAATCCCTAACAACAGGTACCTCTATTCTAATATTGCGATCGGGAGCGAGCCACGCGCATATACAGCAAGTAACGGTGAGCCATAGCAGTGAGCCGCACGCATCTATAGCAACCAGTGGAGAGGCATGCTTACTGGGAAAAAACTGCATTACGGCAGACTATTACACCCACAGTGCAAAAACTACACGTGTTCAGCAAGCATATAACCAAATAACTACCAATTTTTTATTGTATTCCTTTATCTTGTACTTTCAAAAGCACAGTCAGCAGCACATTGCACCTTATTGAAAGGAACTTAATCTGGAAATTTATCCACATACTGCTAAATAACATTGGGTGAGCTGGATAATTATTGGAGTCACAGTACATCTCTATTGGGAAGTATTCTCTAACTCCCTATTTTTCTATATTTTATTTAAAAATCTAAACATCTAAAAATCCAATGTTATTTATGAACAAACCCATTGCAGAACATCGCAACTACTAAAAATCGGAGAGGGGCTGTTTCTGTTGTTGTCCTATCTTCTAGCGACAGCAACAGGTACGGTTTGCAGTCTTGGGTTGACAATTTTAAAATATATTCTTAATTTTTTTTCTCTTGCCTATAATATTAGGTGAATAGTGCATATTTATATCTATTTATTTCTCTATCCAGGTTTGTTCTATTTTTGCACCTTCCTCCTATATACAGCATCCTTGATAGGGACAACAGCATTCACAAGAGTTCATCATCTCAATAGGTATGTAACACATACCCTTATAGCTACATAGTATTATATCTATTTTTACCATGCTGCATATTTATACAATCCCTTATTATTTTTTATAGCTACACTTCTATCACCAATTGGAGTATCACTGGCCAAGCGAGCCCTACATCAACCCTTCCTGTTGCTATTCCCTTGTCTTTGAATAAAATATATTTATTAACTACATAGTGCTGGTATTTTATCTATATAACCAGACACAGGTTTAACGAAATAACATAACAGTTCTGTACTGAGCTAAACATGTCAGTAGAAATCCTTCTCAAGCTTTTGTAGAAACAGTCATTTGTATACAGTAGTGTAATGGAGCATATGATGAAGTACCCCTTACTAGCCATAGTACAGGCAGGCATGTGTGGGGAATATAATTAAGATAATTTTCACCTCTAAATTTGGTGCAGATATAAGAAAAAAAACTTTGCTGAAAAGCTTCACTACATGGATCTTTACTGGTTGGCCCCCAATGGGTGAATTGTATATGAATTTACAGTAATACTTAGGAAGGTTGAGCTGCAGTGTCCTATCACTGGATGTAGGTCTGTACATAGCATGACACAAAGCCCTGGCCCCAGCCTGTAGCCTGCGCAGGGACCAGGAATGCAAAGAGGTGCTTGTGACTAAATATGCCTTTTCAGAGGCAGGGAAAGTATCTTAAAATACCTTTAGATAGGACTGAAAAGTTCACTAGGAATAGATACTTCACAAGGGTTTGTGAGTTATTTCCATGCACTCCTGGATTAAGTTTCTTTAGGCCTAGCTATGAAAGCTCAGCAAGACTACATCTGCACAGCCAGAGCTGGCAGGTACTTATTAACTTAAAACTTCTCAGCCTTGGGTGCTGGCAGAAACTGACAAACTGGTCTACACCAGATCCTGCCCTCTAGATAATGGGGAGGCTGGTAGCTGGGTTATCATATTCTAAGTGTAGAGATTCCATCATTTCTGCCAGGGGTTTAATCTGAGAATCAGGCTGTCTTGACTGTCGTCCCATCCTTCCGTCTTCACTCCCGGTGTCCATGTATACCCATGAACTAATAAAGATAAGAAGATTTCCAGCATTCCGAGTGCTTGGCTTTCTTTGCTCTATGTGCAAGTGTATGCTATGGACTTCTTTTTGTGCTATTGCCGCAGAGCACCGTTCAGCTGGACCAAGGAATGCTGTAGATAACAAGCTGAGGCACCTACGATCCATTCAGGTGTGTACTGCTAGATAAGCTGTGCCGACCAAGATATCTACCAGACTGTAATATTTAAAAAGAATCTGTCAGCTCTTGATCATGCTTAGGCTCAAGTGTCAAAGAAGCTGTGCCGAGCTGCAGCATACATTCTTTCTCTTCCCCCAACCCCTCAGTCCTGACTGAATGATGTACAGGGCTTGTCTTCCATCACTAGGCTCTGCAGGTCAATCATGTAAGACAGGGAGTGGGGGTGGGCATTCTGCGGCTCAGCACAGCTTCTGTGACACTTGAGCTCTGAGCATATTCTATAGCTGACAGATTCCCTTTGCATTATGATGTAAATTGATTGATTGTAATAAATAATCCAGAGTGCACCATTACCTATAATAACTCTAACTTTAAGCATTATATATGCCATAATAAAATGGTAAACACCTGTAAAGCGTCATTAAATGGATAATGTTGGTTGCATTGCATGACCTCTATCCGTATCTGTTTCCATGGGTTCATTCTTTTTTTTGCTAGCTACAGGCAAAGAATGCTCATAAATAATACAGTCAGTTATCTCCAAGCAAAGTGATATTGCCCTCATATTTACATAAAGCCAATTAGTCATTCGGAACTGCACTGACGTCATGAGTTTATGAGAGGAGAATCATTTCATGGAAAGGATACATTACTACACAATGGATGACTGCCGTTCACTCTCTGACTCATGCCAGCCTAACAAAAAGCTAATTTCTTTAAATCACGATTCCACTTCTACTGAACAGTGGCTGACAGGCTCGGTGTATTCAAAATCCTAATTATGTAAATTACATCTAGAAATCACACAATGGTTCCACTTATACAGATCAGAATCACACCGGATTGGTATAAATACAGCCAGATCAATTTAATGTAGAATGTTTATATAATTTGTCTACTAAACACTTTCATAATTTTACGTTTTTTTATTTTTATTTTTTTTTATTTTAGCAATGTCCAAAAATTTAAGTAGGTCAGTATTTTTTTTGTTGCTTTATCAATTTGCTCTAAGTTCATCCACAGGCTTAGAGCAAGTACAGTGTTAAGTGATCACAATGCAGAGTACACACATACAGTACCCACTGTCAGACTTTGATTAGTACACTCTCTATTACATGCAATCTGCCCACAGACTATGTATTTACATGTAGGTTTCTAAAACAGATGGCACCTCTGTACAGGAGAATCCCTGAGATTTGGCAACTTCATCACTAGAGTATATAGGAAATTGTAAATCTCATTTAGGGGAGCGCAATGTTTACTGCAGCCTGTTAGAAAATGATTGATTTTTGCAATAATTGATGAAGCAATAACACAGAAAAATTAGTTTCACAATAGGTTTTTATGTTGAAAAAAGTAGCCTAAGATAAAAAAACATTTTCACTACAAATTCCCCATATAATGTGTAACCCCACTAATGTGCACTCTGCAGTCATATTTTCATAATGTGGCTGAAAATGCATTGTTTTGAGGCTTGCTGCTTTTTTAAGTGCATATGACATATTTAAACATTCGTAACCTCTTTCCTACTGACCTTAATATGAAAGCTTTCGCTATAAAAAAATGTATGTGGTAACATGACCATTGACTTACGTTAGCATTATTTAGAACCATCCATTTATAAAAGCTTTAATATCAATGCAACTTAGGCCGTCTTAGGCAGTCTTTCCTGCTGTCTCTGAGGAAGATCTACACCTGGCAGAATTGCACCCCACATCTGAAAAATTGTGCTTAAATGGGCACTGTCAGATACAAAAACTTTTTACATGTTGTACATCTTGGCAAAACATTAACCTTTCTAATATACTTCATAAGAAAATGTTATTTTATTTTTACAGAAATCATGGCTTAAAAAATCATGGCTTTGTCCAAGCTGAAGCACAGGCATGGACAAAGTCCAGTAAGTTAGGGTGGGCTACCATAGCTGATTAGTGGCCGATCAGCAATTGGTTAGGCCATCTATGATATAGTTCCAGAAAATCACTAAAAATGTATTAGGTTCGACAGGTAAAAAGCATGTAAATGCTCAAATGCCAATACCAATCACAGAGGAGCACTATCAGACAGGAGAGAAAACAGGGGAGTACTATCAGACGGGAGAGATCACAGAGGAGTATTATCAGACAGGAGAGAGTACAGGGGAGTGCTATCAGACAGGAGAGAGCACATATGAGTACTATCAGACAGGAGAGAGAGCACAGAGGAGTACAATCAGACAGTAGAGTGCACAGAGGAGCCCTATCAGGCAGGAGAGAGCACAGATGAGTACTATCAGACAGGACAGATCACAGAGGAGTGTTATCAGACAGGAGTGAACACAGAGGAGTGCTATCAGACAAGAGAGAGCACAGAGGAGTCCTATCAGACAGGAGAGAGCACAGTGGAGTACCATCAGACAGGAGAGAGCACAGAGGAGTACTATGAGACAGGAGAGAGCACAGATGAGTACTATCAGACAGGAGAGAGCACAGATGAGTACTATAAGACAGTACAGATCACAGAGGAGTGCTATCAGACAGGAGAGAGCACAGAGGAGTACTATCAGACAGGAGAGATCACAGAGAAGTACTATCAGACAGAAGAGAGCACAGAGGAGCAGGGGCGTACCTTGAGAATTTGGCACCCGGGGTGGGCCCTTTGTTTGGCACCCCCCACCCACACCCCTCCTTAATTACACCCCACACCCGCACCCCCCCATAATTACACCCCACTCCCTCCCCCAATTATACCCCCCCTTAATTACACCCCCCTCCTTCCCCACCCTCCCTCCCCTTAATTACACACTGGTGCCAGAAAGTTAAACAGATTTGTAAATTACTTCTATTAAAAAATCTTAATCCTTCCTGTACTTATTAGCTGCTGAATACTACAGTGGAAATTCTTTTCCGTTTGAAACACAGAGCTGTCTGCTGACATCATGAGCACAGTGCTCTCTGCTGACATCTCTGTCCATTTTAGGAACTGCCAGCGTAAAAGGATATCCCTATAGCAAACATATGCTGTTCTGGGCAGACAGGGGAAATCACTTCAAAAAGAAAATTATTTCCGCTGTAGTATTCAGCAGCTAATAAGTACAGGAAGGATTAAGATTTTTTAATAGAAGTAATATACAAATCTGTTTAACTTTCTGGCACCAGTTGATTAAAAAAAATAATAGTAATAAAAAAAAAGTTTTTCACCGGAGTACCCCTTCAAGCATTTGAATGAACCTAATTTGTAGAACCTAATGCCTTTTTAGGGATTTTCCAGAACTACGGTATATGCTTGATGGCCTATCCAATTGCTGGGAACCATATATTAGCTGTTTGACACTTCACACTAAACAGTGAATGGGGCCTGAAATTGTGCACTGTTCATTCCATAGTGGTCCTGCTGAGTACCTGCAGCTCAGCTTCTATTCACGTCATTGTGGGGCACCATATCGCTGATTGGTAAGGGTGCAAGATATCAGTAACACCACCTGCCATATCGGGTCAATGCATAGGGCGATAGAAGCAAGCTTTGAAATCGGTCCCCCTTCTCAAAAATCCATTTAACATATGGTCCCCAGATAGGGGATGTATCAGATATTAAACTGATAAGAACAGATACTACACTTAATCTTAGCCAAAAAGCAGAGAAGCGATGATTGATGGCCTATCCTGTATATAGACTATAAATCATACAGTCTAGGAAAACTTCACAGAGAATAAAAGTACAATTTGAAAAGGCTGTGAAACCAGGGCGGGTGCAAGGATTTCTGCTTACACAAGCAAAGCTTCATTTTTAAACCCCTCCCAGCCCCTCCCATGGCTCTGTAATCTTTGTGCTCCAAAGCAGCCCCTTGGCTTGCCTTATTATAGCGCCGGGCCTGTGTGAAATTCTGATCCTTTGCTCCAGCTCAGCAAACCCAATTTTGGAATGTTGCTCCATATTGCATTGTAAATGCCAAGAAAGGGACATTAACACAGAGTACCCTATTTTAAACCAGCCAGGAGACCCTATACAGGAAGTACCCTGTAGGAACTACTACCACAGTCATCCATGGTGCAGCCCCATCTTCAATGTGACATCCAAAGAAGTGTCATTGGACCCTCATGGGGATTTCTAAAACTTTGTTTTGCTATTCGGAAACTTTATTTTTGTCTTATCATTCAAAAATTTGAGAATTAACCCAGAGTAAATTTATAAATACACACTGGTAGGGATAGATATGTATAGCATTACTAATAATAATATGTTTTATTTAATCATTTGGATCATATGAGCTATAAATGTACAATCTAAAAATCTGCATGTGACATATAAAGAATAGAGTTAGGTACACAAAAAATATTCTATTTTCTAGCTTTTTCACGAACAGTATTATAAATTTGCACCAATGAACATTATTCCTGCTCATGTGTCCTCCCATGGGCAAAGTTCAAGCATGTTTACCATGTCTTTCAATAACTCTGTTTTCAGTCTATATTGACAAAAGACTGGAGCAAATACATCAGACGAGAACAAATGTGGTTTAAAAGCAGAGGGAAAGAGAAGAGGTAGCTTAAGACAATTAGGATAATGGAAAGAACACATAATCTAGCCTAGAACATAGAACCAGAATCTCATATATTTATTATGCTTTATATATCATATGGATAAAGCCTTGGGAGATATATATATTTTTTTATTTGCTTATTACAATATTTTGTTACTTTATAGCTTAATTTACTAAGGACATATACATCTCTAGCATTATCACAAAGAGTCATCACAAGAGTCAGAGGTATATCTATGGGGAAGGAGCTAGGGCTCTGGAACACTCAAGTAGAGATATGGAGAGGGGCACAGGGCATGGGTCTCAAGAAGTCTCCCATTCCCTTTTGTTTTTCTGCTGCTTTAAGTTCCAATAGCGGCATCTTCTTACTGACGGTTGTAACCTGGTCTATGCGGCTCAGTTAGGACAGACAGTTGAGCAAAAGACATGTTCTGCCCTGATCATTACAGCTCTCTCTCAACTGGGACAACAAACTGCAGGAATGGTGAGTATGTGTTATGTGTGGGACAATGAGTATGTAATGGTAATGTATGTATTTGTAATGTGCGTGTATATGTATGTAAGGATTATGTATGCAATGTGTGTGAAATTGTATGTGTATGTAACCTGTATGCATATGTTTATTTTGTGTAACGTGTATATGAATGTGTGTATAATGTGGTCTGGATGTGTGTGTAATGTATGTCTGTGGAGACAGCTTCTCCTGGGCCAGGCACGGGGCATTTATCAAACCGGCGCTGGGTTACGGGTTACAGTCTTTTACTGAGGCTGGTGTAGTTGGTACAACACACGCAGTATTGCCTTGCCAGGACTTATGGTGCTTTTCACCCATTGAATGATTTAGACTTGAGATTTGAGACTTGAAGATATCCGATGCTGACTAGGGTTCTGGTAAGGTCCAATTACTATCACCGCCAGAGTATGACTCACCAACTTCTGTACAGGGGAACACTTGCAGAATGGCGGGGCTGACTTGAGAAGATATTTTCTTCAGGCTTCCCTCTGGATCCACCTCAAACTTCCAACTCTTTTCTCACACTGCAGCTCACATGTAACTCTGCTCAGGAACAGGTCTTAACTGGAACTAGTCCAGACCTCAACTAGACTGGGGCCACTCCTCCCCCCTTAACTATATACAGGACAATTTGTGGGTTCCCATTGGACAGACAGGGTCACCTGGTTACTACTGCACCTCTCTCTCTCAAAGTTACAGTACATAAAGAACATAAGGAATGAAGCGAACACAGTGAATATGATAAAGTGCATGAACATGATAAACAATGCAACAATGGGCCCAACACAAGTGCAGCAGACCTGCACGGGAAGATCCGCAGCCCACAGGACAGCGTTAGGTCCCTTCATGAGGCATGTCCCTTGTAACATGCACTCCATCAGGGGACAAGGCACATGCCTCATGAAGGGACCTAAGAGGTCTTGAAAGCTTGCAATCTATATCCTCTCAGTTAGCCAATAAAGGTATCATCGCTACTCCACTTGTCCCGTGTATATAGGTGTAATATGTCTTATATAGTAGTACTATAACTGTAATGTGTGTCATATGGTGGTACTGTGTATGTGTATGAAATTGATGCATGATGTTTATGTGTATTTTTATAAGAAAGAAAGAACGAATAGCTTCAGCTATCAAGATGACCTAACAATGCAGATAAAACTTCCATTCTGCAGCCATCACACCCACATGAAGCGGGGAGTTGCAATACAGTCCAGTTTTACATGGGCGGCGATACATAATGGTCTACAATCTGCAATTCACATCTTAACTATTGGATAGCAACATATAGACACATATAGCATATACACCTCCTATGGTGAAGCTATGTTTTTTTAAGCAGGTCATCTTGTGCCATTAATCCCAGGATATGTCATGCCAAGAGTAACAATAAGAAAGGCCATATCTGTAACATTATCTCATAACTATATTGCTTGTCAAGGTGAATAGCACACAATAAAATTCCTTTTTTTTTTTTTTTTATAAAGCACTAACATATTCTGCAGTGTTGTACAGAGCTTGTCATTGGCTCATATTCCAGTGGGGCTCACAATTTAAATTCCAAATTAATCTATTAGTATGTTTTTGGAGTGCTGGCGGATACTAGAGTACCTAGAGAAAGTCTATGCAAACATGGGAAGAACATACAAACTCCTTATAGATGTTGCCCATGGTAAGATTTGAAGACAGGACCCAGAGCTGCCAGGCATCAGTGCTAACCACTTCGCCACTGTGCTGCCCATATAATAAGTGTACAGTTAGTTCTTGAAGTTCATGTGTTAGAAGCAAGAAAAATGGTCGTTCGTAGTAACTAAGAGATTTTGACAAAGGCCAGTTATGATGGCTAGATGACAGGGTCAGTGTCTCTCCAAAATGGAAGGTCTTGAGGGATGTTCCCAGGATACAGTGGATAGTACCTACCAAAAGTGGTGCAAGAAGGACAACAGGGGAACTGGCAACAGAATCAAAAGTGCCCAAGAATAATTTGGTCACTTTTGAATGCTGGCGGTGCTTTCACTCTAGTGGTAGCAGGATGATGGAGTCCACAACCCACGCAAGTGGCTCAGGTAGTGCAGCTCATCGAGGATGGCACATCAATGGGAACTGTGGCAAGAAGGTTTGCTGTGTCTGTCAGCGTTGTGTCCAGAGCATAAAGGCGCTACCAGGAGACAGGCCAGTACATCAGGAGACGTGGAGGAGGCAACAACCCAGTAGCAGGACCGCTACCTCCGCTTTTGTGCAAGGAGAAGCACTGCCAGAGCCCTGCAAAATGACCTCCAGCAGGCCACAAATGTGCATGTGGCTACTCAAACGGTAAGAAACAGACTCCATGAGGGTGGTATGAGGGCCCGACGTCCACAGGTGGGGGTTGTGCTTACAGCCCAACACCGCGCAGGACGTTTGGCATTTGCCAGAGAACACCAAAATTGGTGTGTTATCTTAGTGTTCCCTTCTTTTTTTGAGCAGTGTAGATACATTGGTGTTAGAAGACAGTACATAGTAACTTTCTATATATGGGGCTGCTTAGCTGCAGACCAGTTAGAATGCCAATGCTGATGCCAATTCATTGGTGAAAGCTCCTACCAAACGGAAGTGTAAAACAGAACTATAGCATGGCAAAGTGGAAGAAGTCGGCCTGGTCTGATGAATCACATTTACTTTTACATCATGTGGACGGCAAGTAGCTTGTGCATTGCCTACCTAAGGTAGAGCTGGTACCAGGATGGTACACCTCACAACCTATAGGACCTAAGGGGTTATTAAGAAAAAAAAAAAAACATAGTTCATTTCTTCCAAACACAGAATCACACCTGGCTGTGTATGGTATTATAACTTAGCTCCATTCATATCAAGAGAACTGAGCTGCAATATCACACACAACCTGAGGACAAGTGTGGTGCTAATTGTTGTAACAATCAGCTCTGTTTTTCTAATCCTGGATTACCCCTATAGGTTAAGTTTCCACACAGGTTTTTTTCTGGCGTTTTTTGGAAAATTGCCAATGCAATTTTGGCCAAAGCCAGAAGTGTAATGAAAAGGAATGGGAAATATAAAGGAAGGGCTTTCTGCTGTATCCACTTCTGACCTGTGTGGAAACCTAGCCCTAAGAATCTACTGCTAATGTCGTATTGTCAGATATCATAGGACAAGACAGAACTGTTCGGCTAGGTTTCCACACAGGGTTTTTTCTGCCGTTTTTTTGCAAAACTGCCCCTGCAGTTTTTGTGCCAAAGTCAAAAGTGGATCCAGTAGGAAAGAGAAGTATACGTCCTTCATTTATATTTCCTGTTTCTTTTGAATACACTTCTGGCATTGGCTCAAAACGTGCAGTTGCAGTTTAAAAAAAAAAAAAGCCTGAAAAAAAGCCTTCTGGTGACATAAAGGGACCTATCCAATATTAGGCAGGTGGATTTCATGGTATGGTTTATCAATGTGTGTTGGCACTAGATGAATGTATGCAAAAGCAAACACTTCATTCCTCACTCAAATAGTAAAATAACATAACTGCAAGCTGAGAAATGTAAAATGATGTGAGATAAACATACATCTGTTAAAATCTGCCCACGTCCCTACTTCTTTAGCAACCTCAGGTACAGTGGTAAATTTTACAATGATAAATGTATATGTATATATATAATTATTATTATATACATTTAAATATAATAAGAGATAAATATATATTCTGTATTAAGATCACAGAATTCTGCAAACTAATTGATTAGGTTTGAATCCAATGTGTGATGAGGCTTGAAATGTGATTTTCCTATCTCAAGTACATACGCACATACATACGCATACAAATAAATGATCTCAATCTATGGCTAATGTCATAGGAAGCCTGTTAACCTTACTATGGTCTATAAAGTGTGGGAGGAAATCTACGCAAAGATGCAGGAAAACTCCATGCAGTACATGTAAGAAAAAAAAGTTATATATATTATTTTTTTAAGTATTCACCTACAGACCTACCGAAAAGGGCACTGTGTAGAATCGGAAGCCCCCCAAAGTTACAAAATGGCATTTATTTTTTTCAATTTTGCCCCACAAAGATCTATTTTTTTTTTTTTCGTAGTAAAATAAAATTAAACCTATATAAATTTGGTATCCTTGCGACCGTATGGACCTACAGAATAAACAAATGCCACACAAATATTTTTTTTCTGGTTTCGCCGTAGATTTTGCGGTAAAATTATTAATAGTATTACAAAGTAAAATTGTTGACACAAAGAACAAGTCCTTATATGGATGTGGAAAATTGAAAGTGTTATGATTTTTAGAAGGTGAGGAGGAAAAAACTAAAGTGCATAAATGTAAACATCCCCAAAAAAGGGAAGGGGTTAAAGGAGTACCCACGATCTGAAACTTATCCCCTATCCTTAGGATAGAGGATATGTTTTCTTATCCCGGAGTACTCCTTTAAGGGGTCAAGACATTAACCTTTCTAATATACTTCATAAGAACATTTTATTTCCTTTTTCATAAAATCATGGCTTATAAAATCATAGCTTTGTCCAAGCTGAAGCACAGGCATGGACAAAGTCCAGTGAGTGAGGGTGGGCTAGCACTCTGCTGTCTGATAGGACAGGAGAGAGCACAGAGGAGTCCTATCAGACAGGAGAGAGCACAGAGGAGTGCTATCAGACAGGAGAGAGCACAGAGGAGTGTTATCAGACAGGAGAGAGCACAGAGGAGTGCTATCAGACAGAAGAGAGCACAGAGGAGTGCTATCAGACAGGAGAGCACAGAGGAGTGCTATCAGACAGGAGAGAGCACAGAGGAGTACTATCAGACAGGAGGGAGCACATAGGAGTACTATCAGACAGAAGAGAGCACAGAGGAGTACTATCAGACAGGAAAGAGCACAGAGGAGTGCTATCAAACAGGAAAGAGCACAGAGGAGTACTGTTACGCTGAGCGCTCCGGGTCCCTGCTCCTCCCCGAAGCGCTCGCGGCGTTTCTCTCCCTGCAGCGCCCCGGTCGGACCCGCTGACCGGGAGCGCTGCACTGACATTGCTGGCGGGGATGCGATTCGCATAGCGGGACGCGCCCGCTCGCGAATCGCATCCCAAGTCACTTACCCGTCCCGGTCCCCTGCTGTCATGTGCTGGCGCGCGCGGCTCCGCTCTCTAGGGCGCGCGCGCGCCAGCTCTCTGAGACTTAAAGGGCCAGTGCACCAATGATTGGTGCCTGGCCCAATTAGCTTAATTGGCTTCCACCTGCTCCCTGGCTATATCTGATCACTGCCCCTGCACTCCCCTGCCGGATCTTGTTGCCTTAGTGCCTAGTGAAAGCGTTACTGTGTTTGTCCTTACTGTGTACTTGACCTCCTGCTATTGCTTTATTGACTACGATTCTTGCTGCCTGCCCCGACCTTCTGCTACGTCCGACCTTGCTCTTGTCTACTCCCTTGTACCGCGCCTATCTTCAGCAGTCAGAGAGGTTGAGCCGTTGCTAGTGGATACGACCTGGTTGCTACCGCCGCTGCAAGACCATCCCGCTTTGCGGCGGGCTCTGGTGAAAACCAGTAGCAGCTTAGAACCGGTCCACTAGCACGGTCCACGCCTATCCCTCTCTGGCACAGAGGATCCACATCCAGCCTGCCGAATCGTGACAAGTACTATCAGACAGGAGGGAGCACATAGGAGTACTATCAGACAGAAGAGAGCACAGGGGAGTACTATCAGACAGGAAAGAGCACAGAGGAGTACGATCAGACAGGACAGAGCACAGAGGAGTACTATCAGACAGGAGAGAGCACAGAGGAGTGCTAGCCCACCCTCACTTACTGGCCTTTGTCCATGCCTGTGCTTCAGCTTGGACAAAGCCATGATTTTATAAGCCATGATTTCTATAAAAAAAGGAAAGAAAATTTTCTTATGTAGTATATTAGAAAGGTTAATGTTTTGCGAAGATGTACAACATAAAAAAGGTTTTGGATCTGACAGTGCCCATTTAAGTGCAATATTTTACTAATATTCCTATCCAAATCCATAACTCTCTCAAATCTAAACATGGACCATTACCACAGGATCCTATAGGCATGGGCACAGGTCTGGACATAAAAGGTCTGACTACTGTAGACCTTTATCACCTGTCAATTATTTAGGCGACCTGGATTGCAGTAGACCAGTGTTTCCCAACCAGTGGGCCTCCAACTTTGACTGTCCAAGCATGATGGAAGTTGTAGTTTTGCAACATCTGGAGGCACACTGGTTGGGAATTACTGCAATAGACCCTTTATATTTGTAAGCTCTGACAGGGCACAGTGATATAATCTTATACAGATATCACAACAATAGACAAAATTCATAATAAGGATTATTCAATTCCAAAATCATCAAGTGACATCAAAGTTAGTTTTAAAAGGTTTGGTTCCCTGCATTTGCTGCATAAACTGGATATTTAAGGGGTCAGATCAACCAAAGTGAATTTACTATAAATGTAATTTAGAATGAACAATTGATTTTAAAAATGCATTATACTGAAACAGTATTGTTCCTAAATTACCCTCTCCCTCAAAAGTATACTTGTATAGTTTTAATCTTGGATATAAAATATATAAAGAATTGTAATGCTATTTACTAGTGTGACTGAGACCTCACAACCACCAAAATTTGAATGTAAACTAAATATTATTACTATAATCCATATTCAGAAATTTCATCATTTCTGAATATGGATGATTTAGATACTTGAATGAACTATACAAGAAAACAATGGAGAATACATCGGACATGGTAAAACCTGTCATTTTACACTGATACAGTACAGGAAAGGTAACATCTATGTGTCCACTTTAGATATATATATATATATATATATATATCTTCAAAATATTGCCTCCTGTATATATAAAACTTTAACTGCCCCCTATTATAACACTCTTTCTTATATACAAGAATATAACTACTATAATGCTCCCCCCATATACTGTCTTCGGTCCTTTATACAGACTCCAAAATAAAATGGAAAAAAATCTAGATAATTTGAAGGAAATGTCAGAGACCTTCCCATGCTAAAAGATTTGGGAGTCCTAGACATACACTTGGTTTGGCTAAAGTTACATTAATATAATGATGAGAGAATAGCAATTGACAAACATCTCAGGCACCACTTGCTCTATAATTTCACCGTTGCTAGGCAGATTTTATTGGAGACTAGAAAAATAGGTGTAATGATCTCTCCTAACCCCCCAGTCTGGGTCGAGGTAATGGTAGCCACACAGGTGTTTGTCTGAACTGCACTCGACCCTAAACTCTAATCTGAGCCTGCTCCGTAAATCCTATACCTGTATTCTGAACCCTAAATCTGAGTTTGCGTCCCGAAACCTGTACCAGAGCCATTAACTTTTACATGTAAATTCCAACTCATTCTTAGGTGCTTAGTTGAAGGAAAGGGTCATTTTAGGGTATTAACCTGAAACCTCCATTTCCAGAACTACAAATCTAAGACTTCTGTTCCTGCATTAGCTTTGCTGTTCTAGGACCACAAGTCTTGCTCTGAATTGTCTGCTTAGTAAACTCTTTTTTTTTTACAATGATTTAGACTTATTTAGGGAATCTGTTAACACTTTCATGATGCCTGAGGCATCAGGGAGGTGCCCAATGCTTTCTGCCTGCCCACCAGCCTTGATTGATAGACCTCTCCCTATACCCAAACAAGAAGAAATCTATAAATGAAGGATGGAAGGGCACAAGAAAACCACAGGGGACTGCCCTAATGACTTATTATTCAGGCAGCATAAGAACTCTTAGGCATCATAAAATTCACAGTGGTCCACAGGGGAATAACTAAAATCTGGTTGGATAAGAAATCCTTGCTTCCTCCTGTTAAGTGACAGAGCAGGGGGCCACTGGCTTTATACTGTTGCTTACACTTTACAAATGCAGTTGATATCTGTGCTCAGCCAGAGATCAATGACAGGTGTCCCATATCTCTAGACCCCCCCCCCCCCATCGGCACAGTTGCAGGCGCACCCCCTGCAACCATGCTCCTTAAACCCTTGTTGGTCCCTCAAAATACACTATTAATTGTTAAGTTGAAACTATTACATACACTATTATATTTATTAAAGCCCACAAAATAAAACAAAATAAGAAAAAGTAGACATTAACCAGAAAACTAACATAAATAAACAAAGTCTTTACATAAACATCAGAAAGAGCCTCTGGAAGCTGTGTAGAGGACAGGCACTATTCTAGGGTCATGAACAGAACACAACACAGAGTACTAGTTAATTAAATGGAACTGCCCTCTCATATTGTCCAAAACAGCAGCTCATCCTGGCACTGGTAAGGAGCAGTAAAATACCTCATTATACTGTAGAAAGGTTCTACTAGAAAGCCAGTCAGTGCATGCACTTCAGTAATACAGGTGCTTCCCTCCCTAAAATGCCTACTCTGGTTGGTTTTTACACATGCCATGGATCCAGACTGACTGACTGTAACCTGAAGCCATTGAGAATAATTAAGAAAGAATATACGGGAAGGTTTATCATTGGCTTTGGAGTTGTTTTTAGGTGTATACCGGTTGCTATTTAGGCGCACTGCTGCACGTGGAAGTTTTTTTTCTTGCAGCTTTTGTGGGTCCACATGTTTTCCCAAATGTCTGTGTTGTACAATGTTTTGATTTTGACTTTTGCAGTGTCAATTAATTTATCAACTGCAATTTTTTAAAAATGTTGCAAATTTTTGTGCAAACACCTCCATAAAGTTGCAAATATACACCAATCCAGACATGGCTTAGCTTTTTGGTGTGTGTGTGTGTAGAAAAGTCCCAAAATTATGCACGAGTAAACCAGAGAAAAACGTAAATGTCGGGAAATGTATCTGTACAAAATTATCAAATGCCCTGCGACCAGTTAATAAATTTAGTGCACCTACACATTAACAGCACACAAAATAAAGGTGTACAAAAATGTGTCACCTACAATGATAAAGTCCCCCATAGTATCTATACTACAGTGTCATATGAAGGGTTTATTTTTTCAATGCGCAGAATTGCGGACATCAATTATGACACTGTACAGGTTCCATGCATATAGCTCTACTACGTGTATAAGGCATTATATATTGCAGTCTTCCAATTACTTTGCTGCTCTGTTTGCTGTAGTTGTTTATTACAAACATAAACACACAAACAGCAATAGTAAAACACCTATGGTTCCATTAATATATGGTAACATTTACATATGTTGCAGTTTTTTTCATTTTTCCCTTTCTAAATTTTAGGACCATTAAATTCTACCAATATAATGTATATGTGCAGATTTGACTATTTATTATTCGTAATATTAATAGCAACAAACAATAATAATAATAATTTTGTTATAGCAATATGAAAAAGACATAACTAGTACTAGTTATGTAGTTTTACTAAAATTATGGTTAAGCATTCTTAAGTTAAATGCAATGTTTAGTTGCTGGAACATTGCTTGTTTGTTACATTATTATATAATTGTATTATAAAGGTTGTTGTCAAACCTAAGAGATTATATCCGTATATTGACAGATTACATTCTGCCATAACCAGGAGACTGTAATCGGCTGAAGGATCTAGATTTCAGGGAAAGACGGCTTTGTGATGTTGTCACACACCTGTATTTGCATGAACAATTTAACTATGATGTATTTATAGTATCTATTCTACTGTGTATAGATTAATAATATTTTTTCACAAGATAAGCCTCCAGCTAATCAGTCTCCATTGTCAGAAATTACAATAAGTTACAGTATTTTTCAGTGTTATAAAGTAAATATGTATTGTTGCCTCTCCTGTTTATCTTCACTTAGAATTTAATGTGCACTCAAGTGTAACAAAGTGACCGGATAAATGGCAAGTTTGCAAATAACACACTATCTGTGTGAGTTTTCAAATCCATATGAACTAACTCCCAAACCTATAGACAAGTAGAAATACAGATAAATTAAATATTTTGTGTCAAGTATTTGAGCCCTTGGCTGGCTATATACATAAGATTAAATTCTGCTGAAGATTAGTGTTGCTCGTGAATATTCGCAATGCAAATTTTATTCGCGAATATCGCATATTCGCAAATTCGCAAATATTCACAAATATAGCACTATATATTCGTAATTACGAATATTCATTTTTTTTTCACAGTACACATCACTCCTCTCTGCTTCCAGCTTGTGTGGTGTAAAGAAGGCTCTAATACTACTGTGTGAGACTGTCGTGTGCGAAAATTTGCATATGCTAATTTTCGCATATGCGAATTTACGCTTATGCTAATTTTTGTATATGCTAATTTTTACATATGTTAATTTTCGCATACGTGAATTTTCACATATGCGAAAATAAAACAAGAAGATTACGAATATGCGAATTTATCGAATATATGACAAATATTCGTCCATATATTCGCAAATATTCGCGAATTCGAATATGGCCTATGCCGCTCAACACTACTGAAGATGCCATTGTTTAGGATGTATAGGGCCGCCTGAGTCTCCACGATGGCAGATGTCATGGAACAGTTGACCATGTTAGATTTCATCATGACCAATCCTTTTGTATTAGGGGAAGTAAGTTGCCCCCAGAGGTGTCTGGCAGTAGCTTTTCCTTTATGCCCATTCAGAGTACTGGCAAACTCAGCAGAACCGAGTGGGCATGAGTGTTGGAGGATTGTGAGGGCCCTACTTCACTCAACCTACACACTCCATCATTTTACACTGAAATGGATAGATGAAGATGTGTAGTTGAGTCCTCAGAGGTATATTACATTTTCTTGTACCTGCCTATGAAATAATGGGGCTGTTTAATAATGTTATGCTGTCAATATGTTATAAACAATTCTCAGGTTTTGAATCATTCCATAGATAAGGGGTCTTCCCAACCTAGACATATGTCATATCAACAGTCTAATATAAGTAGGTGTCCCATCATTGAAATTCCATCTATTGAAACAGACAGGGCCCATTGCCCCTTTTCCACTAACTAAGGCTGTGGCTATTATATGAATGTGAAAGTACAATTTTGACTGTTAAGAACTGCCTGCCATCAGCAACTTTACATGGAGAAGCATCCTGCAATCTTTTGTTAACAACATCAGATCTTTCTCCCAAGCTCTTACCTCTTTTTCCACGCAGAATGGAAATCCGACAGAAAAGACCTGACAACCAAATTGTGGCCCATGTCTGCTTTATTACCACCCACTGGCCCACTTGCATCTTACTACTTGCTTCCTCATTGTGACCGACAGCCACTAGAGAAATACTGATATACTGATCTGAGGAAGGGAAGGGAGGGCAATCTTTTTATTATTTTTATCACAAGAAGAAAAGAACAGAGTCGCAACTCACCGCACTGTACTGTAAAACTTCAGGCTTTAATGCAACATGCAACAGGGTCCATAAACAAAGACGTCCGACCTCGGAAGAAGACGGGGAGGGTGCAGGGGAAAAACAGAGTAGACAACAGACTGTTTCACATCCAGTGATGCTTCATCCGGTCTCTAAAACTCAGGTGATCCTGTGTGCTTAAATCACCTGAAGTCACGTGATATAGGTAAAACAAATATACAGCATATGTATATATATTAAACACAAACCTTTCCAAAAACACCCAAATAGTGAAAATAAGGTAAAAAATAGGATCTAACCTAGCGTAAATGCGTCTGAAAAGAATTAATAATGATCCCATCAAGTTTAAAAACCAAGCAGAGACCATGCTCAAAGATTTTAGAGCTAGGGGGTATCCAGAAAAAGTTCTTTAAAGTGCCATGGAAAAGGTTAATAACAAAAGTAGAGAAGACATTTTAAAAAGCCCAAAGAAAAAAGCCATTAATACTGTAGAAAATAAAAAATGTATCTTCTCTTTTCAGAATACCAACATGAACAATGCGATTCGTAATGCTATACATAAAAACTGGTTTTTGTTGGAACATGATGTAGATTTACAAGAAGTAGCTGAGCGCAAACCTATTGTTACCTATAAAAGTAACAACACTATAGGAGGTTTTATTAAAAGAAGACAAAGAAATAATGATTGGAAAAAAAAAGAATTGGTTGAGCAATATAGCCCCAAATGGTAACTACCCATGCAGAAATTGTTCCCAATGTAACCTTAATTTAGCTAAAAGTACATTCAATCTAGGTGGTTATAATATTTATGTAAAGCAGTTTATAACTTGCCGCAGCACCCACGTGGTATACTGCATAATATGCAACTGCGGGTTATACTACGTGGGTAAAACAAAAAGACATTTGTTTAAACGTATTAGAGAACACCTGTACTCTCTAAAAACAGGAGTAGGAGCATCCCGTTTTATTGCACACATGCGTACTGTACACAATAATGACCCGAGAGCACTTCACTTTGCGGGCATAGAATGCATATATGACAATATGAGCGATGTGAATAAGGAGCTACGGCTCGCACAGCGAGAAATCTACTGGATAAGTAGACTGAACGAAATAGGTCCAATGGGACTTAATGAAAGGAATGACCTTTCACCGTTCATATAATCGCATTTACGCTAGGTTAGATCCTATTTTTTACCTTATTTTCACTATTTGAGTGTTTTTGGAAAGGTTTGTGTTTAATATATATACATATGCTGTATATTTGTTTTACCTGTATCACGTGACTTCAGGTGATTTAAACACACAGGATCACCTGAGTTTTAGAGACTGGATGAAGCATCACTGGATGTGAAACAGTCTGTTGTCTACTCTGTTTTTCCCCTGCACCCTCCCCGTCTTCTCCCGAGGTCGGACGTCTTTGTTTATGGACCCTGTGGCATGTTGCATTAAAGCCTGAAGTTTTACAGTACAGTGCGGTGAGTTGCGACTCTGTTCTTTTCTTCTTGTGATTGATATATTCTCGTACTACATGGTTTTCATATAGAGTCAGCACCCCGCCACCCACAGACGCCGACCCTGAGGCTATCTCCCGAGTAATTCATTACACCTGCTGTGCCATAGCCTTTCTTGGTTTGAACTATTTTTATTATTTTTATATTTAATAAACGGTCCTGCTGAGGATCTCTGATACCACCTCTGGCTCCATTCTCCATTTGATGTCTCAGAGTCTGCAGCGCCTGACACCAAAGGGTTCTTTCCTATACAACATCTTCATGTTTCCCAGGACAAGGTGTTCTTGCTTCCTGTAACCCGTTGGCATGGCAACAGTTCCAGGGCATCTGTACCCCATTATTGGGGTGATAGGCTCTTTTTCTACTAACTTGAGGTGAGTGGCCATTCACCAGCAAACACGGGTACTCCCTGTGCTCAATTTGTGGTGCTATTGAGGGTAATACACGAGGTGCCGGTATCAGTCTCTCTTTTTTCTACTTCTACACTAGAGAAAGAGAAATGCCAGACATCATAACAAAAAGGCTTATATCTATGACTAGCCATATCTTGCTTTGTGCCAACTTACACCCATGTTTTCCTTCTGACAGGTCTGCCTTAAAACACTAAGGTGCCCATGCAGCTTCCAATACCTGTTGGCCAAGTGTTCATTCAGCCAACAGAGAAGAGGTGATATAAGCTATTGCTAGACAGAGAGTCGGGCAATTAAATCCAACATGGTCGACCCTACTCTTTACATTAGAGAGTCTACTGGCCCTGCTGTAATTGATGGGTCGGCTGAATTTCGCTAAAGTGTATGGGGACCTTAAATCAAAACATCTTTTTTATGTCCTGTCAGTGAAGTGATAGCCTAATTGTTGGACAAACAGACCTGATTTCAATCATCTTCTGTTTGTTGTATTAATGTTATTTATTTATTTGTTTATGTATTGTTTATAAAAGTTATTTTTGATGCTGACTCTATACTTAAAAAAGATAAATTGTGTGTAGTCAACATTCTGGTTTAACAGAATGCCTTGGACAGATGACGGGTTATATAATGTAAGCCCATTGTGTTGGTGCCTAGATGTCATAAGGCTTATGTGTGACACAGTTCAGTGGCTCTAGCTAACAGATGCTGGTAAAAAAGCAACAGCCATATTGAAAATAGAGAAATAAAATGTGATAAATACTTCTCCAGAGAATAATGTTAATGATACTGATGTGTGTCTTGTAAGCTGTGGGCTCTCATATTGTAATTCTCTTTATAATGTGGCTGGAAAGCAGTGAGTATAAGGAGCTGTGATGCCACCTGACTGAACCCCCTACCCAACATACGCAATAAAAAGATTGTGATTTCCAGTGGCAGCTCGGTAACTGTATGACTCACATTACCAAATCCATTCTCTCATCTGCCAGCATCAGTATTACATGCAGATGCCTAAATCCTCATGATGAATCTATGACGAAATATCCCAATCTTATCCAGGAGGTTAAACATTTGACTTTGCCCTTACAATGGAAACCTGTTTGCATCATTTAACCCCTTCAATGCATGCACTGCATGAAAGGAGATACTAAGGGAAATGGGTGTATTGGCAGTCAGTCAGTCTCATGCAGATAAACCTTTGGAGTTCATATTGTTTTCAGAAATGTGTGGTTACAGAAATCACATGTCACAAACTGCATAATAAGAATCCGAATATTATATGAGGTTACCATTTGAAAAGTCATATAGTTTAGTGTAAATATTACATACAGTTAAGCTGATATGCAGTATATTGCACTCCTAAGAGTGATGTAAGCACAGAGGGGGAACAAGGTGCTAGTCATGAGTGCAGTATTTATGAATGAATGATGCCATTTTCTGCAAGGCTGTAAACATCTGTTTAGGTAAAGTGGAGAGACAATTTAATACAATGAGAGCACAGTACAGGTGGGATGTGCCAGGTAACATTTGGAAGAACATGGCAAACTAATAGCAAGCACTCCCCCACTGACCGTCACCAGCTTATATGAATTTCTACAGCATGTATACAGTAACAGAATAATCAATATAGAAAAATGTTTTGGCTTACCGGACCAAGTAATTCATAGCCCAGTTCTTTTGCTAGCAACTCTGCTTCTTCTGGACCACCCGGGATCTCTGCCGCCCATTCATTCACATATCGTCTCTCTACGCCAGACACGAATAGTAAGCAGCATGACGAGAAGATAGACACCACAGCAATGCACTTGTAAGGCCAGCATCCTCCTTCCATTTCAACACGTATCTGTGCAATATTCACCAAGGATATTACTGCTCTTTAAACCTGTATTAAATATAAAACCCTTCGCTTTCGCCTTGTTGCCTAGTGAGCAGATGTCAGGAGCAGGTTTCTCGTGTGGAGTCTGTGGCTGGAAAAAAAAAACAACCAACAAGAACCTTTCTCCACAGTCAATGGAAATGAGTATTTACACGTCAAAACTACGTCAAGCACACTTGCAGCGTCTTAAATCTATACGGTATTCCCAAGGGAGGAGAGATGCTAAAATAGGAAGCAGGGATTCACGTAGCTCCACTGCCCACGGAGAGATCAGTCCGTGTAATTAGACAAGGAGACGCCCACACTGACTGAAGGAAACAGCAATATCATGCTCAAACAGGCTCCAGATCAGCTGCTTCCACTGAGTGTCAATAGAAAGCTCCACTGGCACAGACAACTGTATGTTTTTCTACATGAGTCTACACTACCATGTCATATGACTAACAGCCCAGGATCACGAGAAATAAAATGCAATACAACACTTGTGTATATGAATATATGGAAAGATATGAGATACAGTATATGGTACATAAATATATTGATTAGATATATAAGAAATATCTACTTTAATACATATCTACTGATTTCTCGAGAAATCAAATTTAATACAATTAGTATGTCATATGACTAACAGCCCAGGATCACAAAAAATTAAATTCAATACATTTATGTATATGTATATATGGAGAGATAAGAGATATATGGTATCAGGAGTTATGTGATACATATGGTACATAGATATATAGATTAGATATATGACAGATAGATAGATAGATAGATAGATAGATGATAGACAGATAGATAGATGATAGATAGATAGATAGATAGATGATAGACAGATAGATAGATAGATGATAGATAGATAGATAGATAGATAGATGATAGACAGATAGATAGATGATAGATAGATAGATAGAGATAGAAGGATGTGAATAATTTAGATAGATGTGAATAATTTTCCATGTAATATTCTTTGATATCATGCATTATCTATACAATTCCATAACTCATCCCCATAATACAATGCATTATTTGTAGTGTCACCGAACATTTGTCATTGATTGAGTTCTTTGGCATTGCATTGCAGTCTTATTTATAACACATTGTGACATCACAAAGGGTTTTCCAAATTACAGACTTAGCTCTGTTATATCTGCTAAATGTATCTCTGTACTCTATGTTCCATTAGCATTATCATAATTCATTAAAGGAGTACTCCGGCGCGCACTTTTTTCCTTTTGTCCCGTCCGGGCTACAAAATAAAAGAAAACACACTTTCTCTTACCTGCCAACGAGCTCCCGGAGCTCCGGTACACTCCGGTACAGGTGTTCGGTCCCCAGGCTGTATTCTTCTTACTTCCTGTTAGCCCGGAACATCACACGGAGCTTCAGCCTATCACTGGCTGAGGCGGGACATCGCTGCGGCCGGTGATAGGCTGAAGCTCCGTGTGACGTGCCGGGCTAACAGGAAGTAAGAAGAATACAGCCTGGGGACCGAACACCTGTACCGGAGTGTACCGGAGCTCCGGGGGCTCGTTGGCAGGTAAGAGAAAGTGTGTTTTCTTTTATTTTGCAGCCCGGACGGGATAAAAGGAAAAAAGTGCACGCCGGAGTACTCCTTTAAAGGGGTACTGCCGCCAGAATTAACTTAGCCCCTATCAACAGCATAAGGGATAAGTAGCTGATTGCGGGGGTCTGACCACTGCTCCCCCTCCTGTCCCGCTCAGTAAGAAGCGCGTGTCATCTACCTCTAGACAGCATACGCTTAATTAAAATTAATGGAGTGTATTCCATCTAGAGGTATACGGCACGCGCTCTTGACTGAGATGGCGGTCAGCAACTTATCCCCTAGGGAAGAAGTTAATTCTGTCTGCAGTACCCCTTTAAGGCTTTGTTCACATGTTACATTACTGTGTTGCAGTACTACTCTTTTTGTTTTTTACTTTTAGTGAATGACCAAAATCATGGTTAAAATAATGTGTAATGTGTGAACACAGCCTGACAATGCACACAGCCTCAAATGCCAGAATGAAATAACCAATAAATGTCTACTAAATGTGTGTGTATTGGTGTTATTATTCAATAATTGCAATGAGAAAACCTGAACGTGTGAACATAGTCTAGAGTTTCTGCAAGAGAAGCTGCTGATGCCATTGAATTCAATAATTGCAATGAAAAAACCTGAACGTGTGAACACGGCTTGAAGATTGTACAATAGGAGCTGCTGATGTCATTCACACACATATACATGGAATGTATATGGAGGCTCTGAGATAAGGGAGAGAAAGGAGCAACCATTATGTCAGACATGTTTTTTTTGACTACTCATCACTAATCTCCTATAAGGACACCTAGTCAACCCATAGTCAATCTGTCCCTGGGAGAAAATGGCTAATACCATGGAACAATAGATTGTATTTAACTGGAAAAGTAATGTAGATAAGACAGACTTCAGGTTTAGTGTCAGGTTTGTTGACTATAGCAGTGTTTTCCAAGCAGTGCGCCTCCAGCTGTTGCAAAACTACAACTCTCAGCATGCCCGGACAGCATGCCCACACTGGTTGGCAAACACTGGATAATAGCATATGATAAGTCCATCTGGCTGTGCAAGCAGAGCTATTTCAGCACCAGAGCACTGGACAGCATAGGAATCGCCTCAAACTCCATCAGGCGGCTGCAGCTGCTTGCTCTGGTGGTTTATTAACAAACCTTGGATCTAAAATATTTGCAATGTTCCAGTCAAATGCTTGTACTTGTGAGGAATATTGCAAGGTTTAGAAGTAGGGTATATTCTATGTAAGTGAGGCCAGCCCTTAGTCAAGCCCCTAACTGAAACATCACAGATCACAATATGCATTTTTGGATTCCAGGCTTATAGGAAGGCAAGGGTCAGTGAGCAGGGATCCAGAGCACATTCGACCGTTCCTATATACAGTCTGAGTCATACTGTATTCTTTACACATACATGATGTCACGGTTTCCATTCCAATTATTTGTTCACTGACATCTGAAGCAGGTAATGTAATGGGTTACTTCTGCGTCACAGGCAGAGACTTGTGCAATGAGAAATTCATGAGTGGTCATCTGGAAGACCTGTCTCTACATGGCCGGAATTTATATTATGACACCTACATGTGCAACCTCCATGGTCAATTCTTGCATGGACGATTAAATAATAGACATCGCTCTTCACTCCCCGGCTGTCAGTCAAATCTAACTTTTTTTCATTGCATTAGTCTTTAGAGTGAGAGAGCCCCATAGTTGGCGATTATTGCGGGTTTAGCACTGAGACTTAGTGAGATCTAAGCTTTTGACATGTCTGGACAACATGTCAAAAGTTTATATTAATAACACTTACGCTTTAAAACTTTAAAGGAAAACTGTCATCAGTGTCACCACACTAACCTGTTGGTAACCTGATGATAATAAAGACAGATGTGGCTAAAATATAACTTTTACTTAAGATATTTAAAAGATAATTATCGAAAAAAGAAAAAATCTGTACCACACATATATAACCCCAAGGGGGCAGAAACTCCTACAGGGAAATGAGCAAATGCAATGCACCACCCTGTATGTGCAAAGGTAATTGTGTCTGGGTGCTGTGGACCAGTGGTGTCGCTACAAATAAGTATCGTTACCAATAACAATAAGTAGTCTATCTTGTGTTGTGTAAAACCTAATGGATGGATAGGTATATAACCATGACAAATCCTCCAAGTGTCACAATATGACAATAAGTCTCAACGTGTTTCCACCAGGGTCACCCTGGCCTCATCAGGAGACAAGTAATAGATAGACTACATTCAAAAGATAATAAATCACAGCCAGTTAAATAAATACAAAAAGACGGCGTAATTATTTTTTAAGATTAATATAAGGCCCATGGACACCCTACATGATCGTGTTCACTAACTGGGATAACATATAAAGCACAAAGGCGCAACCATGAAAAGACACGATACATTCAGGCAATTGTATCCCAAACATGAAATGTTATCCCAAATGCATCATTCACGGTACCACAAGTCCTGGCCTCCAGATATGGTGGCTGAGCGATAATCTTACTTATCTGTCCCCGATCTGTGGTCCCATTCTTCAGTTATACTTCTCTGTTCGATTGGCAGGCTTGGGGCATGGGCGGAGCTTCCTGACATCACCACTTCTGCTTCTCTGCTGGGTCCGTCTGTGAGCAGGCTTGGGGAAACAGCAACGGTGACATCAGGAAGCTCCGCCTGTGCCCTAAACCTGCTGCCCGAACGAAAGAAACAGAGAAAGATAACGGGACCACAGAACGAGGACAGGTAAGTATGGTTATTATCAGTGTCACCCGCGTTATCTGCTTGTACCAACAGGTTAGTGCTGGCATTTTTTCCCCCTAGACATAACTCATTTTTGAGGGTTTGTTTTTTGCTGGAACAAATTTCTTGTGAGTTCACAAGAAAACTCATTACTGTCTCCTGATGTGGTTTTTAATTATCTAGATGCTGCTGTCCGCATTGATGCATTGTCATCACATGACTCGGACAGAGAAAGTATGCTTTTGTAAAACAAAGAAAGTATGCTTCCTCATGAGGAACAGACTTTTTCATGACAGCTTCAAGCATACTGAGCTGTTGACTTGACCAAGTTAAGAAATTCTGTTTACAGTAGAACTAGCTACCATTAGGTAGTACCTTTGGACAAAATATATGTCACGATGCCGGCTGGCAGGTAGTGGATCCTCTGTGCCAGAGAGGGATTGGCGTGGACCGTGCTAGTGGATCGGTTCTAAGCCACTACTGGTTTTCACCAGAGCCCGCCGCAAAGCGGGATGGTCTTGCTGCGGCGGTAGTGACCAGGTCGTATCCACTAGCAACGGCTCACCTCTCTGGCTGCTGAAGATAGGCGCGGTACAAGGGAGTAGACAGAAGCAAGGTCGGACGTAGCAGAAGGTCGGGGCAGGCAGCAAGGATCGTAGTCAGGGGCAACGGCAGGAGGTCTGGAACACAGGCTAGGAACACACAAGGAAACGCTTTCACTGGCACAATGGCAACAAGATCCGGCAAGGAAGTGCAGGGGAAGTGAGGTGATATAGGGAAGTGCACAGGTGAAGACACTAATTGGAATCACTGCGCCAATCAGCGGCGCAGTGGCCCTTTAAATCGCAAAGACCCGGCGCGCGCGCGCCCTAGGGAGCGGGGCCGCGCGCGCCGGGACAGGACCGAGGGAGAGCGAGTCAGGTACGGGAGCCGGGGTGCGCATCGCGAGCGGGCGCTACCCGCATCGCGAATCGCACCCCGGCTGGAAGCGGAATCGCAGCGCCCCGGGTCAGTGGATCTGACCGGAGCGCTGCAGCGGGAAGAGTGTAGCGAGCGCTCCGGGGAGGAGCGGGGACCCGGAGCGCTCAGCGTAACAGTACCCCCCCCTTGGGTCTCCCCCTCTTCTTAGAGCCTGAGAACCTGAGGAGCAGACTTTTGTCTAGGATGTTGTCCTCAGGTTCCCAGGATCTCTCTTCAGGACCACAACCCTCCCAGTCCACTAAAAAAAAAGTTTTCCCTCTGACCTTTTTAGAAGCTAAGATCTCTTTGACAGAAAAGATGTCCGAGGAGCCGGAAACAGGAGTGGGAGGAACAGATTTGGGAGAAAAACGGTTGAGGATGAGTGGTTTAAGAAGAGAGACGTGAAAGGCATTAGGGATACGAAGAGAAGGAGGAAGAAGAAGTTTGTAAGAGACAGGATTAATTTGACACAAAATTTTGAAAGGACCAAGATAGCGTGGTCCCAACTTGTAGCTAGGGACACGGAAGCGGACATATTTAGCGGAGAGCCATACCTTGTCTCCAGGGGAAAAAACGGGAGGAGCTCTTCTTTTCTTATCCGCGAACTTCTTCATGCGTGATGAAGCCTGTAAGAGAGAATTTTGGGTCTCTCTCCATATGGTGGAAAGGTCACGAGAAATTTCATCCACAGCGGGCAGACCAGAGGGCAAGGGGGTAGGGAGGGGGGGAAGAGGGTGACGGCCGTACACCACGAAAAATGGGGATTTGGAGGAAGATTCAGAGACTCTGAAGTTGTACGAGAATTCGGCCCATGGAAGGAGATCTGCCCAGTCATCCTGGCGGGAGGAAACAAAATGTCGCAAATAATCACCCAAGACCTGGTTAATTCTTTCTACTTGTCCATTGGACTGGGGATGATATGCAGAAGAAAAATTTAATTTAATCTTGAGTTGTTTACAGAGAGCCCTCCAGAATTTAGACACGAATTGGACGCCTCTATCCGAGACGATCTGCGTAGGCAACCCGTGAAGACGAAAAATGTGTACAAAAAATTGTTTAGCCAACTGAGGCGCTGAAGGAAGACCAGGAAGAGGGATGAAATGTGCCATTTTGGAGAATCGATCAACGACCACCCAAATAACAGTGTTGCCACGGGAAGGGGGTAAATCAGTAATAAAATCCATACCAATCAGAGACCAAGGCTGTTCGGGGACAGGCAGGGGATGAAGAAAACCAGCGGGCTTCTGGCGAGGAGTCTTATCCCGGGCACAGATAGTGCAGGCTCGCACAAAGTCCACAACATCCGTCTCCAGAGTCGGCCACCAATAGAAGCGGGAGATGAGTTGCACAGATTTCTTGATGCCCACATGACCTGCGAGATGGGAGGAGTGACCCCATTTGAGGATTCCGAGGCGTTGGCGTGGAGAAACAAAGGTCTTTCCTGGAGGAGTTTGTCTGATGGAGGCAGGAGAAGTGGAGATCAGGCAGTCAGGTGGAATGATGTGTTGCGGAGAGAGTTCAACTTCTGAGGCATCCGAGGAACGAGAGAGAGCATCGGCCCTAATGTTCTTATCGGCAGGACGAAAGTGAATCTCAAAATTAAATCGGGCAAAGAACAGAGACCACCGGGCCTGGCGAGGATTCAGCCGTTGGGCAGACTGGAGGTATGAGAGGTTCTTGTGATCGGTGTAAATAATAACTGGAAATCTTGATCCCTCCAGCAGATGCCTCCATTCCTCAAGTGCTAATTTAATGGCTAGAAGCTCTCGATCCCCGATGGAGTAGTTCCTCTCCGCCGGAGAGAAGGTCCTAGAAAAAAACCCACAAGTGACAGCATGCCCGGAAGAATTTTTTTGTAGAAGAACAGCTCCAGCTCCCACTGAGGAGGCATCAACCTCCAATAGGAAGGGTTTGGAAGGGTCAGGTCTGGAGAGCACGGGAGCCGAAGAAAAGGCAGACTTGAGTCGTTTAAAGGCGTCTTCCGCTTGAGGAGGCCAAGACTTGGGATCGGCATTTTTTTTGGTTAAAGCCACGATAGGAGCCACAACGGTAGAAAAATGTGGAATAAATTGCCTGTAATAATTGGCGAACCCCAAAAAGCGTTGGATAGCACGGAGTCCAGAGGGGCGTGGCCAATCTAAGACGGCAGAGAGTTTGTCTGGATCCATTTGTAGTCCCTGGCCAGAGACCAAATATCCTAGAAAAGGAAGAGATTGGCATTCAAACAGACATTTCTCAATTTTGGCATAGAGTTGATTGTCACGAAGTCTCTGAAGAACCATACGGACATGCTGGCGGTGTTCTTCTAGATTGGCAGAAAAAATTAGGATATCGTCCAGATATACAACAACACAGGAGTATAACAGATCACGAAAAATTTCATTAACAAAGTCTTGGAAGACAGCAGGGGCGTTGCACAGGCCAAAGGGCATGACCAGATACTCAAAGTGTCCATCCCTGGTGTTAAATGCCGTTTTCCACTCATCCCCCTCTCTGATGCGGATGAGGTTATAGGCGCCTCTTAAGTCCAATTTAGTAAAGATGCGGGCACCTTGGAGGCGATCAAAGAGTTCAGAGATGAGGGGTAGGGGGTAGCGGTTCTTAACCGTGATTTTATTAAGACCGCGGTAGTCAATGCAAGGACGTAGGGAGCCATCTTTTTTGGACACAAAGAAAAATCCGGCTCCGGCAGGAGAGGAGGATTTACGGATAAAGCCCTTTTTTAAATTTTCCTGGACGTATTCCGACATGGCAAGAGTCTCTGGGGCAGAGAGAGGATAAATTCTGCCCCGGGGTGGAGTAGTGCCCGGGAGGAGGTCGATAGGACAATCATAAGGCCTGTGAGGAGGTAGAGTCTCAGCTTGTTTTTTGCAGAAAACATCCGCGAAGTCCATATAGGCCTTAGGGAGACCGGTTACTGGAGGAACCACAGAGTCACGGCAAGGGTTACTGGGAACCGGTTTTAGACAGTCCTTGGAACAAGAGGGCCCCCAACTCTTGATCTCCCCAGTGGACCAATCCAGGGTTGGGGAATGAAGTTGAAGCCAGGGAAGTCCAAGGAGAATTTCCGAGGTGCAATTGGGGAGGACCAAAAGTTCAATCCTCTCGTGATGAGATCCGATGCTCATAAGAAGGGGCTCCGTGCGGAAACGTATGGTACAGTCCAATCTTTCATTGTTTACACAATTGATGTAAAGGGGTCTGGCGAGACTGGTCACTGGGATGTTGAACCTGTTGACGAGAGAGGCCAAAATAAAATTTCCTGCAGATCCAGAGTCCAAGAAGGCCACAGTAGAGAAGGAGAAGGCAGAGGCAGACATCCGCACAGGCACAGTAAGACGTGGAGAAGCAGAGTAGACATCAAGGACTGTCTCACCTTTGTGCGGAGTCAGCGTACGTCTTTCCAGGCGGGGAGGACGGATAGGACAATCCCTCAGGAAGTGTTCGGTACTAGCACAGTACAGGCAGAGGTTCTCCATGCGGCGTCGTGTCCTCTCTTGAGGTGTCAGGCGAGACCGGTCGACCTGCATAGCCTCCACGGCGGGAGGCACAGGAACGGATTGCAGAGGACCAGAGGAGAGAGGAGCCGAGGAGAAGAAACGCCTCGTGCGAACAGAGTCCATATCTTGGCGGAGCTCCTGACGCCTTTCGGAAAAACGCATGTCAATGCGAGTGGCTAGGTGAATAAGTTCATGTAGATTAGCAGGAATTTCTCGTGCGGCCAGAACATCTTTAATGTTGCTGGATAGGCCTTTTTTAAAGGTCGCGCAGAGGGCCTCATTATTCCAGGATAATTCTGAAGCAAGAGTACGGAATTGTACGGCATACTCGCCAACGGAAGAATTACCCTGGACCAGGTTCAACAGGGCAGTCTCAGCAGAAGAGGCTCAGGCAGGTTCCTCAAAGACACTTCGGATTTCCGAGAAGAAGGAGTGTACAGAGGCAGTGACGGGGTCATTGCGGTCCCAGAGCGGTGTGGCCCAAGACAGGGCTTTTCCAGAGAGAAGGCTGACTACGAAAGCCACCTTAGACCTTTCAGTGGGAAACAGGTCCGACATCATCTCCAGATGCAGGGAACATTGGGAAAGAAAGCCACGGCAAAACTTAGAGTCCCCATCAAATTTATCCGGCAAGGATAGGCGTAGACCAGGAGCGGCCACTCGCTGCGGAGGAGGTGCAGGAGCTGGCGGAGGAGATGACTGCTGGGCGACCACCGTGGTAAGGTCAGCGACAACTGGCAGAGGAACTTCAGCGGGATCCATGGCCGGATCTACTGTCACGATGCCGGCTGGCAGGTAGTGGATCCTCTGTGCCAGAGAGGGATTGGCGTGGACCGTGCTAGTGGATCGGTTCTAAGCCACTACTGGTTTTCACCAGAGCCCGCCGCAAAGCGGGATGGTCTTGCTGCGGCGGTAGTGACCAGGTCGTATCCACTAGCAACGGCTCACCTCTCTGGCTGCTGAAGATAGGCGCGGTACAAGGGAGTAGACAGAAGCAAGGTCGGACGTAGCAGAAGGTCGGGGCAGGCAGCAAGGATCGTAGTCAGGGGCAACGGCAGGAGGTCTGGAACACAGGCTAGGAACACACAAGGAAACGCTTTCACTGGCACAATGGCAACAAGATCCGGCAAGGAAGTGCAGGGGAAGTGAGGTGATATAGGGAAGTGCACAGGTGAAGACACTAATTGGAATCACTGCGCCAATCAGCGGCGCAGTGGCCCTTTAAATCGCAAAGACCCGGGGCGCGCGCGCCCTAGGGAGCGGGGCCGCGCGCGCCGGGACAGGACCGAGGGAGAGCGAGTCAGGTACGGGAGCCGGGGTGCGCATCGCGAGCGGGCGCTACCCGCATCGCGAATCGCACCCCGGCTGGAAGCGGAATCGCAGCGCCCCGGGTCAGTGGATCTGACCGGAGCGCTGCAGCGGGAAGAGTGTAGCGAGCGCTCCGGGGAGGAGCGGGGACCCGGAGCGCTCAGCGTAACAATATAGACCTGAACACACAGAATATTAGCATGATATTTTGCAAAATATTTACTGTATATCGCTCTGGAGCTGCACTAAATAAAATATCACATTGAACAGACAATACAGGTTGAATAAATAAACTTTAGATTTTCAATAACTTTAATTATATATTGATACTAAGAACTGAGGCTTCTGCATATGTGCACTGTTTGCCCAATGAAGAGGCTGTGATGAACATCACAGTGATTTCTGGGTACTGACTATAACAGTGGTCTAGGTTACTGTGATAGTTTTTAGAGCAGTTTGACCTGATATCCATTTGCTGCATCACAGTAGATAAATTTAGTTCCTGGAATGCTGACGTTCGTACGCACAATAAAATGTAATGTGATTATATATGGCCATAACAAGATACATTAGAAATGTGTATAAATGAGACATAAATGCCAAATCTGGAAATGAATATGATTTTAACAGCAGCTTATATTGCTTCTTGCCTATAGCTCCTGCAAACAGGAAGCAGTTAGAAAGAAAACTTTAGCCTTCTCATTCATAGCAACCAATCTGCCTTTGTTTGTTCAGTGTTCTATGGGCCATTTAACTGAGAGCAATGGAAAGTGCTTACTACAGGACATCATGCTGTGACAAAGGGCAAACACAGCGAGATAAGGTCACAAAGGAAACCTAGGTAATTGGGAAAGAAACCACAAGAGATACTGTATTCCAAAAGATATGTATATAAAGACTAATAGCACATGTATCAGAATTTGATGCAATGCTACTCAGTGCATAAATATGGAAGATGGGGGCATTGTGTGCATGTGTAAGGCTGCTGGGGGCATTGTGTGTGTGTGAGAGAGAGAGAGAGAGAGAGAGAGAGAGGCTGCTGGGGCATTGTGTGCATGTGTCAGGCTGCTTGGGGCATTTTGTGAGTGTGTGTGTGTGTGTGTGTGAGGCTACTGGAGGCACTGTGTGTGTGTGTGTGTGATGCTGCTGGGGGCATTGTGTGTGTGTGTGAGGCTGCTGGGGGCATTGTGTGTGTGTGTGTGTGAGGCTGCTTGGGGCATTGTGTGTGTGTGTGTGTGTGTGTGTGTGAGGCTACTGGAGACACTGTGTCCATGTGTGATGCTGCTGGGGGCATTGTGTGTGTGTGTGTGATGCTGCTGGGGGCATTGTGTGTGTGTGATGCTGCTGGGGGCATTGTGTGTGTGTGTGTGATGCTGGGGGCATTGTGTGTGTGTGTGTGTGTGTGTGTGAGGCTGCTGGGGGCACTGTGTGTGTGTGTGTGTGTGAAGCTGCTGGGGGCATTGTGTGTGTGTGAGGCTGCTGGGGGCATTGTGTGTGTGTGTGAGGCTGCTTGGGGCATTTTGTGTGTGTGTGTGTGTGTGAGGCTACTGGAGGCACTGTGTGCATGTGTGATGCTGCTGGGGCATTGTGTGCGCGTGTGAGGCTGCTGGGGGCACTGTGTGTGTGTGTGTGAAGCTGCTGGAGGCACTGTGTGCATGTGTGATGCAGGGGCGTAGGAAGCTGCACAAATCTGGGGGGATAGCATTGTAACTGAGTGTGGCTTTGGAAAAAGGCAGAGCCAGAAAAGGTGAGGGACTAAAAGGGACAGGGTCACTCAATTTTGCATGACAATACAGGCTTCTCATCACCGGTACCTTCAGGGAGCAGGGGATTCAAGGGATAGGGATCTGTCAGGACTGTGGGAGGAAGGCTGTGTGTGCAGTCAGGAAGAGGGGTTAGTGTAGGCACCATTGACACCTTGGCAAAACAGGGTGTACATGTATGCCGTGGTAATAGCCTGGGTGTATAAAGTGCACTTACAAGCTGAGCGCTCTTCATTTACTGCTAATGCCGGACATCAGTGATCACATCCCTCCCCTAATAAAAGTGTAAACAAAAATAAACATATTTGGTATCGCCGCATGTGGAAATGACAGAACTATTAAAATATATAGTTAATGAAACTGCGTGGTAAAAGGTGTAAACATAAAAAAATACCTAAGTCCATAATTGCTGATTTCTGGTCTCTTCATATACCAGAAAAAAAGTGATCACAAAGTCCAATCAAAACAAAAATTATACCAATAAAACTACAGACCACGGAGCAAAAAATAAGTCCCATAAGTAAAAGTCTTATAAAAAAGGACAATTTTAAGCATTAAAACCAGTATACAAGGAGGAAAAAAATCACCATACATATTACCACCATATTATTACTGACCAAATCCTGAATACTGAGACCAATATTAACAATAATATCAGTATACATAGAACAAATTATACCAGCACACAAAGACTGGATAATACAGCCATACTGAGTAAAAACCACTATGTACAGACTAACAATACCAAAAATACCAGAATATAGACAATAACAGGACCAAATAATACTGCATCATCAGGAACACACTTTACATCACACAGTGACTGACTAATGCATCATACTGTTACTGAATAAAACCACTGTATACAGACCTGTGTCTCCCTGTACAGTGACCATAAAGAAGTAGATACCAGCTGTACGCAAAATCTGTATACAGAAAAGCAGTAGAAGACAGCACAGGATAAATCCATTGTCCCCGTAGTCATCCAGATAGAACAGATAAATGATAGCACTTTTGCACATATCCAGAGTTTTCCATTTCTGGTGCTGTGGTCTTGGACTTTGTTGCATGTTTGGTATCCGTATATCAAACATGTGTGGTGTCCCGGTACCGTATCCTATCCAGTATCTGCGTGTGTGGGTCCCATTAGCCAGAGTCCCAAGGACGTCGGGGTCCCCATTGTCTAGTTCACCCCTGGTCACCTCTCATCCAGATAGTTATTGCACTAATAGCTTACTTAGGAAGCATGTAAATATTATATCAATGCCTATAAATAGTTAATTACCTGTCTATAGCGTAGCAGGACCTTCGGGTCACGTGATTAGGTGAACTCTATGGTATTTCTGCTTGAGGATCTTTGGAGGTCCCTGTGACGTAGTCAATCCCAGCACGCTGTGTAACAGTGAATGACAGATGTTCGGACCAATCAGATTCACCCTGCCCCCTGCCCATATAAGGGAGCGGCGGCCATTGTTCTCTCTCTTTTTCCCGGGCTGCCAAACGAGCAGGATCTGCTCAGCTGCTTATCCCAGTGAGTTAGGCCTGAGCCTTGCGGCAACGGCTGATATATCTAGGATCGCGAGTGTATCAATCCCTAAAAACACTCTGCAGGATCACCGGACCTTATCTATCCCCTAAATCCGGACGGATCTGCAATAATTACCCTAAATTCAGAGACTTTAATTTCATGGAAGGTCCGCAACAATTGTCAGTCATTGAGATATAGAGACTGTTTGCCTGAGACTGTTATTGTTCATTGGATGTACCGCAATCATCTAAGTAAAGTGCTTCAAGTTAAGGTTCAACTACTTTGTGGATCTTCAGTCATTTTATTACATGCACCTATCGTTACTGATAAGGGCGGCGATAGGCCAGAGAATTACCTCAGCATACTAGCCCTCAGCCTGGCGTCACGAACTAAAAGGTTAACATTAACATCTACCGAAACAATACCAACATCCCCCAAGGGCTACGACACATGCAACAAAGTCCAAGATCACAGCACCAGAAATGGAAAACTCCGGATATGTGCAAAACAGCTATCATTTATCTGTTCCTCAAAAAAAGCTTTTGGGGAACCAATAAACTACTGCTCTTTTGCACATATCCAGAGTTTTCAATTTTTGGTGCTGTGGTCTTGGACTTTGTTGCAGGACCTGTATACCATATAAGTGATTGTATACAGGACCATTTAAAGGTAGATACCAGCTGTACACAGGATCTGTATGCCATATACTGTAAGTGATTATAGTTACATCTAGGGACTCACAGGTACGGTCATTTCTGATCAGCGATGTCCTCTTTCCTTTTCTTCTGCATTTGGATCAGACTGACATGTCAACTTCTTCCAGCCAAAAACCATCTCTTTAGCATCTGCAGGTCCCCCATTAAGTAGGCCTATCCCCCACTGTAGACCTCCCCCAGTAGGTAAATACATCAGAAAGTAGGTAGGTTATTGTCACGATTCGGCTGGCTGGAGGTGGATCCTCTGTGCCAGAGAGGGATTGGCGTGGACCATGTCGGTGGACCGGTTCTAAGTTGCTACTGGTATTCACCAGAGCCCGCCGCAAAGCGGGATGGTCTTGCAGCGGCGGTAGCAACCAGGTCGTATCCACCGGCAACGGCTCAACCTCTCTGACTGCTGAGATAAGCGCGGTACAAGGGAGTAGACAAGAGCAAGGTCGGACATAGCAGAAGGTCAGGGCAGGCAGCAAGGATAGTAGTCAGGGGCAACGGCAGGAGGTCTGGAACACAGGCTAGGAACACACAAGGAAACGCTTTCACTGGCACAATGGCAACAAGATCCGGCAAGGGAGTGCAGGGGAAGTGAGGTATAAGTAGGGAGTGCACAGGTGAAGATACTGATTAGGCCTGCTGCGCCAATCAGTGGCACAGTGGCCCATTAAATCGCAGAGACCCGGCGCGCGCGCACCCTAAGGAGCGGGGACGCGCGCGCCGGGACAACACAGACGGAGAACGGGTCAGGTACGGGAGCCGGGATGCGCATCGCAAGCGGGCGCGTCCCGCGTCGCGAATCGCATCCCGGCTGGGAGTAATATCGCAGCGCACCCGGTCAGCAGGTCTGAATGGGGCGCTGCGAATGAGAGGACACTGCGAGCGCTCCGGGGAGGAGCAGGGACCCGGAGCGCTCGGCGTAACAGTACCCCCCCCCCCTTGGGTCTCCCCCTCTTCTTGGAGCCTGAGAACCTGAGGATAAGACTTTTGTCTAGGATGTTGTCCTCAGGTTCCCAAGATCTCTCCTCTGGGCCACAATTCTCCCAGTCAACCAAGAAGAATCTTTTACCTCTGACTGTCTTGGATGCTAGAATCTCCTTCACCGAGAAGACGTCAGATGAACCGGAAACAGGAGTGGGAGAGACAACTTTGGGAGAGAAGTGGTTAAGGATGAGTGGTTTAAGGAGAGAGACATGGAAGGCATTGGGAATACGGAGAGAAGGAGGAAGAAGGAGTTTGTAAGAGACAGGGTTGATCTGGCACAAGATTTTGAAAGGACCAAGATAGCGTGGTCCCAGTTTATAACTGGGGACACAAAAGCGGACATACTTAGCGGAGAGCCATACCTTGTCTCCGGGAGCAAAAATGGGGGGAGTTCTTCTTTTTTTATCAGCAAATTTTTTCATCCGGGATGAAGCCTGTAAAAGAGAATTTTGGGTTTCTTTCCATATGGTGGAAAGATCTCGAGTCACTTCATCAACAGCGGGCAAACCAGAGGGCATGGGAGTGGGGAGGGGAGGAAGAGGGTGATGGCCGTACACCACGAAAAATGGGGATTTAGCAGAAGATTCGGAGACTCTGAAGTTGTATGAGAATTCGGCCCATGGTAGAAGATCTGCCCAGTCATCCTGGCGGGAGGAAACAAAATGTCGTAAATAGTCACCCAGGACCTGATTAATTCTTTCTACTTGCCCATTGGATTGGGGATGATAAGAAGAAGAGAAGTTTAATTTGATCTTGAGCTGCTTACAGAGGGCCCTCCAGAATTTAGACACGAATTGAACGCCTCTATCCGAGACGATATGCGTGGGCAACCCGTGAAGGCGAAAAATGTGTGTAAAAAATTGCTTTGCCAACTGAGGCGCTGAAGGAAGGCCTGGAAGAGGGATAAAATGTGCCATCTTGAAAAATCGATCAACGACCACTCAAACAACTGTGTTGCCACGGGATAAGGGCAAGTCAGTAATAAAGTCCATACCAATCGGTGACCAAGGTTGTTCAGGAACAGGCAGAGGATGAAGGAGACCAGCAGGCTTCTGGCGAGGAGTCTTATCCCGGGCACAGACAGTACAGGCCCGCACGAAATCAACAACGTCAGTCTCCAGAGTAGGCCACCAATAAAATCGAGAGATGAGTTGAACGGATTTTTTGATGCCCGCATGGCCTGCAAGGTGGGAGGAGTGTCCCCACTTGAGAATCCCGAGGCGCTGGCGTGGAGAAACGAAGGTCTTCCCTGGAGGAGTTTGTCTGATGGAAGCTGGAGAAGTGGAGATCAGACAGTCCGGAGGAATGATGTGTTGCGGAGAGGCTTCCACTTCAGAGGCATCTGAGGAATGAGAGAGGGCATCGGCCCTAATGTTCTTGTCAGCAGGGTGAAAATGGATTTCAAAGTTAAAACGGGCAAAGAACAACGACCACCTAGCCTGGCGAGGGTTCAGACATTGGGCAGACTGGAGATAAGAGAGATTCTTGTGATCAGTGTAAATAATAACTAGATATTTGGATCCCTCCAGCAGGTGCCTCCATTCCTCAAGCGCCAATTTTATGGCCAGTAATTCTCGATCACCAATGGAGTAGTTTTTCTCCGCCGGAGAGAAGGTCCTAGAAAAAAACCCACAAGTAACAGCATGCCCGGAAGAATTTCTTTGTAGAAGAACTGCTCCAGCTCCCACTGAGGAGGCGTCTACCTCCAATAAGAAGGGTTTAGATGGGTCAGGTCTGGAGAGTACGGGAGCAGAAGAAAAGGCAGACTTGAGATGTTTAAATGCGTCTTCCGCTTGAAGAGACCAGGACTTAGGATTGGCATTTTTCTTGGTTAGAGCCACGATAGGAGCCACAATAGTAGAAAAGTGTGGAATAAATTGTCTGTAATAATTGGCGAGTCCGGAGGGGCGTGGCCAATCTAATACGGCAGATAGTTTATCTGGGTCCATTTGTAGTCCCTGGCCAGAGACTAAGTATCCTAGGAAAGGAAGAGACTGACATTCAAAGAGACATTTTTCCATTTTGGCATAAAGTTGATTGTCCCGAAGTCTCTGAAGAACCATGCGGACATGCTGGCGGTGTTCTTCCAAGTTGGCAGAAAAAATCAGAATATCGTCCAGGTAAACCACAACACAGGTATATAGAAGATCACGAAAAATTTAATTTACAAAGTCTTGGAAGACGGCAGGGGCGTTGCAAAGGCCGAAGGGCATGACCAGATTCTCAAAGTGTCCATCTCTGGTGTTAAATGCAGTCTTCCATTCGTCCCCCTCCCTGAAGCGGATGAGATTATAAGCACCTCTTAAGTCCAGCTTGGTAAAGATGTGGGCGCCTTGTAGGCGGTCAAAGAGTTCCGAGATAAGAGGTAGGGGGTAGCATTTTTTTACCGTGATTTTATTAAGTCCGCAGTAATCAATGCAAGGGCGTAGGGAGCCATCTTTTTTGGAGACAAAAATAACCCAGCTCCGGCAGGAGAGGAGGACTTGCGGATAAACCCCTTTTTTAAGTTCTCCTGGATGTATTCCGACATGGCTTGGGTTTCTGGAGCAGACAGAGGATAGATTCTGCCCCGGGGTGGAGTAGTACCCGGGAGGAGGTCAATAGGACAGTCATAAGGCCTGTGAGGAGGCAAAGTCTCTGCTTGTTTCTTGCAAAAAACATCAGCATAGTCCAGATAGGCCTTAGGAAGACCAGATACCGGAGGAACAACAGGGTCATGACTGTGAGTACTGGGAGCCGGTTTAAGACAGTCCTTGTGGCAACAAGTACCCCAGTTCTTAATCTCCCCTGTGGTCCAATCAAGGGTTGGGGAATGGCGTTGAAGCCACGGTAATCCAAGAAGAATCTCTGAAGTGCAGTTAGAGAGGACCAAAAATTTAATTTTTTCATGATGGGGCCCGATGCACATTAAGAGAGGTTCCGTGCGGTAACGCACGGTACAGTCCAATCT
Organism: Hyla sarda; assembly: GCF_029499605.1. Lineage (NCBI taxonomy): Eukaryota > Metazoa > Chordata > Amphibia > Anura > Hylidae > Hyla > Hyla sarda. The sequence goes on along the minus strand of NC_079189.1, from coordinate 511,106,641 downwards.
TTCATTGTTAACAGAGTTGATGTAGAGGGGTCGGGCGAGACTGGTCACCGGGATGTTGAACCTGTTGATGAGAGAGGCCAAAATAAAATTTCCTGCAGATCCGGAATCCAAGAAGGCCGTAGCAGAGAAGAAGAAGGTAGAAAAAGACATCCGCACAGGCACAGTAAGACGTGGGGAAGCAGAGTTCACATCAAGAGCTTTCTCACCTTGTGTGGAGTCAGCGTGCGTCTTTCCTGGCGAGGAGGACGGATAGGACAATCCTTCAAGAAATGTTCGGTACCGGCACAGTACAGGCAAAGGTTCTCCATGCGGCGTCGTGTCCTCTCTTGAGGTGTCAAGCGAGACCGGTCAACTTGCATAGCCTCCACGGCGGGAGGCACAGGAATGGATTGCAGAGGACCAGAGGAGAAAGGAGCCGGGGAGAGAAACCGCCTCGTGCGAACAAAGTCCATATCCTGGCGGAGCTCCTGACACCTTTCGGAAAAACGCATGTCAATGCGGGTGGCAAGATGAATAAGTTCATGTAGGTTAGCAGGAATTTCTCGTGCGGCCAGCACATCTTTAATGTTATTGGATAGGCCTTTTTTAAAGGTCGCGCAGAGGGCCTCGTTATTCCAGGATAATTCGGAGGCAAGAGAACGGAACTGGATGGCGTACTCGCCAACAGAAGAATTACCCTCGACCAGGTTCAGCAGGGCAGTCTCGGCAGAAGAGGCTCGGGCAGGTTCCTCAAAGACACTTCGAATCTCCGTGAAGAAGGAGTGTACAGAGGCAGTGACAGGATCATTGCGGTCCCAGAGCGGTGTGGCCCATGACAGGGCTTTCCCAGACAGAAGGCTGACTACGAAAGCCACCTTAGACCTTTCAGTTGGAAATTGGTCCGACATCATCTCCAAATGCAGGGAACATTGCGAAAGAAAACCACGGCAAAACTTAGAGTCCCCATCAAATTTATCCGGCAAGGATAATCAGAGGCTGGAAGCGGCCACTCGCTGCGGAGGAGGTGCAGGAGCTGGCGGAGGAGATGATTGCTGAAGCTGTGGTAGTAGCTGCTGTAGCGTCACGGTCAGTTGAGACAGCGGGTGGCCTTGTTGCGCTATCTCTTGCGACTGCTGGGCAACCACCGTGGTGAGGTCGGCGACAACTGGCAGTGGGACCTCAGCGGGATCCATGGCCGGATCTACTGTGACGATTCGGCTGGCTGGAGGTGGATCCTCTGTGCCAGAGAGGGATTGGCGTGGACTGTGTCGGTGGACCGGTTCTAAGTTGCTACTGGTATTCACCAGAGCCCGCCGCAAAGCGGGATGGTCTTGCAGCAGCGGTAGCAACCAGGTCGTATCCACCGGCAACGGCTCAACCTCTCTGACTGCTGAGATAAGCGCGGTACAAGGGAGTAGACAAGAGCAAGGTCGGACGTAGCAGAAGGTCAGGGCAGGCAGCAAGGATCGTAGTCAGGGGCAACGGCAGGAGGTCTGGAACACAGGCTAGGAACACACAAGGAAACGCTTTCACTGGCACAATGGCAACAAGATCCGGCAAGGGAGTGCAGGGGAAGTGAGGTATAAGTAGGGAGTGCACAGGTGAAGATACTGATTAGGCCTGCTGCGCCAATCAGTGGCGCAGTGGCCCTTTAAATCGCAGAGACCCGGCGCGCGCGCACCCTAAGGAGCGGGGCCGCGCGCGCCGGGACAACACAGACGGAGAACGGGTCAGGTACGGGAGCCGGGATGTGCATCGCGAGCGGGCGCGTCCCGCGTCGCGAATCGCATCCCGGCTGGGAGTAATATCGCAGCGCACCCGGTCAGCAGGTCTGAACAGGGCGCTGCGAATGAGAGGACGCTGCGAGCGCTCCGGGGAGGAGCGGGGACCCGGAGCGCTTGGCGTAACAGTTATTAGCTAGGTAGATAAGCAGGTAAGTAGGTAGTTAGCTACATGTGTAAGTTGCTGGCTACATAGGTAGCTAGGTATATTCAAAGTTAGGTTGGTTGTTAGCTAGACAGGTAGGTAAGTGGATAGCTACAGATTCCTGTGAGAAATTATATTTCTCATAGGAATCATCACTCAGTTTTCCTTCTAGGAAAGCTGAGTGATGATTCCTGTGAGAAATATAATTGCAGCCATATTTTTTTCATCCAGCTTTTCTAGACTTCAGAACAGCAAAGTTTGCCTATATATGTGGTAACAACATACACTCCCCCTGTATGAAGTGTTGAATGTGTTACTGATAGGGATGACCCTTATGTTTCTAATGACTAATCAATATATGAATGTTAAAATACCATTGCTGCTGGAAAAATATCTGTTCCCTTACCCTTTAACCTAGATACATCAAAATGCTAAATGCAAAACATTTCATCTTATCGCTTTGCCTGTAACTAAGACTAGAGCCTTGAGATGGAGACTATGGATAAAAGACGTCTAAACATTGGACTTTGTGGAAAGATGCTGAAATCTTAAAGGGGTTATCCAGGAAAAAACTTTTTTTTTATATATCAACTGGCTCCAGAAAGTTAAACAGATTTGTAAATTACTTCTATTAAAAAATCTTAATCCTTTCAGTACTTATGAGCTTCTGAAGTTTAGGTTGTTCTTTTCTGTCTAAGTAATCTCTGATGACACGTGTCTCGGGAACCGCCCAGTTTAGAAGAGGTTTGCTATGGGAATTTCCTTCTAAACTGGGCGTTTCCCAAGACACGTGTCATCAGAGATTACTTAGACAGAAAAGAACAACCTTAACTTCAGAAGCTCATAAATACTGAAAGGATTAAGATTTTTTAATAGGAGTAATTTACAAATCTGTTTAACTTTCTGGAACCAGTTGATATATAAAAAAAAGGTTTTTCCCTGGAATACCCCTTTATGCTAAGAGGACTTGCAAGATAATAACTTATGCTCCGCCATGCTCAAATGACCAATCAGCATATAGAACGATGAATAATTTTACCTTTCACCCTCCCCTTTTTATCAGTTTGTAAAAAACAAATTTACTTCCTGTAATAAACAGAACTTCCTGGGGTACCGAGGAGGGAATCCATACCAACCTGGCGTGGTGTGAATTTTCTTACGTCGGAAATTAGTACAGCGGTAGTCACTCAGAGATTAAGGCCACACATTAACTAATCCTTAACATTACTACATATTTAGGCAAACTTTGCGGTTTCGAAGTCTAGGAAAGCTGGGTGAAAAAAATATGGCTGCAATTATATCTCTCACAAGAATCATCACTTAGCTTTCCTAGTAGGTTACACCTCCCCCTTCCCATAGGTATATGCAGAGTTACACCCCCCCTCTTCCCCATAGGTATATGCAGAGTTACCCCCTGTTCCGAAGTCTTGGAAAGCTGGTTGAAAAAAATATGGCTGTAATTATATTTCTCACATGAATCATCACTCAGCTGAATAAGGATTCCTGTTGTTTCTCATAGGAATCATCCTTCAGCTTTCCTACTAGGAAAGCTGAGTGATGATTCCTGTGAGAAACACATAATATAATTAAATTATAATATGTGTTACCACATATTTAGGCAAACTTTGATGTTCAGAAGTCTAGGAAAGCTGGGTGAAAAAAATATGGCTGCAATTATATTTCTCACAAGAATCATCACTCAGCTTTCCTAGTAAGAAAGCTGAGTGATGATTCCTGTGAGAAATATAATTGTAGCCATATTTCTAAGATTAATAGCTGGAGCTTACCTTTTCGAGTGTCTTCACCAGGTCCTGGCAGCACAGATTTACTACTTCTTCACAGCTCCTCATTGGCGGGCAAGTAGAGCTACGCTGCAGTAAAGTAGCTGAGCACAGGCACGTCAGCTTATCACCCAGAATGCCTCACTCCCTTAAAGTGACAGAAATTAATTACTATGGGCAGGCCGCAGGCACTTATTGATAGTCGCGGTAGCGGCCTGCGCGGGTGGGGAGGATCAAACTATTCTCAGTTCCCCACCCTGAATTCTTGGTGGGGGATCCATCCCCCCGTCCCCCCCGGTTCCTACGCCCCTGTGTTAGGGGCATTGTGTGCATATGTGAGGCTGCTGGAGGCACTGTGTGTGTGTGTATGTGTGTGTGTGAGGCTGCTGTGGGCACTGTGTGCATGTGTTAGGCTTCTGGGGGCACTGTGCGCATGTGTGAGGCTGCTGGAGGCACTGTGTGTGTGTGTGTGAGAGAGAGGCTGCTGGGGGCACTGTGTGTATGTGTGAGGCTGCTGGGGGCACTGTGTGCATGTGTTAGGCTTCTGGGGGCATTGTGTGCATGTGTGAGGCTGCTGAAGGCACTGTGTGTGTGTGTGTGTGTGTGTGTGTGTGTGTGTGTGTGTGTGCGAGAGAGAGGCTGCTGGGGGCACTGTGTGTGTGTGTGTGAGGCTGCTGGGGGCACTGTGTGCATGTGTTAGGCTTCTGGGGGCACTGTGTGCATGTGTCAGTCTGCTGGGGGCACTGTATGCATGTGTCAGGCTGCTGGGGGCATTGTGTGCATGTGTGAGGCAGCTGGGGGCACTGTGTGCATGTGTGATGCTGCTGGGGCAACTGTGTGCATGTGTGATGCTGCTGGGGGCACTGTGTGCATGTGTGTTGCTGCTGGGGGCACTGTGTGCTTGTGTGAGGCTGCTGGGGGCATTGTGTGCATGTGTGAGGCTGCTGGGGGCACTGTGTGCATGTGTGATGCTGCTGGGGGCACTGTGTGCATGTGTGATGCTGCTGGGGGCACTGTGTGTGTGTGTGTGTGTGTGTGTGAAGCTGCTGGAGGCACTGTGTGCTTGTGTGAGGCTGCTGGGGGCATTGTGTGCATGTGTGAGGCTGCTGGGGGCATTGTGTGTGTGTGAGGCTGCTGGGGGCATTGTGTGCATGTGTGATGCTGCTGGGGGCATTGTGCGCATGTTTGAGGCTGCTGGGGGCATTGTGTGCATGTGTGATGCTGCTGGGGGCATTGTGCGCATGTGTGAGGCTGCTGGGGGCATTGTGTGCATGTGTGAGGCTGCTGGGGGCATTGTGTGTGTGTGTGTGTGTGTGTGTGTGTGTGAGGCTGCTGGGGGCATTGTGTGCATGTGTGAGGCTGCTGGGGGCATTGTGTGTGTGTGTGTGTGTGAGGCTGCTGGGGGCACTGTGTGTGTGTGTGTGTGTGTGTGTGAGGCTGCTGGGGGCATTGTGTGCATGTGTGAGGCTGCTGGGGGCATTGTGTGTGTGTGCATGTGTGAGGCTGCTGGGGGCATTGTGTGTGTGTGTGTGTGTGTGTGTGAGGCTGCTGGGGGCATTGTGTGCATGTGTGAGGCTGCTGGGGGCATGGTGTGTGTGTGTATGTGTGTGTGTGAGGCTGCTGGGGGCATTGTGTGCATGTGTGAGGCTGCTGGGGGCATTGTGTGCATGTGTGAGGCTGCTGGGGGGCATTGTGTGAATGTGTGATGCTGCTGGGGGCACTGTGTGCCTGTGTGAGGCTGCTGGGGGCATTGTTTGCACGTGTGAGGCTGCTGGGGGCATTGTGTGCATTTGTGAGGCTGCTGGGGGCATTGTGTGCATGTGTGATGCTGCTGGGGGCATTGTTTGCATGTGTGAGGCTGCTGGGGGCATTGTGTGCATGTGTGAGGCTGCTGGGGGCATTGTGTGCATGTGTGATGCTGCTGGGGGCACTGTGTGCCTGTGTGATGCTGCTGGGGGCATTGTTTGCATGTGTGAGGCTGCTGGGGGCATTGTGTGCATTTGTGAGGCTGCTGAGGGCATTGTGTATGTTTGCGAGGGGTGCCCTGAGCCAAAAAATGTTGGGAACCACTGCTATATGATAATGCATTATGCTGCCATTGAGTGGTGGATTTGTGTGGGAGAGGCTCTCTAGTCTAACCTTCTTGTCCAAAGAGAGAAGTGATTTCAATCCAGACTAGTTAGTTTCTGCCAACTCCTCAAGCTGGGCAGTTCGGTAATGTCTAGTGTCTAGGAGAGATTGGGGAGTGTCTGCCCTTCTCTTATTCATCTATTACCTGGCCACTCTACCCAGGGAACCCTTGGGACTAGTGCTATAGCGAAGAACCTATAAAGCCCAGGTTAATCTCATAAATGTAGGTGCACTACTGTGGTAGATGTAAACACTGACATTTGGCTAACTCTCAAACTGATGTTAAAATTGAAACAATAGCCAGTATATCCTTATATGAAGGACATACCTGAGCCCGCCCACCAACGCCAAGGTTTCTCAAGAGGCACGGAACCTAACACTAAACCTACCTGTGCCGTAGGGGCAATACCAGGGGCCAGTGGGCAATTAAAGCAGCATTAAGTCTGACTCACAGCCTGCTCCCAGTTACCTCCAGTGTGGCTGGGCACACATACAGTGGGAGGAGGGAGGCAGGCTATAAGCCCCACCCAAGTTAGATAATGTGTTGCCAGCCTCACAGGTGAACCTTAATGCTGCCTAGAAAGTGATCAAGGCGCATTAAATGTGAGTTTATACACTTCCAAATATAAGATTTAAACAACAAGAAGAAAAAAAGTTAAAGAGTGCCTGTCATCAAACCATATTTTTTCAACTAACTCAGATTATATTCCCTAACCACTCCTAACACCCCTACTAAGAGCTTTATAAAGCTTTGTATCACACCTTTCCCCCTGCTTACATTGTGTGAGCTCCTGGCAGGAGAAAGGGGGTGTTCCCCAGCAGGTGCATCATCACTGAAGCCTGTGAGAGCTGTACCTTGCCATCCCCCACACGCGCTTCCTGAGTGTGGTCTCCTGCCAGGCCGGGAGGAGACAAAACTAGCTGTTTGACTTGCAGCAGGGAACAGAACAGAGACACCTGGTGGCTTATCTGGGACCTGCTGGTCTTCAGGGCATGTCCTCATGGCTCATCACATCACATATTTTGCCAAAACCTTCATCCTGCATTGGACTATGCAACTCAAGTATTGTGAAAATGTTTACCATTGTGTATATGATCTACTGTAAGCCAAACAGTAAAGATCCCCTCAGTGAAGTCATTTTAGGGCTTATACCTACACTTAAGACTAGAGGGAAGAGAATAAGCTATATAAGATACAATATATTTCACTATTTTTCTCTATTGGGTACCTCCTCATTCTAGCTTCAAAACCACTGTAACATCTTAAAGAAACAATACCTCCATTTGTTGCAGAAGAGTAATTGCCACGTTTTCTGTTATGAATATTGCATCTACGTGTCTAGTTGCATAGCTGCACCAAGGACATCCAACGTTCTAACCACCAGACATACCAGATAGTGAGTGCCCAGGGGACCACTACCTCCACCACCACCATCATTGCACTCCTCTTCATTGCGCCAGCCAGAAGAGGACCCCTTGGACGGAACTTTGGTGGCCTTATGCACAACTATGCCCATTATCTTTCTCAGATAATCCACTGACTCTCAAGTCACCACAAGAGGACATCTGAGTCCCTGGAGGAAACCCACACAAACATAGAGAGAACATACCAGCTCCATGCAGATGTTGCATTTAGGACCCCCAATACTTCAAGAGTGCAGTGCTAACCACTGAGCCACCATGTCACAAATTTATGACAAATGATCTCATCTGTGGCTGCACCTAAGACATGGTGTATTTTGGCAAGAAGGAGAAGTTTTCACTAAACACAGAGATCCCTATGACAGATGAATTCGACTAGTGACTCAAGAGCATTTAACCCACTAATGAACATGTTCTGTAAATCTGTATCCAAGACAACAAGAGTGACTAACCTTTTTTAGCTTATGAGCCATGATCAAATACAATGATCAGGGTCGAGCCACCTGAGGTATTAAAAGAAAAAGAAATGTCTGCAAAAGGCAATGTGGAGATGTCACTGAAATGTTACAACCAGAAAAAAAGAAAATACTTAAAGAAATACAAATGTCACTAAGGAGAAAGTGGCAGCAATATTGTGCTGGAGCAAAGCCAGTTACAGTGGGGCAAAAAAGTATTTAGTCAGCCACCAATTGTGCAAGTTCTCCCACTTAAAGGAGAACTCCAGAACATAAGAATTGTCCCCCAGGGGCAGTAAAAAAATAAAGATGTACATACCTTTCTCCACTCCCCCGGGGCCTCCGGTAACCGGCTCCAGTCTCCGCCGCGATCCACTTCCTGGTTGCCGGTGGTCGGATGAATCATACTGCGCTCAGCCATTCACCAGCCGCAGGGAAGTCCTGACTCGGCCGGCGATAGGCTGAGCGGCAGTGTGATGTTTTTGGCCCCGGCCGCAGGTGCCGGTGTAGTGAAGAATTTTGTGTCCTGAAGCGTTTTCACACTGCCGCTCAGCCTATCGCCGGACTTTGCTGCGGCTGGTGATTGGCTGAGTGCAGTATGATTCATCCGACCACCGGCAACCAGGAAGTGGATCGCAGCGGAGACCGGAGCCGGTTACCGGAGGCCCCGGGGAGCGGAGGAAGATATGTACATCCTTATTTTTTTACTGCCTTATTTTTTATATTCTGGAGTTCTCCTTTAAAAAGATGAGAGAGGCCTGTAATTTTCATCATAGGTATACCTCAACTATGAGAGACATAATGAGAGAGAAAAATCCATAAAATCACATTGCCTTATTTTTAAAGAATTTTTTTGCAAATTATGGTGGAAAATTAGTATTTGGTCACCTACAAACAAGCAAGATTTCTGGCTCTCACAGACTTCTTTAACCCCTTAAGGATCGGGGGGTTTTCCGTTTTTGCACTTTCGTTTTTTGCTCGTTGCCTTTAAAAAATCATAACTCTTTCAATTTTGCACCTAAAAATCCATATGATTGCTTATTTTTTGCGCCACCAATTCTACTTTGTAATGACATCAGTCATTTTGCCCAAAAATCTACGGTGAAACAGAAAAAAAAATCATTGTGCGACAAAAAATGTAAAAAAAAAACGCTGTTTTGTAACTTTTGGGGGCATCCGTTTCTACGTAGTACATTTTTCGGTAAAAATGATAACTCATCTTTATTCTGTAGGTCCATACGATTAAAATGATACCCTACTTGTATAGGTTTGATTTTGTCGTACTTCTGGAAAAAATCATAACTACATGCAGGAAAATTTATACGTTTAAAACTGTCATCTTCTGACCCCTATAACTTTTTTATTTTTGCGCGTATGGGGCGGTATGAGGGCTCATGTTTTGCGCCGTAATCTGAAGTTTTTAACGGTACCATTTTTGCATTGATAGGACTTATTAATCGAATAAAAAGTGACCAAAAATGCACCATTTTGGACTTTGGAATTTTTTTGCGCATACGCCATTGACCGTGCGGTTTAATTAATGATATATTTTTATAATTCGGACATTTCCGCAAGCGGTGATACCATATATGTTTATTTTTATTTTTATTTACACTGTGGTTTTTTTTATGGGAAAATGGGGTTGATTCAAACTTTTAATAGGGGAGGGGTTAAATGATCTTTATTCACTTTTTTTTGCAGTGTTATAGCTCCCATAGGGACCTATAACACTGCACACACTGATCTTTCACATTGATCACTGGTTTCTCATAGGAAACCAGTGATCGATGATTCTGCCACTTGACTGCTCATGCCTGGATCTCAGGCACTGAGCAGTCATTCGGCAATCGGACAGCAAGGAGGCAGGTAGGGACCCTCCGGCTGTCCTGCAAGCTGTTCGGGATGCCGCGATTTCGCCGCGGCTATCCCGAACAGCCCACTGAGTTAACCGGCAGTTTTTACTTTCACTTTTAGCCGCGTGGCTCAACTTTGAGCACGCGGCTAAAGGGTTAATAGCGCGCGGCACCGCGATCAGTGCCGCGCGCTATTAGCGGCTGGGTCCCGGCTTCATTATAATGCCGGGCCCGCCGTGATATGATGCGGGGTCACCGTGGGACCCCGCGTTATATCACGGGAGCAGGACCAAGGACGTGCTCATACGTCCTTGGTCCTTAAGGGGTTAAGAGTCTCCTCTGTCCTTCACTCATTACCTGTATTAACCCCTTAAGGACTCAGCCCATTTTCACCTTAAGGACCCTTTTTTTGCAATTCATACCACTGTCACTTTAAGCATTAAGAACTCTGGGATGCTTTTACTGATAATTCTAATTCCAAGATAGTTTTTTCGTGACATATTCTACTTTAACATAGTGGTAAATTTTCGTCGTTACTTGCATTCTTTCTTGGTGAAAAATCCCCAAATTTCATGAATATTTAGAAAATATTTTAGAAAATGTTTTCTAACTTTGAAGCTCCCTGCTTGTAAGGAAAAAGGAAATTCCAAATAAATGATATATTGATTCACATATACAATATGTCTACTTTATGTTGGCATCATTAAGTTGACATGTTTTTACTTTTGGAAGACATCAGAGGGCTTCAAAGTTCAGCAGCAATTTTCCAATTTTTCACAAAAATTTCTAAATCGGAATTTTTCAGGGATTAATTCAGTTTTGAAGTGTATTTGAGTTGCTTTCATGTTAGAAATACCCCATAAATTACCCCATTACAAAAACTGCACCCTCAAAGTATTCAAAATGACATTCAGAAAGTTTGTTAACCCTTTAGGTGTTTCACAGGAATAGCAGCAAAGTGAAGGACAAAAATTAAAAATCTTCATTTTTTACACTCTCATGTTCTTGCAGAGCCATTTTTTGAATTTTTACAAGGGGTAAAAGTAGAGAAATCCCCCCAAAAATAATAACCCCATTTCTCTCGAGAAAGGAAATACCTCATATGTGGATGTAAAGTGTTCCATGGGTACACTAGAGGGCTCAGAAGTGAAGGAGCGACAATGGGATTTTGGAGAGTGAATTTTTCTGAAATGGTTTTTGATGGCAATGTCACATTTAGGAAGCCCCTATAGTGCCAGAACAGAAGAAAAAAAACAATTCACTAAAATGTATTTTTTTCCCAAATTTCACATTTTTACAAGGGGTAATAGAAGAAAATGCCCCCCCCAAAATGTATAACCCCATTTCTTCTGAGTATGGAAATACCCCATGTGTGGACGTCAATTGCACTGCGGGCACACTACAATACTCAGAAGAGAAGGAGCCACATTTGGCTTTTGGAAAGCAAATTTTGCTGAAATGTTTTTTTTTTTTGGGGGGGGGGGGGGCATGTCACATTTAGGAAGCCCGTATAGTGCCAGAACAGAAAATAAAAACCACATGGCATACTATTTTGGAAACTACACCCCTCGAGGAATGTAACAAGAGGTACAGTGAGCCTTAACACCCCACAGGTTTTTGACGACTTTTCGTTAAAGTATGATGTTTAAATGGAAAAAAAAAATTTCACAAAAATGCTGTTTTTCCCCAAAATTTCACATTTTTACAAGGGGTAACAGAAGAAAATGCCCCCCAAAATTTGTAACTCCATTTCTTGAGTATGGAAATACCCCATGTGTGGACGTCAAGTGCTCTGCTGCCGCACTACATTGCTCAGAAGAGAAGGAGCACCTAACAGAATGTAATAAGGGGTGCAGTGAGCATTTAAACCCCACTGGCGTTTGACAGATCTTTGGAACAGCGGGCTGTGCAAATGAAAAATAGCATTTTCCATTTTCACAGACCACTGTTCCAAAAATCTGTGGGGCGTAAATGCTCACTGTACCCCTTATTACATTACATGAGGGGTGTAGTTTCCAAAATGGGGTCACATGTGGGGGGGGGGTCCATTGTTCTGGCACTATGGGGGCTTTGTAAACACACATGGCCTTCAATTCCGGACAAATTTTCTATCCAAATGCCCAATGGTGCTCCTTCTCTTCTGAGCATTGTAGTGCGCCAGCAGAGCACTTTACATCCACATATGGGGTATGCTCTTAATCAGAAAAAATGGGGTTAAAACATTTTGGGGGCTTTTTTTCCTATTTCCCCTTGTGAAAATTAAAAACTTAGGGTAACACCAGCATTTTAGTTAAAAAAATGTTTTTCATTTTCCCATCCAACGTGAACGAAAATTTGTCAATCACCTGTGGTGTGTTAAGGCTCACTATACCCCTTGTTATGTTCCGTGAGGGGTGTATTTTCCAAAATGGGGTCACACGTGGGTATTTATTTTTTTGCAATTATGTCAGAACCGCTGTACAATCAGCCACCCCTGTGCAAATCACCAATTCAGGACTCAAATGTACATAGTATGCTCTCACTCCTGAGCCTTGTTGTGCTCTCGTAGAGCATTTTACGTCCACATATGGGGTATTTCCCTACTCAGGAGAAATTGTGTTACAAATTTTGGGTGTCTTTTTTTTCCTTTTACCTCTTGTGAAAATAAAAAGTATGGGGCAACACCAGCATGTTAGTATAAAATGTTTTATTTTTTTTCACTAACAGGCTGGTGTAGATCCCAATTTTTCCTTTTCATAAGGGGTAAAAGGAGAAAAAGCCCACCAAAATTTGTAGTGCAATTGTTCCCGAGTATGGAAATACCCCATATGTGGCCCTAAACTGTTTCCTTGAAATACGACAGGGCTCCGAAGTTAAAGAGCGCCATGCGCATTTGAGGACTAAATTAGGGATTGCCTAAGGGTGGACATAGGGGTATTCTATGCCAGTGATTCCCAAACAGCCTCCAGCTGTTGCCAAAACTCTCAGCATGCCTGGACAGTCAGTGGCGGTCCAGAAATGCTGGGAGTTGATGTTTTGCAAAAGCTGGAGGCTCCGTTTTGGAAACACTGCATATAAGGGGGTGTATATGTAGTGTTTTACCCTTTATTATGTATTAGTGTAGTGTTGTGTAGTATTTTTAGGTTACATTCACACAAGTGGGGGTTTACAGTGAGTTTCCTGCTAGGAGTTTGAGCTACGGCGGAAAATTTGTTGCAGCTTAAACTTGAAGCAAAAAACTCACTGTAAACCCACCCGTGTGAATGTAACTTGTACATTAACATTGGGGGGGGGGGCGCAAACCTACAGCTGTTGCAAAATTACAACTCTCAGCATGCACTGATAGACTGTGTATGCTGGGAGTTGTACTTCTGCAACAGCTGGAGGCACACTGGTTGGAAAATACTGAGTTAGGTAACAGAACCTATTTTCCAAGCTGTGTGCCTGCAGCTGTTGCAAAATTACAACTCCCAGCATGTACTGATTGCCGAAGGGCTTTATGAGAGATGTATTTATACAACAGCTGGAGGTACGCAACTACAACTTCCAGCATGGCGAGACAGCCGTTTGCTGTTCGTGCATGTTGGCAGTTGTAGTTTTGCAAGATTTAGAGGGCCACGGTTTAGAAACCACCGCACTGTGATCTCCAAACTGTAGCGCTCCAGATGTTGCAAAACTACAAATACCAGCATGCCTAAACAGCAAACAGCTGTCTGGACATGCTGGGAGTTGTAGTTTTGCAACATCTGGAGGGCTACAGTTCAGAGACCACTGTATAGTGGTCTCAAACTGTAGCCCTCCAGATGTTGCTAGGCAACTCACCGGCTTCCATAGTCTGCAGCAGGGAGCCAGCCGCATGTCATCGCCGGCAGCCGATCATAGCCCGCTTCCGCCGCCGATGGTAAGTGACCTCCGGCGTTGGTCACCGTCGGTTCCCCCATTCTGCCTGGACTACTGTGGGTGGGCAGAACGGGGGAACCGAACTTTAACCACCCGCCCCCCGATCTGCTAATGGTCGGTCCCTTCTGGGCGATCCCCCTTATTTTCTGGATCATCGGGTCACCGGAGACCTGTTTGACCCAGAATCGCTGCAGATCGCCGGTCTGAATTGACCCCCCTCGGCAAGATGTTCCAGGATGCTTGCTGAATGATTTCAGCAGGCATCCCGTTCCGGTCCCTGACTGGCTAGCGGCAGGGACCAAAATTCTCACGGGCGTACCCATACGCCCTCAGTCCTTAAGGACTCTAAAACCGTATGGATATGAACTCAGTCCTTAAGGGGTTAATGTAAATGCATTTGGAAGCATTACAGCGGGGAGCACGGTGAAGGCTACAATTGGATTGTGCTGCTCAGGAACTTCAATGGACCTTCCTTATGCATTTGGAATAAAAGAAGTTGATACCAACGTCATGGATTTTTTAAGCATTCCAAAGAATATTTCCTTTGGGAGTTGCAAAATGATTGGTCTCCCAAATTAGTGAAGATGAAATAGCTTTTACATGAAAAGACAAAAAAAATGTCCCTCTTTTCGGGATCATAAGGCCTGGCGGGTAGTACTGGTATCAGCAAGGATGTTGGACTAATGGAAAAGTTGTAGTAGCCACGCCAGCAAAAAGGAAAGCAGGCAGTATTGGACTGGTGGCAGTTGTAGGAGCCAGTAGACAGCAGGGGTGGGGGTAATACAATTCCTAACTGATCCATGCCTGATTCATTTTAGGAAACTTGAGTCTTTCCACGTTGCTGGCAGAAAATCTTGTTCACCGCCACCTGCTGCGCTGATAACTATCTCTATTGCTTCACTGGAGGGTGGACAAGCCAGAACATCCGTGGCAAACTTTTCAAGTTCTGGCCAATGGTCTAATCTGGTGACCCAGAGGTCCATTGGATCTAGGCTTATTGTGTCTATCAGAGAAAGGACACAGCTTATATATGCATCAACCTGGTTTCAGGTGGTGGTGTACATCACTTTGGGGACAATACAGGATGCAAAAACTTTGTCATCGTGTTCTCTAAAAAACATCTGTCTGCTGCATTAGGAAGTCTGTCACCACTTTTCGCTGCTGGTACAGGTGGTTCAGCATGTGTAATGTTGAGTTCCACCATAATAGAATGCAAAATAGGCAGTTTTGAGGAAGACCATTTTAAAGGGGTATTCCAGGCAAAAACTTTTTTTTATATATCAACTGGCTCCGGAAAGTTAAACAGATTTGTAAATTACTTCTATTAAAAAATCTTTTCAATAGTTATTAACTTCTGAAGTTGAGTTGCTGTTTTCTGTCTAACTGCTTTCTGATGACTCACGTCCCGGTAGCTGTCCAGCTCCTATGGGGATATTCTCCCATCATGCACAGCTCCCAGGACGTGACATCATCATTGAGCAGTTAGACAGAAAACTTCAGAAGCTAATAACTATTGGAAGGATTAAGATTTTTTAATAGAAGTAATTTACAAATCTGTTTAACTTTCCGGAGCTAGTTGATATATAAAAAAAAAGTTTTTGCCTGGAATACCCCTTTAACAGTGTAGGTCAAGGAGGACATGTAGCATATAGTATGTAAAAGAATAAGAATGGCTAAACCAAACGCAAACTTTCCTGCACATAGCCAGCACATCACTGAGACTGCCACATTTTCTCAAGAAATGTTTGATGACAAGGTTTAGTACATGTCATGTCAACTAGATGCAGCGCTTTAACATTGTTTATGGCGTTATCAGCATCCAATCAGATCCTAATGTTAGATCCAATCAGAGAGCCAGCCTGAAATGTACACAGGGCAGCAACTCCTCCACCATGTGGCTTTTCTCTCCCAAGCATAGCAGACGAAATACTGCATGGCACTGCTTAATTTTGCATCGATGAACGGAGAGAGAAGGAGGAAGATAGTAAGTGTTACACCGAGCGCTCCTTGTCCCTGCTCCTCCCCGGAGCGCTCGCGGCGTTCCTCTCTCTGCAGTGCCCCGGTCAGACCCGCTGACCGGGAGCGCTGCACTGACACTGCCGGCGGGGATGCGATTCGCATAGCGGATCGCGAATCGCATCCTAAGTCACTCACCTGTCCCGGTCCCCGGCTGTCTAATCCTGGCGCGCGCGGCTCCGCTCCTTAGGGCGCGCGCGCGCCAGCTCTCTAAGATTTAAAGGGCCAGTGCACCAATGATTGGTGCCTGGCCCAATCAGTCTAATTAGCCTCCACCTGCTCCCTTTCTATTTAACCTCACTTCCCCTTCACTTCCTTGCCGGATCTTGTTGCCATTGTGACTGGAGAAAGCGTTTATTGTGTTTGCCATTACTGTGTTCCTGACCTCTTGCTATATCCATTGACTGCGAACCTTGCCGCCTGCCCCGACCTTCTGCTAAGTCTGACCTTGCATCTGTCTAGTCCTTCTGTCCCACGCCTTCTCAGCAGTCAGCGAGGTTGAGCCGTTGCCGGTGGATACGACCTGGTTGCTACCGCCGCAGCAAGACCATCCCGCTTTGCGGCGGGCTCTGGTGAATACCAGTAGCAACCTAGAACCGGTCCACCGACACGGTCCACGCCAATCCCTCGCTGACACAGAGGATCCACATCCAGCCTGCCGAATCCTAACAGTAAGCTACGTTCTTCCCTGTGGAGGGAGTCAAGATGTCCATAGAAGAGGAACTGAATAAGGAAAGGTTAGGCAGCAGGTGTCAGAAGTTGAACTGGATTGATGCAAACATGGAGTTTTCACCACAATTTTTTGGGCCTTGTTGCGGTAGAATATAGTACCAACTAGAAAAACACCAATAAGGCGAGGATAAGACTTAACTTTTACTTAAATAAAGATTTAATAACCACATCGGGTACACATAACATAAGTTAATAGGGAGGGATGAAAGGTACAGGTGAAGCCCTAACCTAAAGTCCCTAAACACATGAAAATCTCCTATTTACTAGGTGTGGAATGGGGAGAGGGATAAATGACAAAAATACAGTACAATACAGTGACTAGTGGCAAACCTCTCTTGCCACTCGTCATTGTATTGTACTGTATTTTTGTCATGTATCCCTCTCCCCATTCCACACCTAGTAAATAGGAGATTTTCATCTGTTTCATCAACTTATGTTATGTGTACCCTATCTGTGGTTATTTAATAATTATTTAAGTAAAAGTTAAGTTTTATCCTCGCTTTATTGGTGTTTTTCTAGTTGGTACTATATTCTATATGTTCACCTAGGGCTGTTTATCATAGTGGGTCCTGGTTACCCTCAATATTTGCCAGAAGTGGGTTTATAACTTGTTTCAGTAGAACCTTGTTCTGCAGTGGCCTGTAAAAGACATGTATTGGACCTGGCCATAGCTATTACTCTAAGTATCTACCGCAGCATGCACTGTGACGCCAAACAAACTACATGGAGTGGTCCACCCTCTCCTCCGTGATGGTTTTCTTGGCAAAATAATGGCTACTAGGTAAATACACATAACTGACATTTAGATTGCGATGTTGCAATCAATCTCAGCGCTTTTAACTGTGTTGTTATGTTAAACCCAAATAAAAATACTTTGTTCGATTAAACCCAGAAATTACACATAACTGAGACACTTAGCATGGCTAATGCATGTTCACTTTAAGCTCTTTTAACTGCATTATGTTAAACCCAGGTAAAAAAGACTTTGTTCGATTAAAGGTAAAAAATAAATGTAACTGATCTTTTAATGTGCAACATTTAATCTTAACGCTATTAACTGCATGTTTATGTTACACCCAGATAAACGTACTTTGTTCGGTTATACCTAGTAAATACACGTAACTGACTTTAAGATAGGAATGCCGCATTCAATCCGCTTGCAACTGTGTTGTTATGTTAAACCCATGTAAAACTACTTTGTGCGCAGAAAATACATGTAACTGACATTTAGATGGTAATGCTGCAATCACTTTCAATGCTTTTAACTGTGTTGTTATGTTAAATCCTTGTGAAAGAAAGATATGTTAGCATTAACCCAGTAAATACATGTAACTGATACTTAGATAGTGATGCCTTGTTCAATCTCACTGCTTTGAACTGCATAGTTATGTTACACCCATGTAGAAATACTTGGTTTGATGTTACCCAATTGAAATACATGTAACTGTCACTTAGAGGGGGATGCAGTGTTCAATCTCAACGCTTTTAACTGCATAGTTATGTTAAATCAGATAGAAGTACTTTGTTCAATTATACCCAGTAAATACAGTGATATTGAGATGATGATGCTGAATTCAATCTCAACACTTGAAACTGCATAGTTATTGTATGTTACACCTATTTATAAATACTTTTGATTAAACCCAATAAATACATGTAACTGACACTTAGTTATTGATGCGGCATTAAATCTCTTTGCTTTTAACTGCGTTGTTATGATAAACTCAGGTAAAAATACTTTTTAGATTAAACCCAAAAAATACGCATAATTGACACTTAGATGGCCAATGAATGTTTACCATAAAGGGGTATTCCAGCTTTATACATCTTATGCCCTACCCGCGATCTCGATACAGCCCCCGTCATTCTCTGCCAGGCGCCCTAGTGACATCATGCTATGCCCTCTTAATTCATGACTATGGGAGTCACAAGTCATAGAATTGGGCGTGGCCTTGTCGTCACGTCCCCGTGACGTGACACTTAGATGATGATGTGACAATCAGTCTCAACACTTGTAAATGTATACTTATGTTAAACCAGATAAAAGTACTTTGATCACACCCAGTAAATACATGTAAATGACATTAAGATAGTGATGACAAATACAACACTTGTAACTGCATTGTAATGTTACATCCAGAGAAAAATACTTTGCTCAATTGAACCCTGAAAATGCATGTAACTGACACTAAGATAGCTAGGCTGGGTTAACTTTCACAGCTTTCAACTGCATTGTTAAACCTGTTACCTGTTAAACCCAGGAAGAAAAAATATATGTTCAATTAAACCCAGTAAATACATGCAACTGACACGTAGATGACAATGCCGATTCAATCTCAATGCTTTTAACTGCGTTGTTAAGTTACACCCAGGAATAAATTATTTGTTCAAGTAAACCCACTAAATAAACGTAACTGACACTTAGATGGTGATGCCATTTTCTGAAAACTTTTAACTGCATTGTTATATTAAACTGAGGTAGAAAATACATGTGTCCAATTAAACCCAGAAAATACACGTAACTGACACCTAGATGGCGCATTCACTTTCAATTATTTTAACTCAGATAAAAATGCATTCTATGATTAAAGGTGTTATCCAGCAATAGAAAAACAGATCAAATTTCTTTCAAAAACCGCTGCCTGTCTGTCTCCAGGTTGGGTGTGGTTCTGCAGCTCAGTTCCATTGAAGTGAAGCCAAGTTGTAAATTTTGTTTTTCTAATCCTGGATAATCCCTTTAAACCTAGTAAATATATGTACCAAAGACACAGATGTCGACGAGGAGTTAATTCTCAATGTTTCTAACTGTGTTGTTATGTTAACCCCACAGTGAAAAATATATGTTCGATTAAATCCAGAAAATACATGTAACTGATACTTAGATGGTGATGCCGCATTCACAACAATTTTAATATGTATTGCTAAAATGTAGGCCAGCCCACTGCTTTGCTCAGTTTTCAAAATATTTGTTTGTGATAGGAGGTCCCAGTCTGAGGTCAGCCCACTAAACAATGCTTTTCTAAGCTGGTATTGTAAAAGTCTTTATGGGCTGGATCACTGCTGGTTGGGATTTGTAATACACCAACAGACCTCTGCAGGTAGTGAAAAGAGCTTCCTGTCTGAGGTCAGCTCACAGATTATGCTATGCTCAGTTTGCTGTAGAACTGCAAAGATTAGAATTTGTGAAGACTTTCTGGCTTCAGTATTCCTTAGTTCATGTATTCTCTCTCTCTCTCTCTCTCTCTCTCTCTCTCTCTCTCTCTCTCTCTCTCTCTCTCTCTCACCAAAACGGTGGCTGCAAGCAATACATGTGGCTTTATGAGTGTCTTAAATCCACCCATGTGTTGTGTGCTATTGGCCTGGAAGCTGAATGACACATAATTGGCAGCAAATCTTTGCATAACCTAGGATCTTTTGATAGCTGCAAGGTATGCTGGGTATAACCTGATGTCATTTTAATGTCCCAGTCCTTTCTCTTTTTCTGTAGGCGCCAGCTAGTTCTGCGATCTGAGGTCACTGTAGCATCCCTTTGTATGTGACAAATGATGAATTCATTAGTATATATACAGTGTTAATTTCTCCTATCCTTTGAAAATAACAATGTTAGGACAAGTTGTGTGCCTTCCTGTAATGGTTGCACCTACTCGGGCTTCACAAGCTGCAGTCGGGGCCACTCAGGAGTAATAGACGTCAGGCCCATCAGCAACAGTAGATGGATATTTAAATCCCTGCTCTGTGTCTTAGCCCTGCTTGTCATTAGAGTTCATTCCTGTGTCTCTAACTTTAGCTTGTTGTGTCTCATACGTTAATCTGACTTCTGCCTGTTTATCTGAACATTCTTAGGCCCGTCATTCTGTACTTTGTTGTCTGTTTTGACCCTGTCTTGCATTTGACTTACCCTTTGCTTAGTGTTTTTTTTTGCTTTATTGTACTCTCTAATTTTTGCTTTAGTTACTCACTGTGTAACTGACCTCTCTACTGTTTTTATCTATTTGTTTTGAACACTTCTGATGACCCCTGCACTTAGTCCAGTGCAGGGACCATTACCCAGTTGAGAGTCCGCTTCTTAGAGTGGATTGTCAAGTAGACAGGGACAGAGCACTCTCTCCCGCCCAACACGACATTACCATATTGTTTTCTAGCCATGGTCAATAACATGGTCTTATAAGATATTTACAGAAAAATAACCTTATGACTTGGACCTTTCACATTTGCTTTATGGCATGAAGTGTGTTCTGTGAAAAGATTGTTCTGAAGGATCTGACCTTTTCAAGACTGCTTTATTCAGCTGGAATAAATAAAAGCGTTACAGGGACACATATGGGTACAATCATCAATAAAATAACCTTTGATGTGTAACGTCAGCCTGTGAGTAATATAGACACAACATCTGAAAATTCTCCTTGAAGAGACACAGACCTGCCATATGTATGCAGCGATATGAAAAGTATTTGTCCTTTTGATGTTTATTGTACGTGCCACAATTAAGGGGGTATTCCTGTGAAAAACTATTTTTTTCATATCAACTGGCTCCAGAAAGTCAAACAGATTTGTAAATTACTTGTATTAAAAAAATCTTAATCCTACCAGTACTTATCAGCTGCTGAAGTGGAGTTGTTGTTTTCTGTTTGACAACAGTGCTCTCTGCTGACACCTCTGTCCATGTCAGGAACTGTCCAAAGCAGGAGAGGTTTGCTATGGGGAACTGTCCAGAGCAGCAGCAAATCCCCATAGCAAACCTCTCCTGGTCTGGACAGTTACTGAGACAGACAGAGGTGTCAGCATAGAGCACTGTTGTCAGACAGAAAAGGACAATTTAACTTCAGCAGTTGATAAGTACTGGCAGGATTAAGATTTTTTAATAGAACTAATTTACAAATCTGTTTCACTTTCTGGAGTCAGTTGATATGAAAATTTTAGCTTTTTTTCACCGGAATACCACTTTAATGTTGTAAATCAAATGGCATATTTAAAGAATGGAACTTGTCTTTACTTAAAAATCACTATGATATGCCATACTATAATACATTGTGGTTGCATAACATAGTCAATGGAAATCTAATCTTTGCGACCTCAACGATGAAGTGAAGGATAGGTATCACTGTCCCAAGGTACACTGGCCTATTATATCTAATGTCAATTGCTAGCATTAGAATTGGAGCCTTACCGCTAGAGATTATGGTGCAGCTCAGACCACTGGTTCTTCAGGACTCTCGACATTGTAAATTTTTGCATATCTTTGTAATTTTTGCCACTTGTGTGTTTATTTATGTTTGAATTAGTTGTTTTATCTTATGATGACAAAATTTCAACAAAATATGTTTTTTTTTTAAATTGGAGAATTAGTAGCCTTGAAATAATGTTGTTATCTGATGGTGGTTGAGCATTCAAATTAGTTACAGGTCCTTTTACCTATTATTTAAAGGGATACTCCCGTGGCACCACTCAACTGGTGGCAGAAAGTTAAACAGATTTGTAAATTACTTCTATAAAAAAAATCGTAATCCTTCCAGTACTTAATAGCTGCTGAATACTACAGAGAAAATGGTTTTCTTTTTGGAACAAAGAGCTCTCTGCTGACATCATGACCGCAGTGCTCTCTGCTGACATCTCTGTCCATTTTAAGAACTGTCCAGAGTAGGAGAAAATCCGAAAGCAAATATATGCTGCTCTGGACAGTTCCTAAAATGGACAGAGATGTCAGCAGAGAGCACTGTGGTCATGATGTCAGCAGAGAGCTCTTTGTTCAAAAAGAAAACCATTTCCTCTGTAGTATACAGACCCGAAAAAGTACTGGAAAGATTAAGATTTTTTAATAGAAGTAATTTACAAATCTAAGTCAAATTTATAGTTTTTACCTCAAGCACCTCACCATCTAGGGTGCATTATGATATGTGTGGATTAATAAATAAAAAACAGCATCACTAGTACAAAAATGTTATTGTATATAATTCAATGAAATAAAATATACTACACATGTACAGGCACTAGTACATGTTACGCCTAGCGCTCCGGGTCCCCGCTCCTCCCCGGAGCGCGTACGGCGTCTCTCTCTCCGCAGCGCCCCGGTCGGTCCCGCTGACCGGGAGCGCTGCACTGTCATGGCCGTCGGGGATGCGATTCGCACAGCGGGACGCGCCCGCTCGCGAATCGCATCCCAGGTCACTTACCCGTTCCCGTCCCCTGCTGTCATGTGCTGGCGCGCGCGGCTCCGCTCTCTAGGGCGCGCGCGCGCCAGCTCCCTGAGACTTAAAGGGCCAGTGCACCAATGATTGGTGCCTGGCCCAATTAGCTTAATTGGCTTCCATCTGCTCCCTGCCTTTATCTGACCTCCTCCCATGAACTCCCTTGCCGGATCTTGTTGCCTTGTGCCAGTGAAAGCGTTTTGTGTGTCCAAAGCCTGTGTACCAGTACTTCTGCTATCCACCCTGACTACGAACCTTGCCGCCTGCCCCCGACCTTCTGCTACGTCCGACCTTGCTTCTGTCTACTCCCTTGTACCGCGCCGATCTTCAGCAGCCAGAGAGGTTGAGCCGTTGCTAGTGGATACGACCTGGTCACTACCGCCGCAGCAAGTCCATCCCGCTTTGCGGCGGGCTCTGGTGAAAACCAGTAGTGACTTAGAACCGGTCCACTAGCACGGTCCACGCCAATCCCTCTCTGGCACAGAGGATCCACCTCCTGCCAGCCGGCATCGTGACAGTACATACCCCACTGGGCCCTAGTGGGGTAATAATACTGGATGGATGACTAAAATATAATAAGCGTGTACAGTCCGATAATCCGGCACCTGGTTTGTTAGTCCCGTTACAGAGCAGATGGTTAAAATGCACTTGATAAATATTGCAGAATCAGACTCCAGATAGTCAATAGATTAGATGGTGAAGATAATGGAGGAACATTAATAGTTGTATTTCTTACCGCCTGTAGCCGCCTGGTTCTCACTGGCATGGACCTGTGGAATGCGGCTGTGGAAAGCTCTCCCGTGTAGCCGCAAGATGGTAAATGGCAATTTCACGCTAGATTAGCAACCCCAATGGCAGTGGGGTGCGACGCGATGGTCAAAACCGTTCTTTGCAGCCGCTCTTCCGTGGATAGTTAGAAGGTGACAACGCCGACACTCTGGCAGGAGTGTCAGCACACACGGGAGCGGCGTCCGACGTGGGGAACTGGAGGTGAGATGCCGACAAACAAAGCGGGAGGCTGGAGCTTGGATCCACTACTCAGGGGAAGCGGGAGGCTGGAGACTAGGTTAACTCCTCTGGTGCCGGGGTTAAGTGCGGACACTGGTAATTGGATGCGTACCAGTAGATGGTGTGAATAGTACCAAGTCCTATACGTCTAAGTCCTAGTCCTATAAGTCTTAGGACTTGGCACTATTCACACCATCAACTGGTACGCATCCAATTACCAGTGTCCGCACTTAACCTCGGCACCAGAGGAGTTAACCTAGTCTCCAGCCTCCCGTTTCACCTGAGGAGTCGATCCAAGCTCCAGCCTCCCGCTTTGTTTGTCGGCATCTCACCTCCAGTTCCCCACGTGGGACGCCACTCCCGTGTGTGCTGACACTCCTGCCAGAGTGTTGGCGTTGTCACCTTCTAACTATCCACGGAAGAGCGGCTGCAAGGAGCGGTTTTGACCATCGCGTCGCACCCCACTGCCATCGGGGCTGCTAATCTAACGTAAGGGGACCGGTCATAGCTTTAATTACCTCGCACCTTGTGTTGTGAGCTGCACCTTATTTGAAATTAATTTACAAATCTGTTTAACTTTCTGGCACCAGTTGATTTAAAAAAAAAAAAAGTTTTCATTTAAAGACTATGGAACAAAGTGTACCAAGTAAAATAAATTATATTAAAATGTACATAAAAAGACTCTTTGATGAGAAAGTTTTTCATTTTTAATATTCTTTTAATTTGTTATGAACAACTAAATCTTATATTTGATAATTTTATATCTACCGTATATACTCGAGTATAAGCCGACCCGAGTATAAGCCGAGACCCCTAATTTCAACCCAAAATCCCAGGAAAAGTTATTGACTCGAGTATAAGCCTAGGGTGGGAAATACCTCATCCCCCCCCTGTTATCATCCAGACCAGTCATTAACATCCTCATCATCATCCCCTTGTCATCATCCCACACATCCCCCCTTCATCATCCCCTTATCATCCCACACATCCCCCCTTCATCATCCCCTTATTATCCCACACATCCCCCCTTCATCATCCCCTTATCATCCCACACATCCCCCCTTCATCATCCCCTTATCATCCCGCACATCCCCCCTTCATCATCCCCTTATCATCCCACACCCCCCCCCCCCTTCATCATCCCCACACCCCCCCCTTCATCATCCTCTTCTCATCATTCGCCCTCAGTGGTCTTCAACCTGCGGACCTCCAGAGGTTTCAAAACTACAACTCCCAGCAAGCCCGGGCAGCCATCGGCTGTCCGGGCTTGCTGGGAGTTGTAGTTTTGAAACCTCCGGAGGTCCGCAGGTTGAAGACCACTGCGGCCTTCAACATCATCCAGCCCCCCTCTCACCCCCTTTAGTTCTGAGTACTCACCTCCGCTCGGCGCTGGTCCGGTCCTGCAGGGCTGTCCGGAGAGGAGGTCGTCCGGTGGGGAGGTGGTCCGGGCTGCTATCTTCACCGGGGGCGCCTCTTCTCCGCGCTTCCGGCCCGGAATAGAGCCGTTGCCTTGACAATGACGCAGAATTACGTTGGCAATGAACACACCTCTGCGTCGTTGTCACGGCAACGTGACTATTCTGAGGCCGGGCCCGAAGCGCTTAGAAGAGGCCTCCCCGGTGAAGATAGCAGCCCGGAACCAGTATCCCACCGGACCACCTCCTCACCGGACAGCCCTGCAGGACCGGACCAGCGCCGAGCGGAGGTGAGTACTCAGAACTAAAGGGGGTGAGAGGGGGCTGGATGATGTTGAAGGCCGCAGTGGTCTTCAACCTGCGGACCTCCGGAGGTTTCAAAACTACAACTCCCAGCAAGCCCGGACAGCCGATGGCTGCCCGGGCTTGCTGGGAGTTGTAGTTTTGAAACCTCTGGAGGTCCGCAGGTTGAAGACCACTGCGGGTGGGGGAGTTCACTCGAGTATAAGCCGAGGGGGGTGTTTTCAGCACGAAAAATCGTGCTGAAAACTCGGCCTATACTCGAGTATATACGGTATTTTCTCATGGAATTGTTGAAAAACCTAAAGAAAAGCAAAATGTTCAAAAAGCCACATGTGCCGACTAGATTAATTTCTTCTTACATAATACAAAGCACCTTTTCAGGAATTGTCAGTCTATGCACACAAACTGGTTGATTAGATATCATCTTTCAATTTCTGCCACCTCTTTGCAATGATCCATCATGGCTATGATTGAAAAATTCCAAGACATTTACTCCATCTACATTCTATTACATGCTGCACCCAATCCACCGTGATATTGTTTAGGCTTGAAAATAATTCACCCCCTGTATGGAGTCGGAATGCAACTTTTTTGCGGTAAAACTTTAAATGCCGCATTTAAAAAGAATCTGACTAATTTGCCTTAACTAAACCCCGTATACTGGGTTATAGTACGGGTGAAGAGCTTTAAAAAGAGGGGTCACTTTCTATAATTAGTTAAAGGGGTATTCCAGACAAAAACTTTTTTTATTTATATCAACTGGCTCCAGAAAGTTAAACAGATTTTTAAATTACTTCCATTAAAAAATCTTAATCCTTTCAGTACTTATGAGCTTCTGAAGTTAAGGTTGTTTTTTTCTGTCTAAGTGCTCTCTGATGACACCTGTCTTGGGAAACGCCCAGTTTAGAAGAGGTTTGCTATGGGGATTTGCTTCTAAACTGGGCGTTTCCCGAGACAGGTGTCATCAGAGAGGACTTAGACAGAAAAGAACAACCTTAACTTCAGAAGCTCATAAGTACTGAAAGGATTAAGATTTTTTAATAGAAGTAATTTACAAATCTGTTTAACTTTCTGGAGCCAGTTGTTATATAAAGAAAAGTTTTTTCCCTGGATAACCCCTTTAAGTATGTCTTGTGTTCTGGTCCTTTATCTATGCATGTCTATTGCATTCCTGTGCGCAACGGAGACAGGGAGTCGGCTCCCCCCGCTCTCCTGCCTCATCAATATTTTAGCCCTGGGCCACCCCCTTGATGAATATGCTAACAAACATCTTCACTCTTACATCCTTGATGTGAAAGCTGCCTCACTGAACCCAGAAGTCAGGTGTAGCAAGGAGCAGAGCATGCTCATCCCCACCCCCCCCCCCCCCCTTTCACCACAGATGTGTGAAGAGTGAAGATGTTTGTTAGCATATTCAGCAAGGGAACGCGCATAGATAAATGGCCAGAATACAGAACATACTTAACTAACAAGTGAAAGTCAGCATGAGTCACGTTCATTTCTAAAAAATGGAAAAATATTATGCAAAACGTTGAAGTCACATCCACTGTGATTAGACACTTATTACCTATTGATAAGTTTTATGGGCTAGAATACCCCTTTACCTAAAGAGCTATGGCTGCAGTACAAGGCTATACATTGAGTTTAGTAAGTATTTAGATCAGTATTTTAGCCAAAACTAGGAATGGAACTGACATACAAAACTTTGATGGACAAATTTACAATTAAAAATGTACTTTTTCTGTGTTTTCGACCCACTGCTGATTTTGCCTAAAATACTGACCAAAGTACTAAGTATGCACATAGCCTGATTAAGTATTAATTAGTGGTCCAGGCCAAAACGACAACTATTACCAAGTCACCCATGTCAACAGAATGTCTCCCTTTACAGTTAATATACTGTCAGCACTGCTTGGACAGCCCTTTGACAAGAGAAATTGTAACACTTAGTTCTCTATTTATTCATACATTTCCAGGAAGAATAAAATAGTAATGACACAAGGAAGAGGAAATCATATTCCAGAATTATTATTTTATAGATGATATGTAAGTATTTTCTAAAACAGACAAACCTCTATGTTATTTATTCTACTGTATAGTCCGAAAGGTAATTTAATCTACTATTAGGCCTAACTAACTACTTTATGGGGCAGTGTAATACAGATGGGAAGGGTGGTGCTAGAGAAAGGAGCCTAAATTGTGTGTCTGGCAGTGCCCCAGTCCTGATGGAGAAGAAAAAGGAAAGTGAACAACTCGCATCAGAGAAGATGTCACTTGTAAATTACTACATGTAACTGTAAGTGATCGCCTGTATTGTCTGCAGGGGGTATCTGCCTCTATAGTAAGTGATCACCTGTATTGTCTGCAGGGGGTATCTGCCTCTATAGTAAGTGATCACATGTATTGTCTGCAGATGGTTTCTGCCTCTATATGGTCACTGTATGGGGAAATATAAGTCTTTATGTAATGGATTTTTTCCATAACAGTATAGCAGTGGAACTTGGCCAGGTAGTGCCAGTGTGAAGGTCCCTGTTACTTTTTGGTGTAGTGGCACTAATATGTGAAGTGCAGTTGTGCTGTTACATAAGACTTAAGTATAGTAGGGTTGTTGTGCTGATACTGCTCAGGGCTGACTAGACAAATATCGCCCATCTCCCCCCTAACTTACCCTGTAGAATCAATTTAAATCTACCTTAATAAAAAAGACCTCCAAAATGTATTCAGATGAAAACACTAGACCTCATATTATACCAGACTCCAGTCCAGATACAAAACTTAATTCTGACCACAGAAGAGAGCCAAACATTAATTCAGACAACAGACTAACCTGCAAAAATAATACAGTCCTAGATTGGACCCCTTAAAATTAATCCAGACCCCAGTCCAGACACAAAACTTTAACATCACAGGCCAGACCCAAAAATGTATTTAGACCACAGACCAAACAGCTATACTAATACAGACTGTAGATCAGACATCAAATTAATTCAGACCAAATACCCTGACTCCTACAGTTGATACAGACCCCAGACTCCCAATGTCACATATGGGCAGGGAAAAGCGAAGCCCTGACTCACCCAAAGCCACTGTCCCTATCTATTGCCTAGCCGCCCTAAGTGACAGAGCGACCACCATGAAGACAACCCCTCCCCGCTAAGTGCTGGGGCAGCGTTGTTAAAATAATAAAATACAAAAACTGTAGTAGTCAGGGAACAGCTGGAGACACACAAACTAACAGAGATACACTAAGACACACACACGGTCAAATCAATGTCAGTCTAGCCGAGGTTGGTACCAGGAGATATCAGAGCACTGGAATGCAGAGCAAGAGAAGAGTCAAGGGAAAAGCCAAAGATCAATAAACAAGCAGGTATCCAGTAAACAGGAGGTGTCAGCTAAGGTATAAGCTTTCACAGACAGTCAACTGATCACTGCTCCTAGCTAATATAGGAAGCTGAACACAAATACAAGAGAATCACACCCAGACGACACAGGTGAGCTCCGAGCAGCTCCAGCCCAACTAGAGTCATTTTACTCTTTGTATATGGCAAGAGCCAGACATTACACCTAAATTAATTTGGTCTAAAACAAGAGCAAAATCTCCTTGTAGTCACTGTAACCTTCTGCTCCAGCTTACTCTTGTTATCCAGCCTGATCTTGGATATCACACATGATGATCACTCGTGGACGATCCTCTGTGTTAGCCTAGGGACTATTTTATTACCATTTCTTAACAGATTATCAAAGATTAATATCTATCTATCTATTGAGAGGAAAGCAGCACTCCCAATTTAGTGCATAGGGGATCACCAGCCCAGGTCCCAGTCCAGGATCCAAAAGTACACAATCAAAGAAGAAGGTAGTGGCACTCAAATAGTGAAAAAAGAGGGTCTTTATTCACCCCAACGTGCAGCCCTTTGGGCTGCACGTTGGGGTGAATGAATACCCTCTTTTTTCACTATTTGAGTGCCACTGCCTTCTTCTTTGATTATCTATCTATCTATCTATCTACTTCCTTTATTTCTAAGTCAAGTAATTACAGTTGAGTTCTTATCCTCAGCACTGTGGTTTTGTTCTAGCTTCATGACTGCAGACACAAAATTACCAGAGCACAATTATCTAATTTTCTAAGAGTAAGTGAAAGGATGGAGGGTATAATCACTGAGCTGTAATCATAGACTCTGTGCAAACCATGGCAGCGAAACACTCATTAGGTGAAGGGTCTAAGGCTGCAGTTCACCATTAAACAGCACATCCACAGTATAAGGGTCATTGTGATACAAAAGAGAGAACAAAAACAGTTCTGGATAAACATATATTCTTACACCATCAAGCTTCAAAAAGATTCAACCCAAAATATGGGCTGTAAATAAAGACAATCTCACACACTCATATTAGCCCTACTACACATTTATCGGCTGGCAAGAACTAGTGAAGTCTGTGCCAAGTAATTTACTACCAGTGAAATAAATAGAAAGGAAACACATCAGTGGGGTGTTTTACCATACCAGTCCGGTGTTTTCCCCAACACTTTGTTTGCATGATCTCAATGAAATAATAAAAGTGAAGTTTCACGGATCCTGTACCGCTTTCTCCTAGTTTTTGCACTTTATTGGGATTGACGAACACAGAGGAAAATTAGCCACACAGTTTTTTGTTTGTATGTCATAGGGGTCATTTGAGACATTTGAGTACACATCAGATCATGCAGATGTAGCTGCCACCAACTAGA
The DNA here is from genome assembly GCF_029499605.1 of Hyla sarda. Lineage (NCBI taxonomy): Eukaryota > Metazoa > Chordata > Amphibia > Anura > Hylidae > Hyla > Hyla sarda. Next base: position 511,076,825 of record NC_079189.1, on the reverse strand, counting down.
TTAGCAACAACTTTCAAAGAAAGTACCTCTACTTTGTTTTTATGGGTCCTGAGTGGCAATACGTTCTCTGTATGCCTTGCTGCTCACTTACTTACTAATATATTGAATAAGCAGCCATGCTAAGAAAATCACTACTTAAGCAAAGTGGATGTTGATGGGTGAATTCTCTGTTGTTGTTATTTTCTTTGTTGTCAATGAACATGTTCATGAAACCAGTTTAGATGGTGTACGTTTTATGGCATGGTGCATTATACTGGTGGAAGTGGCCATTTGAAAATTGTACACTGTGGTCATAAAGGGAAAGACATGGTCAGCAACAATACTCAGGTAGGCTGTTGCATTTAAAGAGTAGCTCCCACCATCCTTTTTTTTTTTTTCTGTCCCTGCCTATTGCCCATCTATCCCTAACCCCCTCCCTGTCTTAAAAAATTTTTTTTTGAATCTAAGAAATGCCTTTTTGTCAACCTGGTTGTGTGCTCACTTACCAGGTAGACAGGCAGACTTCCCCAGCAGGCGCAACGTCACTGATACCTGCTGGGGAAGCTGACTTCCGCCCTTAGCTCATCTATACAGGGTGCCTCCAGCTGTTTCACCACTACAACTTCCAGCTTGCCCTGACAGCTATTGGCTGTCAGGGCATGCTGGGAGTTGAAGTGGGGAAACAACTGGAGGCAGCCTTTATGGCCATGGCACTACTCCGAACCCCGCTCTCAGTCCCCCCTAAACCCTGCTCTCAGTGTTCCCCCACGAACCCCGCTCTCAGTCTCCCCCCCCCCTAACCCCACTCTCAGTCTCTCCCCCGAACCCTGCTCTCAGTCTCCCCCCCTGAACCCCGCTCCCCGCTTTCAGTCCCCTGAACACCGCTGTCATACCTTAGTGCAGGACAGCAGCAGCGGCGTATATGCCGGGAGGCGGGGCCGGCGTGTGAGGCCAGGGAGCCAATGTGCTCTCAGCGATTGCTCCTGCCTGTCTGATTGACAGGCAGGGAGCGAGTGCAGGCTGAATGAATTAGGACCGAGTGCCCGGCCGGCATCAGTCCGAATTCAAGCGTGACGTCACGCCAGCCTGCAGCCGGCCACTAGGAGGTAGACCCCTAGTGGCCAGTTTAAAAAATTTAAATAAACTATTTTAATGATAAAAAAAAATGAAAGTATATTAGAGATATGTTGTAGGACATAAGTACGTACTACAACATATCAAAAAAAAAGTTTGGTGACAGTGGCCATTTAAACAATATTCAGTACTAAGGGGCCCAAATTTGAAAAAAAAAATTGCTGTTGATACAAGGCAGAATTTTACTTGAAGTAATTTTGTCATAATATGTTACCTATATTGAAGGTGTCACATCATGTTGAATAAAAAAAAAAGGGTTGCCTAGACGTTAGCATTCATATAACAGAGGACACAAAACAGGGCACCTAAATCATGCTAGCTTACCTGTATACCTGAATGAGTCTATGAGGCTGGGTTTAGACAAGCAAAATATAAATGTGCATCTGTATTATGACCAGAACTTCTACCCTGACAGCTGACAGACCTGTAGTCATAAAATGGAAACACAAATGTGTCTATATTACACTAGTGTGAACCTATAGCGTAACTATACTTAATAAGGGTAACTACGGCATATTGATATATCACCTTAAATGTATTTTGTGTTCTAGTTGTTATATTTGTTGAACACTTAAGGTTCACAATTCAGATCTGGCTGATTGATTAGGAAAAGTTAAACAGAATAGCTTTTTATGTACGTGGATTAGGTCAGGTCCTTGAATGGGACTGTGTAAATTCTGTTTCTATTAACTGCAGTTCAAACATGAGCCTGACAGCGGCCATTATCTTTTTGTTCAGATACTGAGTAATAGGCAGAGAAAACAGTGAAATGGTTATGCTGCAAGGGATTTTTTCCCCCTTTATTATATTTATTTTTGACCTAATTTAGAAAGATTTGTTGAAAGTTATAAAATAATTTGTTTTATCTAAACCCATATTTTTTATTTAAATTGATCGTTGTAAAGGCTGATCTTTAATTTTTAACAGACGGCCCAAATAATCAGAAGTTTATTGGCTGAAATAAATATACTTGCTATATAGGGATTATTTTGATTATATTGAGATAAACAGTGGATCCCAAAGTGGATGAGGCAGTTTGAGTAATTTCAAAAGATAGAAACCTTGCTTTAATGATTTGAGAAATGAAGCTAGACAAATAGCCATGAAATCTAGGATAATTCTCTATAAGGGTCTGAATTGTGAGTACATAAACCTTATCATAATCTAAATCCTGTACTCATCCTATATATTTTTGGGTCATCTACTGAAAATAGTAAGATCCTGAAGGCACCTGTTCCTCTTGAAAGGGGTATTTCAGGAAATACATTTTTTATATTCTGCTGGGGACAGGGTTAAATCATTTAAAAAAAAAAAAAAAAGTAATACTTACCTACCCCGGCTCCCATGTCTCCCATTCCAGCAACTGGTTTCCCACTGCTCACCTCTTGTTCCTGCTTCTGAGACAAGACACAAGAGCAAGACCTTCCTGCTCACATAATCATAGGGTACAGTGGAATAGGACAGCATCTGCATCTTGTCTTGGAAGCAAAGAGTATAATCCAGTGAACTTCGTAAGTGACAGGGAGTTATCAGGCTTTGACCAGAACAAAGAGGCTTCAGGTAGGTAGATTCAGTTAAAAAAGCTTTATTCAGCCAAGATGCAACGCGTTTCACTGCGCAGGCGCAGCTTCAGAAATTTTCAAGACTTTTATTTAATAACTTGATTTAAATCTTCTTACAAAGTGGAGCAAAGCTGATAATGGACAAATAGAAGCTATGCTCTTCCATCTGTTCGACACCTTGGACACAAACTTCTGAAACGGGCTTCTAACTGTGAGTTACTACCCTGCTGGGTTTTTTTAAATCATGGACATTGCTTAATACATTGTCTCAGTCCACTGTGTGTTATCCAAATAAGTATTTGGTCAGCCACCAATTGTTCAAGCTCTCCCACTAAAAAAGATGAGAGGCCTGTAATTTTGATCATAGGTATACCTCAACTATGAGAGACATAATGAGAAAAAAAAATCCATAAAATCACATTGTCTGATTTTAAAGAATTTATTTGCAAATTATGGTGGAAAATAAGTATTTGGTCAATAACAAAAGTTCATCTCAATACTTTGTTATAACGCCTTCTGTAAGTCTTCACAAGGTTTTCACACACTGTTACTGGTATTTTGGTCCATTCCTCCATGCAGATCTCCTCTAGAGCAGTGATCTTTTGGGGCTATTCTTGGGAAACACAGACTTTCAACTCCTTCCAAAGGTTTTCCATGGGGTTTAGATCTAGAGACTGGCTAGTCCACTCCAGGACCTTGAAATACTCCTTACAAAGCCACTCCTTTGTTGCCCAGGCGGTGTGTTTGGGATCATTTTCATGCTGAAAGACCCAGCCACGTTTCATCTGCATTGCCCTCCTGATGGAAGGAGGTTTTAACTCAAAATCTCACAATACATTGCCCCATTCATTCTTTCCTTTACATGGATCAGTCGTCCTGGTCCCTTAGCATAAAAGCAGCCCAAAAGCATGATGTTTCCACCCCCATGCTTCACAGTAGGTATGGTGTTCTTTAGATGCAACTCAGCATTCTTTTTCCTCCAAACACGATGAGTTGAGTTTTTACCAAAAAGTTCTACTTTGGTTTCATCTGACCATATGACATTCTCCCAATCCTTTTCTGGGTCAACCAAATGCTCTCTAGTACACTTCAGACGGGCCCGGACATGTACTGGCTTAAGCAGAGGGACATGTCTGGCACTGCATTATTTGAGTCCATGGCTGTGTAGTGTGTTACTGATGGTAGCCTTTGTTACTTAGGTCCCAGCTCTCTGCAGGTTATTCACTAAGTCCCCCCCATGTGGTTCTGGGATTTTTGCTCATTGTTCTTGAGATCATTTTGACACCACGGGGTGAGATCTTGCATGGAACCCCCGATCGAGGAATATTATCAGTGGTCTTGTATGTCTTCCTTTTTCTAATAATTGCTCCCACAGTTGATTTCTTCACACCAAGCTGCTTGCCTATTGCAGATTCAGTCTTCCCAGCCTTGTGAAGATCTATAATTTTGTTTCTGGTGTCCTTCAACAGCTCTTTGGTTTTGGCCATAGTGGAGTTTGGAGTGTGACTGTTTGAGGTTGTGGACAGGTGTCTTTTATACTGATAACAAGTTCAAACAGGTGCCATTAACCCCTTAAGGATGCAGGGCGTATCCATACACCCCCGTTTCCGAGTCCTTAAGGACTCAGGGCATATGGGTATGCCCTGCGTTCTTCTGGCCCCTGCCACTCGGCGGGTAGGGACCGGACCGGGATGCCTGCTGATATTGTTCAGCAGGCATCCCCGCATTTCGCCCAGGGGGGGTCCTGAGGTTCCCCCATATCGGCGATCTGAATTGACCGGTGATTTGCGGCGATTCCGGGTCAATCAGGTCTCACCCTTACACAACAGGAGTGAGGTGGCACAGGTGCCACCTCACGATCATGTGATTGATCGGTCGGAACGACCAACCAATCACGACCCTGCTGGGCGGTGATCAGGACAGCGATCATGGTGACGATTGGGGCCAGCGGGGATCTCCTACCTTTCCCTGGTCCGGCGGGGGTCCCTTCAGGAGCGATGGCATGCTGGGAGTTGTAGTTTTGCAACAGTTGGAGTTCCAACTACAACTCCCAGGATGCCATTTGGTAGTCTGTGCATGCTGGGGGTTGTAGTCATGCAAAAGCTGGAGGCACATTTTTTTCTACGAAAAAGTGTGAATCCAGCTGTTGCATAACTACAACTCCCAACATGCACAGACTACCAAAGGGCATGCAGGAAGTTGTAGCAGTGTGCCTCCAGTTGTTGCAAAACTACAACTCTCAGCATGCCCTTCGGCTGTCAATGCATGCTGATTGTTGCAGTTTTGCAACAGTTGGTGACACATTGGTTGCGAAACAGAGTTTGTTACCTAACTCAGTGTTTTGTAACCAGTGTGCCTCCAGCTGTTGCAAAAATACAACTCCCAGCATGCACTGAGAGACTGTACATGCTGGGAGTTCTAGTTTTGCAACAGCTGGAGGCACACTGGTTGTGAAACACTGATTTAACTAACAAACTCTCAATGTTTTGCAACCAATGTGCCTCCAGCTGTTGCATAACTACAACTCCCAGCATGTATGGTCTGTCAGTGCATGCTGGGAGTTGTAGTTTTGCAACAGCTGAAGGTCCCCCCCCCCCCCCATGTGAATGTACAGGGTACATTCACACGGGTAGGTTTACAGCTAGTTTTCTGCTTCAGATGTTTGAGATACGACAAATATTCCACCGCAGCTCCACTGCATTTAGGTGCACTACTGTGGTAGATGTATACAATGACATTGGCTAATCCCTCAACACTGATGTTAAAATTGAGACATTCGCCAGTGTATCCTTATATTAAGGACACACCAGAGCCCGCACACCAACGCCAAGGTTTCTCAGATGGCACGGGACCTAACGCTAACCTACCTGTGCGTGAAAAGCAAAAACCAGGGGCCAGTGGGCAATTACAGCAGCACTAGGCCGACATGCAGCCTACTCCCAGTTCCCTCCAGCGTGACTGGGCACACATACAATGGGAGGAGGGAGAGAGGCTACTAGCCCCACCCAAGTTGGCTGATATAGGTGCATGGCCTCACAGGTGCAACCCTAATGCTGCCTGGAAAATGTTCAAGACGCATTAACATATGGAGTTTACACACCTCCAAGTATAAATTTTGCCCCATACTTTTAACTTTCACAAGCGGTAAAAGGAAAAAAAAAAGACCCCTAAAATTTGTAACGCAATTTCTCCTGAGTACAGAACTACCCCATATGTGGGTGTAAAGTGTTCTGCGGGCGCACAACATGGCTCAGGAGTGAGAGTGTGCCACGAATATTTGAGGTCTAAATTGATAATTTGCACAGGGGTTGCTGATTTTACAGCGGTTCTGACATAAACACAAAACAATAAATACCCAGATGTGACCCCATTTTGGAAACTACACCCCTCACGGAACATAATAAGGAGTATAGTGAGCCTTAACACCCCACAGGTGTGTGACAAATTTTCGTTAAAGTTGGATGTGAAAATGAAAAAAAAAAGTTTTTCACTAAAATGCTGGTGTTACCCTACATTTTTCATTTTCACAAGCGAGAATGGGAAAAAGCCCCCCAAAATTTGTAACCCCATTTCTTCTGAGTAAGAACATACCCCATATGTGGATGTAAAGTGCTCTGCGGGCAAACTACATTGCTCAGAAGAGAAGGAGCACCATTGGGCTTTTGGAGAGAGAAATTGAAGGCCATGTGTGTTTACAAAGCCCCCATAGTGCCAGAACAATGGACCCCCGCACATGTGACCCCCATTTTGGAAACTACACCCCTCACGTGATGAAATAAGGGGTACAGTGAGCATTTACACCCCACAGGTGTCTGACAGATTTTTTGGAACAGTGGTCCGTGAAAATGAAAAATTAAATTTTTCATTTGCACAGCTCTCTGTTCTAAAGATCTGTCAAATGACAGTGGGATGTAAATGTTCACTGCATCCTTATTCAATTCTGTGAGGGGTGTAGTTTCCAAAATGGTGTCACATGTGGGGGGTCCACTGTTCTGGCACCACGGGGGGGGGGGGGGGGGGGGCTTTGTAAACGCACATGGCCTCCCACTTCTATTCCAACCAAATTCTCTCACCAAAAGCTCAATGGTGCTCCTCCTCTTCCGGGCATTGTAGTTCACCCGCAGAGCACTTTACATCCACATATGGGGTATTTCTCATTTTCACGTCCAACTTTAGCGGAAATTTGTAAAGCACCTATGGGGCGTTAAGGCTCACTGTACACCTTGTTACATTCCTTGAGGGGTGTAGTTTCCAAAATAGTATGCCATGTGTTGTTTTTTTTTTTTGCTGTTATGGCACCATAGGGGCTTCTTAAATGTGACATGCCCCCCAAAAAACCATTTCAGCAAAATTTGCTTTCCAAAAGCCAAATATGACTTCTTCTCTTCTGAGCATTGTAGTGAGCCAGCAGAGCACTTGACGTCCACACATGGGGTATTTCCATACTCAAAAGATATGGGGTTCCAAATTTTGGGTGGCATTTTCTCCTATAACCCCATGTAAAAATTTTAAATTTGGGGGAAAACCGGCATTATAGTGAAAAAAAAATGTATTTACACATCCGACTTTAACGAAAAGTCGTCAACCACCTGTGGGGTGTTAAGGCTCACTGGATCCCTTGTTATGTTCCTTGAGGGGTGTAGTTTCCAAAATAGTATGCCATGTTTTTTTTTTGCTGTTCTGGCACCATAGGGGCCTCCTAAATGGGACAAGCTCCCCAAAAACCATTTCAGAAAAACTCACTCTCCAAAACCCCATTGTCGCTCCTTCCCTTCTGAGCCTTGTAGTGCATCCACAGAGCACTTGATATCCACACTCAAGAGGAATTGGGTTACAAATTTTGGGGGGCTTTTTCTTCTTTTACCCCTTTTAAAATTTCAAAAACTGGGTCTACAAGAACATGCGAGTGTAATAAATAAATATTTTGAATTTTCTCCTTCACCTTGCTGCTATTCCTGTGAAACACCTAAAGGGTTAACACACTTTCTGAATGCCATTTTGTATACTTTGGCGGGTGCAGTTTTTATAATGGGTTCATTTATGGGGTATTTCTAATATGAAGACCACTCAAATCCATTTCAAAACTGAACTGGTCCCTGAAAAATTCAAATTTTGAAAATTTTGTGAAAAATTTGAAAATTTCTGCTGAACTTTGGAGCCCTCTGATGTCTTTCAATAGTAAAAACATGTAAACTTTATGATGCAAATATAAAGTAGACATATTGTATATGTGAATCAATATATAATTTATTTGGAATATCCATTTTCCTTACAAGCAGAGAGCTTCAAAGTTAGAAAAATGCTAAATTTTCATGAAATGTTGGGATTTTTCACCAAGAAAAGATGCAATTATCAACAAAAATTTACCACTATGTTAAAGTAGAATATGTCACAAAAAAGCTATCTCGGAATCAGACTAATCGGTAAAAGCATCCCAGAGTTAATAATGCATAAAGTGACAGTGATCAGAATTGCAAAAAAGGGCTCAGTCCTTAAGGTGAAAAAGGGCTCAGTCCTTAAGGGGTTAAAGGGGTACTCCGGTGGAAAACTATTTCTTTCAAATCAGAAGTCATACATATTTGTAAATTACTTCTATTAAAACAATATCAATCCTTCCAGTACTTATCAGCTGCTGTATTCTCCAGAGAAAGTTTAGTAGTTCTTTTCTGTCTGACCACAGTGCTCTCTATTGACACCTCTGACCATGTCAGGAACTGTCCAGAGTACGAGCAAATCCCCATAGCAAACCTCTCCTGCTCCGGACAGTTCCTGACATGGACAAAGGTGTCAGCATAGAGAACTGTGGTCAGACAGAAAAGAACAACTCAACTTTATCTGTAGCATACAGTATAAGTGGTGAAAGGATTAAGATTTTTATATAGAAGTCATTTACAAATCTGTTTATCTTTCTGGAGCCAGTTGATTTGGATTTTTTTTTGCCACCGGAGTGTGTATTGAGCCTGTGGCACCTCAATACACACTCATTGAATCAGGAATATACAGCAACCATCTCAGCACAGTAGTAGCAACAACACATTTGTTTGACAGGCTCCTGCCTGTACTTTCTGTGGCGCTCTACACTGATAGCGTAGGGTACCATAGAAGGTACAGTCTTGAGTGAGTAGTGGTGTGTATGTAATGCTGCCCATTGCCATATCACACCCACAGGGTGCTGGAAAGCTGCAATACCGAGATGTAGCACCGCCACCTAGTATTTGTGTGTGACTATATCTGTACTCCAGATGTATACCTGTGATAAAGCACTAAGCCACTCTGATATCAGAAAACCACAAGCTACAGGTATGAATACACAATACACAAATTTGTACTTTTGTCTTTGTGATTAGGCTTGGTGCAAGGATTTTTGCCACCCTAGGTGAAAGCAAATTTTGTGCCCATCGGCCCAGCCCTTTGACACGCCCCACCTTTTCATGTAATTTCCTTACTACTGGGGTGACACACTGTAATATACCTACTCTTCATATTATCGCCTTACTACTGGGGTGAAAGGGTCTTGCTGGATGGGCAGGTGCTTTAGATGTTGGCCAACTTTATAGCTGAGGGCAAAGCGACACCCCCATCAAGAGTGCTCTCTAGGTGGCTGCCTATTTTTCCTATAGGCAGAGCTGGCCCTATTTGTGATATCTTAGCAGAAGTTGTTATAAAGATGCTATGTTCTCAATTTTGAAGCAGAAATTTTATTTTGTCTTGAATTACAACAAATACAATACAGTGTGTATTTTGGATGAGTAGTTATGTTATCTGAGCTTTAAAGGTTTGCTTGCTTAATGCATTATGGAACAGTTTCTTATGAAGAAGTATCTGGATGTAAGGTGACTAAACCAACATAGGGGATCTTGTAGTGACCACCCTACAAGAGGAAATGGTGCAGCAAAAACAATACAGTTCACACTGAAGTTTGTTCAAATCCAAGATTCATTTACTACTCAGAGGAAACTGTCCTGACAGATTCAATATTCACACGGTACACAAGCATAGTGATTCTCATAGTGGTAGAGGCTGAACACTTGGTTGTAATGCTGAACACTTAATTAGGCAGCGGGTTGGCTGGTGTTTGTGACTGAGGCATAGCCCTTATGTTGCACTATGGTTTCCCTTATAGTGGCAGCTTTTCATCTTTCGAGGTAAAGGAAGCCCTCCTTCACCTATACCAACTGTTGTTTGTTCTTCCACAGTTCCTTTTCATAGCTACAGCTCGAGCAATTTCCACCAGCTGACAGCCCTGTCTTCACAAAGAGACAGTCCTTGCTCAACAATGACTCCTGCTTTAGAATTTGCGGTGCCATTCTTGCAGCTGTGGCCAAGCATCTCAGCAACCCTCCTGTTTTGTAGGCTCATAGAAAAGGACAGCAGTAACACATGTTTTGCTATATACATGTTTATTCTCTTTGTGTGTATTGGAACTAAACCAAAAAAGGGAGAAAAAAAGCAAATTAGACATAATGTCACACCAAACTCCAAAAATGGGCTGGACAAAATTATTGGCACCCTTTACTTAATATTTGGTTGTACACCTTTGGAAAAAATAACTGAAATCAGTTGCTTCCTATAACCATCAATAAGCTTCTTACACCTCTCAGCCGGAATGTTGGACCACTCTTCCTTTACAAACTGCTCCAGGTCTCTCTTATTGGAAGGGGGTCTTTTCCCAACAACAATTTTAAGATCACTCCCTAGTTGTTCAATGGGATTTAGATCTGGACTCATTGCTGGCCATTTCAGAACTCTCCAATGCTTTGTTCCCATCCATTTCTGGGTGCTTTTCGACGTATGTTTGGGGTCATTGTCCTGCTGGAAGACCCAAGATCTCAGATGCAAACCCAGCTTTCTGACACTGTGCTGTACAGTGCAACCCAAAATCTGTGGGTAATCCTCCGATTTCATGATGCCTTGCTCACATTCAAAGCACCCAGTGCCTTAGGCAGCAAAACAACCCCAAAACATAATTTCACCTCCACCATATTTCACTGTAGGTACTGTGTTCTTTTCTTTGTAAGCCTCATTCCGTTTTTGGTAAACAGTTGAATGATGTGCTTTACCAAAAAGCTCTATCTGTCCATAAGATGTTTTCCCAGAAGGATTTTGGCTTACTCAAGTTCATTTTGGCAAAATGTAGTCTTGCTTTTTTATGTCTCTGTGTCAGCAGTGGGGTCCTCCTGGGTCTCCTGCCATAGCGTTTAATTTAATTCAAATGTCGACGGATAGTTCGCGCTGACACTGATGCTCTCTGAGCCTGCAGGACAGCTTGAGTATCTTTGGAACTTGTTTGGGGCTGCTTATCCACCATCTGAACTATCCTGCGTTGAAACCTTTCATCAATTTTTCTCTTCCGTCCATGCCCAGGGAGATTAGCTACAGTGCCATGGGTTGCAAACTTCTTGATAATGTTGTGCACTGTGGACAAAGGCAAATATAGATCTCTGGTGCAGAAGGACAAAAGTTGATATTTTTCACAAAAGTTGATATTTTTCAAAAATTTGGGTTCTCAAGTCCTCAGACAGTTCTTTTCTCCTCTTTCTGTTGTCCATGCTTAGTGGCACACACAGAAAGACAATGCAAAGACTAAGTGAACTTCTCTCATTTTTATCTGCTTTCAGGTATGATTTTTATTTTGCCCACGCCTGTTACTTGCCCCAGAGTTTAAAGGAGCATCACAATTTTGAAAGGGTGCATTACATGCTTGAAACAATCTTCTTTTTCCACAATTTTGAAAGGGTGCCAATAATTTTGTCCAGCCCATTTTTGGAGTTTGGGGTGACATTATGTCCAATTTGCTTTTTCTTCCTCCCTTTTTTGGTTTAGTTCCAATATACACAAAGGGAATAAACGTGTATAGCAAAACATGTGTTACTGCAATCCTTTTCTGTGAAAAATACTTCATTTTCTAGAAAATTTTTAGGGAAGCTAACATTTATATCCATGACTGTATCTTCACTATTTTGTCTTTTCTTTGTTGTTGGCCATTATTATCAATGCATTTCTCAGGCATACAGAACATTTATATTGTATCAGGTATCTCACCCCACTAACATTTTTTCACAATAGTTTTGGAGCAGGTCACAGCATCAGAAGCGACCGCAAATTTAAGTTCATATCCTGCCGCCAGGACAACAATAAGAGGTAAGCTTTAACTACTAAAAGGGTTCTTTACAGTAAGCACTAATATCACATTTTAGTAGAAGCCTGCTTGAAACCAAATTATATTTTATATTATACTGATTTATAGTAACGTAAAGGGTTACATTTGTTAATATATAATTGTACCACATACACAGATAGATAGATATATGTGATGAGTGCAAATGTACTATACGTAGGTATATCTAGTATATAAAACCTTAAAAACTAAATAGCTTTGGATAACTTACACCCACATACAGTAGATTTGCAGATGTCTGTTATCAAAGGTAGAAGACATCAATTTGCTACATGGCTTTCCTGTGACTCGACATCCACACTGTGTTATACACATGTATTTTCCATTTACGAGTGAACTTACAGGAAGATTAGTTAAAACAAATATTTGGTATGTTCTAATAACAAGACTTTGTAACACATTCTATGTATCACAGGTCTGCAAACACTGTCTCCTATTGAGTGGATATTCCATACCTGGAACTTTAGACCAGTTACAGGCTCACAAGTACACATTTACAAGCACATTTATTGCATCATTAAAATATATTTAAAACAGAGAAGCAATAGGTCTTAATTAAAATGTCTATAGGTCTTAATTAAAAATTTGGTATTGTTTTATTTCTACAGCTCCTCTGCAGACTAGACGACAACATGGTACCAGACAACAATTTATGTGTTGTGTAATCCTGCAGTCATGTAGTCTCATACTTTATCTCTTTTTCCCCTTCTTGTGTTAACGTACTTTTGGTAAAGTACAGACAGAAGCGAATGTGACTCCAGGATCAGGCCCAACTGCACACCACATGACCTGACAATATGGAGAGGCCCTAAACCAGTTGTCTATCCATCACAATGTTGCACAGTGAGATCCTATACTGTTCATTTTTCTTGCTTTCAACACATCAGCTTTAAGAACTTGCCTTGTCACATAATTAATATTATTGATTAGTCAGTGGTTTTAATGTTACAGATGGTGCCGGTATATGCACATTCTCTGTTAATTCTCTAGTTTATCCCAAAGTTGTTCAATGGGGTTAAAGCTAGGGTTCTGTGTCAGCAAGTAAAGATTTTCTACACCAAACTCACACAACCATTCCTTTATGAACCTTGCTTTCTGCACTAGGGGACAGCCATGTTGGAACAGAAAAAGACCTTTACCAGACTGTTCCCACAAAGTTGCATACATACTGTACAATTGTCCAAAATATTTTGGTATCCTCAGGCCTGGCCCTACCATGAGTCCCAGGGGTCAAAATGACACCTTAAAAAGGCAGCACTTTGCCATCTGAGAATTTTTTTTTTTTATGTGCCGCTGAGAAATGAAATGTTAACAGAATAAAGGGCACTACTAACCTAGGCCACTAAACAATACTCTCACAAAAATGGAGGCCACATAGGTAACATTACAAAAAATATAATCTTTATTGAGCAATATATTTAAAAGTTGCTACATAAAATCACAGAAAACATGAAATGGTGATCAGAGAAACACACACTGAAAAGCGTGGTGAGCTTGTTCCAAATGATAAACTAAAGATGTAACACTTTCAGAATATTACAATAATTAGTTCTGTTCCATAGTTGGATCCTCCTATAGAAATAAATGAATAGCTATGCAGCACCAGAATATGTACACTGGAGGTAACAGTGGAACAGGTAGTATATGCAGTACCAGTTATTTAAAGGGGGAAGACTGAAAGTAAAGAACAACATAGATAACAACAAAGGAACCAGTCATTCACCCTATGCAGGAACATCTCACCTACCCCGGTATTTTTGTGTGAGAAATGAAGTGCTTGCGCATGCGGTGTGTCTGGGCACACCCTAATCACTGTGAGTGCAACACACTATGGGGGACTATGTTTTTATATGTCTTTTGATGAACCATAACGAGGAAACGTGTTAAGATGAGTGAAAGATGAGGAGGAGAGCAGCTGGAACCCCTGTATTATATAGTGGGGGAGATATATAGATGACATATTCATTGTATAGTCTCTAACTGGGGATAACTTTAAATCTTTTCATGGTAGCCTTAACTATAATGATTTTGGTTAACATTTTACCAACGGATTTCATCACAATGAGATTCCTTTTCTAGATGTGATGATTAGGCGAGAAGCAGGGGTGGACTGACCGGCCGGTCTGTTAGGACATGCCGGCACCGCTGCTACTGGGGATTTGAGACCCAGGCTGGCTAACACTACCTTTTCAGCTGTATACGCGGCTCACACGCAAACAGCTGAAAATCTCCTCTCAGTATGAGCTGAGAAGAGATGTGGCCTCCACCTCTACACAGCACGTAATGCAGGCACAGATGGAGTCACTCATCAGTGCCTGCACTGCGGAGGCTGAAGAATGCGCAGGTGGAAGAGCTGAGGAGATCGCTGTGTGGGAAAGGTGAGTATCTCTTTTTGTTTTGTCACCATTTTTTATTTCAACTTGGAGGGGAGGGGGCACCCCATTAAACCTGGCTGCCCCCATGTACATGGCTGCCTAACCTGGCCCCACCATATACCTGGCTACCTAACCTGGTCCGCCATATACCTGGCTACCTAACCTGGCCCTCCATATACCGGACTGTCTTACCTGCCTCCCCCCCCACATACCCGGCTGCCTAACCTGGCCCCCCATATACCTACCTGCCTAACCTGTCCCACTAATATCTGGCTGCCTAACCTGGCCCCCCAATATACCTGGCTGCCTAACCTGGCCCCCCTATATACCTGGCTGCCTAACCTGGTCCCCATATACCTGACTACCTAACCACCTAACTACATACCTTGCTGCCTAACTACCTAACTACATACCTGGCTACCTAACTACCTACCTAATCACAAAATAATGACTATATAAAGGGAACCTAAAACATAACTTTTAATGTGCACATTGGATAAAAAATTTACAAAAAGGTATCAAAAATGTGTAAAAAATGAAAAAGATATTTATGAAAAATTAGTAGTCAATGGCGGCCATCAGTGTAGCTGTCATTGCTCTTATAGCAGTGACCATTCTCTGCACAAATGTATTCCTTTAAAGTAGGATAAACACAGTCCATAAGTCCATTGGGTTTACAAATAGTAGTTGTCCAATAGGTAAATGTTCAGTATTTTTGCACTGTACATACATATAAGTTCCTGCGTTATTGCACCTCCGGATTCCTTAGAGTATAGTTAGTAGTAGTATTCATAGTTCTCTGATATAGGAATTATGAATAAGATATCAACTTCCACTATATTTGGTACGCCTGATTCCTCATATAAGATAAACTCAAATGATAATGTATAGCTGATTCGGTTGCTGTTCAGGTATTCAGCTACAGTTCACACTACATCTCCTGATTCACATTCCGTATTCCAAAGGACCGTTCAGTAGCAGTAGGTTTAAACTGTTATAGTCCTAATTCACACATATCAATATGAACTTATGCACACCGTTATTCAGTCTATGATTGAAGATGAATATGTATAGAGTTACCTTACACAAAAACTGCACTGAACTGAGTAAACCTGAATCCATACAGATATTGATTAGAACAGTTCAGGATATGCCTTAATGATAGGGCTATTTGACATATGCACACAATGATCGTGAAGAACCGTATTGATGTATACATAAGTAGCACCTTATATTTAAGCATGCATAGGAATCGCATAATTTGAACAGCGACTAGTAGATATCCATATCAGTCACTGCGGTAATTAGTCCTTCTCTCCATAGACATGCATGTAATATTGCATCATATGCACTGAATCTCAGTGTTTATATAGGATACACTCGATAGATGTATGTAAGTGATTCCAACTTCTAAGATGTCCAGTGATATTTGCATACTTTAGCAATAAGTCATGGTACATTAATTCCTCCAATCATCCTCACAGTGAGGGTTCCTGAAAATGTAGCAGTCTATGCAGCAATATTCTGTAAAGTGCAGAGCAGTGTGGTATGTCTGAAAGAGACCACGCTCAACCATAGGTCCCTGAGGAGATTTCGCAATTGAAACGCGTTGGTCCTTCCATCTATATAGACTTTGAAAATTTGATTATGGAGCCATCAGGGGAGACAGACGTCCACGTCAAATCCATCTATTAAAGACAGCTATGAGATAAGTGCTCCATCTACTTTATCAGTAACTGCTGTACTCTCCACTATGGAATATCTAATCTAAATGTACAGGCACTCCGGAGTAGCCATTATATTAAAAAAACGCCATATAGCGACTTAGCCCATCTTCACACTCAAATCAGACATACCACACTGCTCTGCACTTTACAGAATATTGCTGCATAGACTGCTACATTTTCAGGAACACTCACTGTGAGGATGATTGGAGGAATTAATGTACCATGACTTATTGCTAAAGTAAAATATCACTGGACATCTTAGAAGTTGGAATCACTTACATACATCTATAGAGTGTATCCTATATAAACACTGAGATTCAGTGCATATGATGCAATATTACATGCATGTCTATGGAGAGAAGGACTAATTACCGCAGTGACTGATATGGATATCTACTAGTCGCTGTTCAAATGATGCGATTCCTATGCATGCTTAAATATAAGGAGCTACTTATGTATACATCAATACGGTTCTTCACGATCATTGTGTGCATATGTCAAATAGCCCTATCATTAAGGCATATCCTGAACTGTTCTAATCAATATCTGTATGGATTCAGGTTTACTCAGTTCAGTGCGGTTTTTGTGTAAGGCAACTCTACACATATTCATCTTCAATCATAGACTGAATAACGGTGTGCATAAGTTCATATTGATATGTGTGAATTAGGACTATAACAGTTTAAACCTACTGCTACTGAACGGTCCTCTGGAATACGGAATGTGAATCAGGAGATGTAGTGTGAACTGTAGCTGAATAACTGAACAGCAACTGAATCAGCTATACATTATCATTTGAGTTTATCTTATATGAGGAATCAGGCGTACCAAATATAGTGGAAGTTGATGTCTTATTCATAATTCCTATATCAGAGAACTATGAATACTACTACTAACTATACTCTAAGGAATCTGGAGGTGCAATAACGCAGGAACTTATATGTATGTACAGTGCAAAAATACTGAACATTTACCTATTGGACAACTACTATTTGTAAACCCAATGGACTTATGGACTGTGTTTATCCTACTTTAAAGGAATACATTTGTGAAGAGAATGCTCACTGCTATAAGAGCAATGACAGCTGCACTGATGGTCGCCATTGACTACTAATTTTTCATAAATATCTTTTTCATTTTTTACACATTTTTTATACCTTTTTGTACATTTTTTAGCCAATGTGCACATTAAAAGTTACGTTTTAGGTTCCTTTTATATAGTCATTATTTTGTGATTTATTTACTTTTGAGACCAACACACTATATACTTTTTCAGTAATTATAACTACCTACCTACCTACATGTCTGGCTACCTACTTAACTGGCCAATTACCTACCTACACACCTTCTGAGTGGAGGGAATTTGACAAGACTTCTCTCTGTTTATAAGAAACTCATGATCCTGTAGTGTACAGAAGAGAAGAGAAAGGAGACAATGTATTCTCCCCTCAGTGTTAGAGCTGCTGATAGTACAACCAATAAGGGAACGAGAAAAAATCCTGCACTACACATCACTGCCTCTAAAAGAAACCTGTACTTGTTTCAGGACATTTTCGAGACAAAATCTGGAATACTGAACAACTGACTATGTTGCCATGGTGATTTATTGACTAGCACTGCCGCCTCACAGCCCTGGGACCCCAGGCCCAAACATAACTAAGGACAACATTCACATAAAGTATGTATGCTGTATGGGTCTTTTCTGAGTACTCTAGCCTTCTACCGCACTTCAAGACACACTGATATGTTAAACTGGAATATAGATTCTAGAGATAAGCTAATTTTTTTTAACATTCGATTCGGCCGATTCGCCGAATAAAAAAAAATGTATTCAGTCGGAATTTATTTGCGGCAAATTGCTATTAAAAACAGCTATTTCTGGCCTACAGAATGCCTCAATAGGGGTATAAAACCCTTTGCCTTGCTGTATCACGCATAGGGTGTGTGCTGGGTTAATGAAATAATACTGTTATTCAGTATGACAAGCTCGCTATTAGAATCACTGTCACAGAGCGGCACAATGAAAGAGCCTGGAGGTGGCATTAGTATGAGGAGACCATATATTGGCTGAATGACACAGTGTGGAGGTGGCTTCAGCATAAGGAGACCATACAGTGGCTAAATGACACAGCATGGAGGTGGGGGCAGCATGAGGAGTGTTACGCCTAGCGCTCCGGGTCCCCGCTCCTCCCCGGAGCGCTCACGGCGTCTCTCTCCCTGCAGCGCCCCGGTCAGTCCCGCTGTCCGGGAGCGCTGCACTGTCATGGCCGTCGGGGATGCGATTCGCACAGCGGGACGCGCCCGCTCGCGAATCGCATCCCAGGTCACTTACCCGTCCCGGTCCCCTGCTGTCATGCGCTGGCGCGCGCGGCTCCGCTCTCTAGGGCGCGCGCGCGCCAGCTCTCTGAGACTTAAAGGGCCAGTGCACCAATGATTGGTGCCTGGCCCAATTAGCTTAATTGGCTTCCACCTGCTCCCTGGCTATATCTGCTCTCCTCCCCTGCACTCCCTTGCCGGATCTTGTTGCCTTGTGCCAGTGTAAGCGTTTAGTGTGTCCAAAACCTGTGTACCTGAACTTCTGCTATCCATCTTGACTACGAACCTTGCCGCCTGCCCCGACCTTCTGCTACGTCTGACCTTGCCTCTGCCCAGTCCTTCTGTCCCACGCCTTCTCAGCAGTCAGCGAGGTTGAGCCGTTGCTAGTGGATACGACCTGGTTGCTACTGCCGCAGCAAGACCATCCCGCTTTGCGGCGGGCTCTGGTGAACACCAGTAGCCTCTTAGAACCGGTCCACCAGCACGGTCCACGCCAATCCCTCGCTGACACAGAGGATCCACTACCAGCAAGCCGAATCGTGACAGTAGATCCGGCCATGGATCCCGCTGAGGTGCCGCTGCCAAGTCTCGCTGACCTTACCACGGTGGTTGCTCAGCAATCGCAGCAAATTGCCCAACAAGGACAGCAGCTGTCGCAGTTGACCGCCACGTTACAGCAACTTCTGCCTCTGCTACAGCAGCAACCATCTCCTCCGCCAGCTCCTGCACCACTTCCGCAGCGAGTGGCCGCTCCTAGCCTCCGCTTGTCCCTGCAGGACAAATTTGATGGGGACTCTAGACTCTGCCGTGGATTTTTGTCTCAGTGTTCCCTGCATATGGAGATGTTGTCGGACTTGTTTCCTACAGAACGGTCTAAGGTGGCGTTCGTAGTGAGCCTTCTTTCAGGAAAGGCCTTGTCTTGGGCCACACCGCTCTGGGACCGCAATGATCCTGCCACAGCCACAGTCCAGTCCTTCTTCGCTGAGGTCCGTAGTGTCTTCGAGGAGCCAGCC
This sequence comes from Hyla sarda, assembly GCF_029499605.1. NCBI lineage: Eukaryota > Metazoa > Chordata > Amphibia > Anura > Hylidae > Hyla > Hyla sarda. The sequence continues at coordinate 511,057,541 of NC_079189.1, read as the reverse complement.
CGAGCTTCTTCTGCCGAGACTGCCCTGCTGAACCTGGTCCAGGGTAATTCTTCAGTGGGCGAGTACGCCATCCAATTTCGTACTCTTGCTTCCGAATTATCATGGAATAACGAGGCTCTCTGCGCGACCTTTAAAAAAGGCCTATCCAGTCGCATCAAGGATGTGCTGGCCGCACGAGAGATTCCTGCCAACCTGCAAGAACTTATCCATTTGGCCACCCGCATTGACATGCGTTTTTCTGAGAGACATCAGGAGCTCCGCCAGGAAAAAGACTTAGATCTCTGGGCACCTCTCCCACAGCATCCTTTGCAGTCTACGCCTGGGCCTCCCGCCGAGGAGGCCATGCAAGTGGATCGGTCTCGCCTGACCCAGGAAGAGAGGAATCGCCGTAGGGAAGAAAATCTTTGTCTGTACTGTGCCAGTACCGAGCATTTCTTGGTGGATTGCCCTATCCGTCCTCCACGTCTGGGAAACACACGCACGCACCCAGCTCACGTGGGTGTGGCGTCTCTTGGTTCTAAGTCTGCTTCTCCACGTCTCACGGTGCCCGTGCGGATTTCTCCTTCAGCCAACTCCTCCCTCTCAGCCGTGGCCTGCTTGGACTCTGGTGCCTCTGGGAATTTTATTTTGGATTCTTTTGTGAATAAATTCCGCATCCCGGTGACCCGTCTCGTCAAGCCGCTCTACATTTCCGCGGTCAACACTGCCCCGTGTCAGGCTTTGCCCTCTGCCCTCCCTCCCCATTCCCACTCCTGCTGTACTGCCTGCCGTTGAGGAAACCCTCCATTCTTTCCCGGTGTCCTCATCCCAGGGGAGGCAGTTACCGGACAAAGAAAAGGGGAGACCTAAGGGGGGGGTACTGTTACGCCTAGCGCTCTGGGTCCCCGCTCCTCCCCGGAGCGCTCACGGCGTCTCTCTCCCTGCAGCGCCCCGGTCAGTCCCGCTGTCCGGGAGCGCTGCACTGTCATGGCCGTCGGGGATGCGATTCGCACAGCGGGACGCGCCCGCTCGCGAATCGCATCCCAGGTCACTTACCCGTCCCGGTCCCCTGCTGTCATGCGCTGGCGCGCGCGGCTCCGCTCTCTAGGGCGCGCGCGCGCCAGCTCTCTGAGACTTAAAGGGCCAGTGCACCAATGATTGGTGCCTGGCCCAATTAGCTTAATTGGCTTCCACCTGCTCCCTGGCTATATCTGCTCTCCTCCCCTGCACTCCCTTGCCGGATCTTGTTGCCTTGTGCCAGTGTAAGCGTTTAGTGTGTCCAAAGCCTGTGTACCTGAACTTCTGCTATCCATCTTGACTACGAACCTTGCCGCCTGCCCCGACCTTCTGCTACGTCTGACCTTGCCTCTGCCCAGTCCTTCTGTCCCACGCCTTCTCAGCAGTCAGCGAGGTTGAGCCGTTGCTAGTGGATACGACCTGGTTGCTACTGCCGCAGCAAGACCATCCCGCTTTGCGGCGGGCTCTGGTGAACACCAGTAGCCTCTTAGAACCGGTCCACCAGCACGGTCCACGCCAATCCCTCGCTGACACAGAGGATCCACTACCAGCAAGCCGAATCGTGACAGTAGATCCGGCCATGGATCCCGCTGAGGTGCCGCTGCCAAGTCTCGCTGACCTTACCACGGTGGTTGCTCAGCAATCGCAGCAAATTGCCCAACAAGGACAGCAGCTGTCGCAGTTGACCGCCACGTTACAGCAACTTCTGCCTCTGCTACAGCAGCAACCATCTCCTCCGCCAGCTCCTGCACCACCTCCGCAGCGAGTGGCCGCTCCTAGCCTCCGCTTGTCCCTGCAGGACAAATTTGATGGGGACTCTAGACTCTGCCGTGGATTTTTGTCTCAGTGTTCCCTGCATATGGAGATGTTGTCGGACTTGTTTCCTACAGAACGGTCTAAGGTGGCGTTCGTAGTGAGCCTTCTTTCAGGAAAGGCCTTGTCTTGGGCCACACCGCTCTGGGACCGCAATGATCCTGCCACAGCCACAGTCCAGTCCTTCTTCGCTGAGGTCCGTAGTGTCTTCGAGGAGCCAGCCCGAGCTTCTTCTGCCGAGACTGCCCTGCTGAACCTGGTCCAGGGTAATTCTTCAGTGGGCGAGTACGCCATCCAATTTCGTACTCTTGCTTCCGAATTATCATGGAATAACGAGGCTCTCTGCACGACCTTTAAAAAAGGCCTATCCAGTCGCATCAAGGATGTGCTGGCCGCACGAGAGATTCCTGCCAACCTGCAAGAACTTATCCATTTGGCCACCCGCATTGACATGCGTTTTTCTGAGAGACATCAGGAGCTCCGCCAGGAAAAAGACTTAGATCTCTGGGCACCTCTCCCACAGCATCCTTTGCAGTCTACGCCTGGGCCTCCCGCCGAGGAGGCCATGCAAGTGGATCGGTCTCGCCTGACCCAGGAAGAGAGGAATCGCCGTAGGGAAGAAAATCTTTGTCTGTACTGTGCCAGTACCGAGCATTTCTTGGTGGATTGCCCTATCCGTCCTCCACGTCTGGGAAACACACGCACGCACCCAGCTCACGTGGGTGTGGCGTCTCTTGGTTCTAAGTCTGCTTCTCCACGTCTCACGGTGCCCGTGCGGATTTCTCCTTCAGCCAACTCCTCCCTCTCAGCCGTGGCCTGCTTGGACTCTGGTGCCTCTGGGAATTTTATTTTGGAGTCTTTTGTGAATAAATTCCGCATCCCGGTGACCCGTCTCGTCAAGCCGCTCTACATTTCCGCGGTCAACACTGCCCCGTGTCAGGCTTTGCCCTCTACCCTCCCTCCCCATTCCCACTCCTGCTGTACTGCCTGCCGTTGAGGAAACCCTCCATTCTTTCCCGGTGTCCTCATCCCAGGGGAGGCAGTTACCGGACAAAGAAAAGGGGAGACCTAAGGGGGGGGGTACTGTTACGCCTAGCGCTCTGGGTCCCCGCTCCTCCCCGGAGCGCTCACGGCGTCTCTCTCCCTGCAGCGCCTCGGTCAGTCCCGCTGTCCGGGAGCGCTGCACTGTCATGGCCGTCGGGGATGCGATTCGCACAGCGGGACGCGCCCGCTCGCGAATCGCATCCCAGGTCACTTACCCGTCCCGGTCCCCTGCTGTCATGCGCTGGCGCGCGCGGCTCCGCTCTCTAGGGCGCGCGCGCGCCAGCTCTCTGAGGCTTAAAGGGCCAGTGCACCAATGATTGGTGCCTGGCCCAATTAGCTTAATTGGCTTCCACCTGCTCCCTGGCTATATCTGCTCTCCTCCCCTGCACTCCCTTGCCGGATCTTGTTGCCTTGTGCCAGTGTAAGCGTTTAGTGTGTCCAAAGCCTGTGTACCTGAACTTCTGCTATCCATCTTGACTACGAACCTTGCCGCCTGCCCCGACCTTCTGCTACGTCTGACCTTGCCTCTGCCTAGTCCTTCTGTCCCACGCCTTCTCAGCAGTCAGCGAGGTTGAGCCGTTGCTAGTGGATACGACCTGGTTGCTACTGCCGCAGCAAGACCATCCCGCTTTGCGGCGGGCTCTGGTGAACACCAGTAGCCTCTTAGAACCGGTCCACCAGCACGGTCCGCGCCAATCCCTCGCTGACACAGAGGATCCACTACCAGCAAGCCGAATCGTGACAAGGAGACCATATAGTGACTGAATGACACGGCGTGGAGGTGGCGGCAGCATGAGGAGACCATATAGTGCCTAAATGACACAGCGTGGAGGTGGCGGCAGCATGAGGAGACCATATAGTGGCTGAATGACACAGCTTTGAGTTGGTAGCAGTATGAGGAGAACATATAGTGGCAGAATGACACAGCGTGGAGGTGGCGGCAGCATGAGGAGACCATATAGTGGCTAAATGATACAGCCTGGAGTTGGGGCCAGCATGAGGAGACCATATAGTTGCTGAATGACACAGCATGGAGGTGGCGGCAGCATGAGGAGATCATATAATGGCTGAATGACACAGCGTGGAGGTGGTGGCAGCATGAGGAGACCATATAGTGGGTGAATGACACAGCGTAGAGTTGGCAGCAGCATGAGGAAAACAAATAGGGGTTGAACAACACAGCCTGGAGTTGGTGGCAGCATGAGGAGACCATATAGTGGCTGAATGACACAGCCTGGAGTTGGCAGCAGCATATAGTAGCTGAATGACACAGCCTGGAGTTTGCGGCAGTATTAGGAGAACATATAGTGGCTGAATGACACAGCCTGGAGGTGGCGAAAACATGAGGAGACCATATAGTGCCTGAATGACACAGTGTGGAGGTGGCAGCAGCATGAGGAGACCATATAGTGGCTGAATGACACAGCCTGGAGTTGGCGACAGCATGAGGAGGCCATATAGTGGCTGAATGACAAGGCGTGGAGGTGGTGGCAGCATGAGGAGACCATATAGTAGCTGAATGACACAGCCTAGAGTTTGCGGCAGCATGAGGAGAACATATAGTGGCTGAATGACACAGCCTGGAGGTGGCTTGGCATCAGGTGGAGAACTTGGCATCAGATGTGTGGATTCAGGCTGGTGACAGTATCAGGATAGTAGCTGAGGCAGGAAGGCAGAAGAAAATGATCTCTTTTGTAAAAGTGTTAGTGTGCACAAGTAAGTATTGAGGATATGCATTACGTAAAACTAAACTTTTAACTCTGTAACGACGTAGGACGGCTCCCACGATATAACATAGGGTCACGCTGTGACCCAGCATCATATCGGGTCTGTCCCGAGGGCCAACAACGGCTGGGACCTGTGGCTAATAGCAGACATCACCGATCGTGGTGATGCCCGATATTAACGATCAACGTTGAGTGAAACCGAAAGCCTCCCGGCAGCTGTTTGGGCTGTTTGGGACCGCTGCGGTAAAATCGTGGTGTCCCGAACAGCTTGCAGGACATGAGGAGGATCCCTACCCGATCCCTACCTGACTGCTCCATGCCTGAGATCCAGGCAGGAGCAGTCGAACAGCAATAACACTGATCAATGCCATATTAATGCATGGCAGTGATCAGTGTAGGAAATCAGTGTGTGCAATGTTATAGCCCCTCATGGGGGCTGTAACATTGCAAAAAATAAGTGAAAATAAACCACTTAAATGTACGTATGTGGTGCCCGCATGGGAATCCCAGCCCATCACGCACCGCCCTGGTCTTTCTGTTCCCGCAGCACCGACGCGTGTGCCCCCGCCTCCTAGGGCGTGAGCGCCGGAGCTCTTACATATAAAGGGCCAGTACTCATTTGACTAAGTGTTTTCACCTGCACCCTGTCTTTAAGTATTAGCTCCTCCCTTTGCTCCCCGCCGGATCTTTGTTGCCTTGTGCCCTAGAGAAAGCATACTGTGTTCCTGTGTTCCTTATATCTGTGTACCTTATCCTTGTTCCGTTACCTGACCCAGCACCTGTGCCACTTGCCCTGACCTACTGCTTCCTTGACCTCGTCTTGCAAGTTTCCTTTTGTGCTTCGCCACATCCCAGCAATCTGCACTGAACCCCTCATCATGCAAGTAGGGGATTTGCATAAGGAAAAAATTTTGTTTTATGTGCTACCACATTGTACTTCTGAGCTTCTTCTTGGTCATCCTTGGCTTCAACGTCATTCTCCCCAACTTGACTAGAAATCTGGTGAAATCACATGCTGGGGACAATATTGCCAACATCACTGTCTTTTGCCTCCTTTTAGGCCTGCTAATAAAAGCTTCAGAGCCGACGCTCTTTCCAGATCCTCTGATGTCGTAGGATTGGACTCCACGCCAAGGCATAATGTTCCTCCTGTGATATCTTCTGTGCCTGTTAAATTCAGACGTGACCCTAACAGTATGCACTTATGAGGGGAGGACAATGCGCTCCAGTAGGCTTAAAACAGTATTTGTCTACAACACCGGCAGGTGTGTACTTTTGGCTGGCCTTTCACAGTATTTAGGCCCTTAAGACTTTAACATGAACACAATGGTACACCACTTAAATGTACGTATGTGGTATGCACTTATGAGGGGAGGACCATGCACTCCAGTACGCTTAAAACAGTATTTGTCTACAACACCAGCAGGTGTGTACTTTTGCCTGGCCTTTCACAGTATCTGGGCCCTTAAGACTTTAACAGGAAAAAAATGGTGCACCACTTAGATGTATGCACAGGTTTCACCTAATAGAGGACAATATGCTTTTAATGCTCTGCTCAGCCTAACTGGCTGGCTACTATTAGCTTTTCAGTTGTTGTACTACACCCAAAATTGCACACTCTCTCTGCCTCCATTCCCAAGCAGTGCTTCTAGGCTGCATTTGGGCTTGAGGTGAATCGCTGCTATAAAAAAGCTTTTCTGTGCAACATACTGCTCTCTGTCCCTCTCTGCAATAGAACGCTGATGTGACTGGGAGGTGAATCACTGCTGTAAAAATGCTTTTCTGTGCAACACACTGCTCTCTGTCCCTCTCTCTCTCTCTCTCTCTCTCTCTCTTTGTAATAGAACGCTGATGTGACTGTGAGGTGAATTGCTGCTGTAAAAACGCTTTTCTGTGCAACACACACTGCTGTCTGTCCCTCTCTCTCTTTCTCTGCAATAAAAGGCTGAAGTGACTGGCCAATTATGTAGGGCTGTGACATCACAGGGGTAGCTGGCTGCTGATAGGCTGCATGCTGCATGTGATTCAGGGTCATCCTGCCGACCCTTGTTCCCACCTTCCCAGGATTCCTTGCCCCATGTCCTCACATGTGGATCCACCATTTTAAATGCCATGGAGCCTGGACCGCACTAAAAGCAATTTGCGCAATCGAATTGTGTCGATATCAGGAAAAAGCTAATATATTAAACAAATTCTTCTCCACTGTATTCACCGAGGAAAATGAAATGCCAGGTGAAATACAGTGAGATAAGGTAAACTCCCCAATACAGGTCACTTGTCTAACCCAGGAAGGACAGTGCCGCCTACAAAAAATCAAAATAGACAAATCACCAGGTCCAGATGGCATTCACCCCCGTGTTCTAAGGGAATTAAGTAATGTAATAGACAGACCCCTATTTTTAATATTCAGGGACTATATAGTCACAGGGACTGTTCCCCAGGACTGGTGCATGGTAAATGTGGTGACAATTTATTTAAAAAGGGGTCAAAAGGTGACCCCGGGAATTACAGACCTGTTAGTTTAACCTCTGTTGTATGTAAATAGTTTGAGGGTTTTCTAAGGGATGCTATTTTGGATTATCTTGATAAAAATAAATGTATGACTCCATATCAGCATGGCTTTATGAGGGATCGGTCCTGTCAAACTAACCTAATCAGCTTTTATGAGGAGGTGAGCTCCAGATTGGACCAGGGGCAATCGCTGGATGTCGTATACCTGGATTTTTCCAAAGCATTTGATACGGTTCCACATAAAAGGTTGGTGCATAAAATGAGAAGGATCGGGCTGGGGAGAATGTGTGTAAGTGGGTGAGTATAGGAAACAGAGGGTGGTTATTAATGGTACTTATTCTGATTGGGTGTCTGTTACTAGTGGGGTACCACAGGGGTCTTGGGTCCTGTCCTATTTATTATATTCATTAATGACCTTGAAGAGGGGTTGAATAGTAAAGTAGCAATCTTTGCAGATGATACTAAACTCTGTAAAGCAGTAAACACTATAGAGGACAGTGCACTGTTACAAATGGATCTGGATAGGTTGGAGGTTTGGGCTGAGAAGTGACAGATGAGGTTCAACACTGATAAATCTTAGGTAATGCGCATGGGGAAGAAAAATCCCAGCTGGTATTATGTATTAAATGGGAGAACACTTGGGATGCCTGATGTGGAAAAGGACTTGGGAGTTTTAGTTAACAGTAAATTTAGCTGTAGTGAGCAGTGTCGGGCAGCTGCTGCCAAGGCAAATAAAATCATGGGGTGCATCAACAGGGGCATAGATGCCCACGACAAGGAAATAATTCTACCGCTGTACAAATCACTAGTCAGACCACACATAGAATACTGTGTACAGTACTGGGCTCCAGTGTACAAGAAAGATATAGTGGAGCTGGAGAGGGTTCAAAGACGGGCAACCAGGGTAATACGGGGAATGGGAGGACTACAGTACCCAGAAAGATTATCAGAATTAGGGTTATTTAGTTTAGAAAAAAGAAGGCTTAGGGGAGACCTAATAACTATGTATAAATATATCAGGGGAGCGTACAGAGATCTCTCCCATGATCTATTTATACCCAGGACTGTATCCATAACAAGGGGGCATCCTCTATGTCTAGAGGACAGAAGGTTTCTACACCAGCACAGACGGGGGTTCTTTACTGTAAGAGCAGTGAGACTGTGGAATTCTCTGCCTGAGGAGGTGGTCATGGTGAACTCTGTAAAATAATTCAAAAAGGGGCTGGATGCATTTTTGGAGAAGAATAACATTGCTGGTTATGTATACTAGATTTATATGGACAGAACGTAGATCCAGGGATTTATTCTGACTGCCATATTTGGAGGCAGAAAGAAATTGTTCCCTCTAGTATGAGGGTTTTTTGCCTTCCTCTGGATCAACTCAGTAGGGACTCATTAGGGTTATAGGTTGAACTAGATGGACTCTGGTCTTTTTTCCACCTTATGAACGATGTTACTATGTTACTATGATATTCGAATTTGTTGCAAATCACATTTTTCCTGAAATTCGTAATTAATTCAGATTGGTCAAATTCGATTCGCTCATCCCTAATAGATTCCATAAAAATGAAATATACAGTTGCTATATACGGTAAATAAGAAATTATTATATCTAGTAAGAACCTGTTTTGGGAAACAGACTTAGGCCATGGTCCCTCTGAACTACTGAACTCACCCAGTGTCTAAAGGATGTTAGAGACCACACTTAGGCCTGTTGCATAGAAGATTCTCAATGTGAACTCTGTTTAGCATTGGGACCTAATTGTAGGACAGAATCTTTTGTTGCCATGGAAACCCAGTAGAATAACATTTCAGGTTTACATCTGCCATATAAGTGAACTGGGGATGCAAATAGGATATTATCATGGTTATCCCAGTATTCCTCAGTTTACACATCACTGCCAAAAGCAGGGCCGGTTTTAGACTAAGTGTGGCCCTGGGCAAATATGAAAAATGGGGGCCCCCAGATTGTATGACCAAAGATCACTATGTTGCGCCCCCTGAATTGTGCTGCATCTCGGCTAATGCGAGTAAATGAGACTGCGCTGCAAACCACAAATGGCTGTGACTACAACATGAGAAGCATAATAATTCCATTCAGGATGAATTTGTGGCTGTGGTAATGTGACCCCATTTAGTGCAGATCAGCTCAGGTCCCCCCTTTGCAAGAGCGAAGTGCACGGCCACCTGTAGAGCAACAGCAACTTGCAAGAAAACACTTAGAAAAATCCAGCACAAAACGGCATCATAAAATGTATGGTCACAGGAAAACACAGGGTCACAGAAAGTCATACATTAATATGATGCTGTTTTAAGGGTTTAATAAACCACCTAAAGAGCAAGAACTGATTTGTGCTGGATTTCTCTATGTGTGACCACATTTACTTACATTAGTTGAGATTCAGTATAGTTCCCCCCAACATTAGGTTGGCAGTATAGTTCCCCCACATTAGCTTGGCAGTATATTCCCCCACATTAAGTTGGCAGTATAGTTCCCCCACCTTAGGTTGGCAGTATAGTTCCCCCACCTTAGGTTGGCAGTATAGTTCCCCCACCTTAGGTTGGCAGTATAGTGCCCTTTCATTAGGTTGGCAGTTTATGCCCCCCACATTAGGTTGGCAGTTTTGTTCCCCCACATTAGGTTGGCAGAATAGTTCCCCCACAGACATACAGCCTACAACCATATACAGTGTATGGCTGGAGGCTGTATGTCTATGTATTCCCCTGCTTCAGTGCTCCGACCACTGCTCCTCCTGGCTTATAGGCCATAGCAGTAGGTCCCGGGACCGGAGGAGCAGTGGTCGGAGCACTGAAGATGACGTCCCGCTGGCAACTTACCATGCTGGCCAGCAGGCATCCTCCTGCTCGATGCTCCATGCCTCCATTCCTATGGGTGCACGCACGGGATGTCAGTGACGTCCCGGCGTGCGCTATCTCCCGGCGGCCCCTGCGTTTTTAAAGTTAATGCAGGGCTGCCATACTGGGGTGACACACTGTAACATACCTCCTCCTCATGTAATCTCCTTACTACTGGGGTGACACACTGTAACAAACCTACTCCTCATGTAATCTCCTTACTACTGGGGTGACACACTGTAACAAACCTCCTCCTCATGTAATCTCCTTACTACTGGGGTGACACACTGTAACAAACCTCATACACACATCATACATACATCATAGATACACATCTAACACACATACACAGATCATACATACACATAAATCTATCATGCACACATAATATATATACCCACATCATACAAAATCATACATATATACAATACACATCCCCAACCCAAAGCCTCTCCTTACCCCCAGGAGAAGATTGCTGGAGATCGAGCTGGCTGAGGCTGCCTTGCTTCTGTGCCAGGGTCACGTCAGTAGGAGCTCCCAGCAGCCCCTGGCCTCCTCAGCCCTGCAGGGCCGCACATAGTAGAAGTAAAAAAAAAAAAAAGTGCTGGCAGCGATCGCCCAGGCCCCCGAGCAGTGGAGCGCAAGCAGGATGTGAGGGGGATTTACTAGTGGAGCGCTGCCTGCTGCGTTCCTTCGAACATGGTGACGTCTAATAAGTGGAGCGCAAGCAGCGCTCCTCCAGAATTCTCAGGACAGGGGGAGGAGTGTTAGTGCCTTAGGCACTGAATACTGCATTTTGAACAAATCTGCGGTAAAATCGCGGCAAAAAACGTGATTTTGCGCAAAATGGAGTATTGTTAGTAATGCCCTAAAGCTTTTCAGGGGCCCTCTTTTGGATGGGGGCCCTAGGCAATTGCCTAGGATGCCCCGCCCTAAGACGGGCCTGGCCAAAAGAATAATCCATTTTCCTTTATCCGTTGCAATTTAATGTATTTAGTTCTATGAACAAGTTATGCCACAAAATAATTATTTCTTCAAATAATGTTGTCCAATACTCAAGCTGATTTTTGGGGCATTAAGACAGGAGTTCCTGTAAAGCTTGTCTGGACCTAACCCAGTACCTCCATGGACAGAAATACTGGCTTTGTGCATTAAAGCTATACAGGCAGAGCAAGAAGCCAAAATATATTCTCTGTGATGCATGCATTGTAAAAAGGGTCCATAGGATATAAGATGGTTTTGTTGGTATTGGTAGGATGATGGCAACCCCTGTCCATATGCTACATTGAGACATAGGAACATAAAAGAGAAGAGTCTCACTCAAAACTCCTTCTGTAAAGTAGAATATTAAATGGATCGCCATGTATTTGAGTTCAGCCATCGATGCGTTATTTGGATAACCATTCCTTAATAGGTTTTGGCATAAAAAAGGTTTTACACTGTAGTGGGAGTGATTTCAAATATAAAACAAAAAAACTTACCTACCTGCCCCTATCATCTGCAGCTGCCATTCTGATGGCTGCCGTTCCCTGCTGCTCTCCACGTATTCCTGCGTTCAATGAAGTCTTGTCCCTGCAGGAACTGGTCAGCCAATCACTGGTGGAGGTGGGTCACCACAGCAGCCTGTGATTGGCTGAGTGGGCAGTAGCTGCAAGAATAAAACTTCATCAGAAAAGGGAAGAATTGGGAGCAGGACTTGTCAAAATAACAGCTGTGGGAAATAGAGGCAGGTGAGTATGATTTCTATTTTATTTTAAAAATTCACCCCTACACAATTGTAAAATCTTATATATGTCTAGAAAACCACTTTAACACATCAAAATGAGCTATTTGCTGGGGGTGACCAAAGCAGCTCTTATCTGAAAGGGGTTGCACTCAAAGGGACAAATGTCTGTTATGTTGTTGCATTGTCAAGGGACAGTGTTGCTGACATTATCTTGATGTCAGCTTGGTAGGGACTGTAATGGAAGCTTTGTTCAAAGCACTATGGTTGTCTATAAGTGTGTGTTTAGATGCGTGAATCAATTTTCAGTCTTTAGTGAGCATCACTGTCTGTATTCCTAAACCTCCATCTTGATAAAATAACCCCCTGATAATAATGTACAATGTTTTCATGCTTTGCTTGGTTCTGCATAAAGTAACAGAAGCAACATGTCTGGCGCCACATTCAATAGTCCCTCGAGTGATGCCAAATGGGAATATTTGTTCAGGCATAATAAAGCGTTTTATGCTCATTTTGAAACGCCAAACTTTATCTAACATTTATAACTACTTTCTGATAAAAGATAATCCTGCTTTAATGAGTGTAAACAGCTGAAAAACACATAAGAAGTGAAGGAGATCCGAGACTTTATCATTAATGAACAACCTCTATTTGAAACAATTGCTTCTGGCCTGTAGCCATGCAACCCTTATTTATATGTCCTAAGAGACTGGAGCCTACTTCATCCTTGTGTCATGTGTTAGGCAGCACCTGTATCTCCACCATTATCATATCTTATTAAAAGTTAATCTTATGAGGCAGACATAGCCAAAATATGATTACCATCATGTCTCATTTTTATGATGCTGGGATTACCATTCAGACACGTTCATACAGGTTGTAAAATGGTTATGCATTGTATTCTATGTTCCTGCTCATATGCAGGATTATTTGTCTTTCCAATGATACAGCTGAGAGTCATGGGGAAATTCAACCTGAGCAAGCAGGATATTCTTAACAATATAGATCATGTATACTGTAGTGTCCCAGCTGCAATCCGTGTAAAGTTCTCGTGTGACTGCAAAAACCCTTTTCTTTCTACATAAATCTGTGCATGGGTACTGTTATAGATGAGCGAATTTTAGAAAAACTTTGATTCGGCTGATTCGCCAAATTTTCCCCCAAAATGTATTTGGTCCGAATTTATTTGTGGCAAATCGCTATTAAAAACAGCTATTTATGGCCTACAGAGAGCCTCAATAGGGGTGTAGAACATTTTGCCTTGCTGTAACACGCATAGGGTGTGTGCTGGGTTAGTGAAATAATACTATTATTCAGTATGACATGCAGATCAGAGGCGTCGCTATTAGAATCACTGTCGCAGAGCGGCACAATGACAGAGCCTGGAGGTATCATCCGTATGAGGAGACCATATAGGGACTGAATGACCCAGCGTGGAGGTCGCGGCAGCATGAGGAGACCATATAGTGGCTGAATGACACAGAGTGGAGGTGGAAGCTGCATGAGTGTCACGATTCGGCTGGCTGGAGGTGGATCTTCTGTGCCAGAGAGGGATTGGCGTAGACCGTGTCGGTGGACAGGTTCTAAGTTGCTACTGGTTTTCACCAGAGCCCGCCGCAAAGCGGGATGGTGTTGCAGCGGCGGTAGCAACCAGGTCATATCCACCGGCAACGGCTCAACCTCTGTGACTGCTGAGATAAGCGCGGTACAAGGGAGTAGACAAGAGCAAGGTCGGACGTAGCAGAAGGTCAGGGCAGGCAGCAAGGATCATAGTCAGGGGCAACGGCAGGAAGTCTGGAACACAGGCTAGGAACACACAAGGAAACGCTTTCACTGGAACAATGGCAACAAGATCCGGCAAGGGAGTGCAGGGGAAGTGAGGTATAAATAGGGAAGTGCACAGGTGAAGGTACTGATGAAAACCCATGCGCCAATCAGTGGCGCACCGGCCCTTTAAATCGCAAAGACCCGGCGCGCGCGCGCCCTAGGGAGCGGGGACGCGTGCGCCGGGACAGCACAGACGGGGAACGAGTCTGGTAAGCGGGTCAGGATGCGCATCGCGAGCGGGCGCGTCCCGCATCGCGAATCGCATCCCGGCTGGGAACATTATCGCAGCGCACCCGGTCAGCAGGTCTGACCGGGGCACTGCAAATGGGAGAACGCTGTGAGCGCTCCGGGGAGGAGCGGGGATACGGAGCGCTCGGCGTAACAGTACCCCCCCCTTGGGTCTCCCCCTCTTTTTGGAACCTGAGAATTTGAGGATAAGGTTCTTGTCAAGGATGTTGTTCTCAGGTTCCCATGACCTCTCCTCTGGGCCGCAATTCTCCCAATCAACAAGAATTTTTTTTTTACCTCTGACCGTCTTGGATGCCAGAATTTCTTTCACCGAAAAGATGTCAGAGGACCCGGAAACAGGAGTGGGAGCAACAACCTTGGGAGAGAAGCGGTTAAGGATGAGTGGTTTAAGGAGAGAGACATGGAAAGCATTGGGAATACGGAGAGAAGGAGGAAGAAGGAGTTTGTAAGAGACAGGGTTGATTTGGCACTTGATTTTGAAAGGACCAAGATAACGTGGTCCCAGTTTATAACTGGGGACACGAAAGCGGACATACTTGGCGGAGGGCCATACTTTGCCTCCGGGAGAAAAAATGGGGGGAATTCTTCTCTTTCTATCGGCATGTTTCTTCATCTGGGATGAGGCCTGTAGGAGAGAATTTTGAGTCTCTTTCCAGATGGTGGAGAAGTCCCGAGTCACCTCATCAACAGCGGGCAAACCAGAAGGCATTGGAGTGGGAAGGGGGGGAAGAGGGTAACGGCCGTACACCACAAAAAATGGGGATTTAGCGGAAGACTCAGAGACTCTGAAATTGTACGAGAATTCGGCCCATGGTAAAAGATCGGCCCAGTCATCCTGGCGGGAGGAAATAAAATGTCGCAAATAGTCATCCAGAACCTGATTAATTCATTGGATTGGGGATGATAAGAAGACGAGAAGTTTAATTTGATTTTAAGTTGATTACAGAGGGCCCTCCAGAATTTTGACACAAATTGAACGCCTCTATCCGAGACAATATGCATAGGAAGCCCGTGAAGGCGAAAAATGTGTATAAAAAATTGTTTCGCCAACTGAGGCGCAGAAGGAAGACCTGGAAGAGGGATAAAATGTGCCATCTTGGAGAATCGATCAACGACCACCCAAATAACTGTGTTGCCATGGGATAAAGGTAAGTCAGTAATAAAGTCCATACCAATCTGAGACCATGGCCGCTCAGGAACAGGCAGAGGATGGAGGAGACCAGCAGGCTTCTGGCGAGGGGTCTTGTCCCGGGCACAGACTGTACAAGCCCGCACAAAATCAACAACATAAGCTTCCAGGGTAGGCCACCAATAAAATCGAGAGATGAGCTGGATGGATTTTTTGATGCCAGCATGGCCTGCGAGGTGTGAGGAGTGTCCCCACTTGAGAATCCTGAGGCGCTGGCGTGGAGAGACAAAGGTCTTCCCTGGAGGAGTTTGTCTGATGGAAGCTGGAGAAGTGGAGATCAGACAGTCCGGAGGAATAATGTGTTGCGGGGAAGCTTCCACTTCAGAGGCATCCGATGAACGAGAGAGGGCGTCAGCCCTAATGTTCTTGTCAGCAGGGCGAAAATTTATTTCAAAGTTAAAACGGGCAAAGAACAATGACCACCTAGCCTGGCGAGGGTTCAGCCATTGGGCAGACTGAAGATAAGAGAGATTCTTGTGATCAGTGTATATAATAACTGGATATTTGGATCCCTCCAGCAGGTGCCTCCATTCTTCAAGCGCCAATTTTATGGCCAGTAGTTCTCGCTCACCAATGGAGTAGTTTTTCTCCGCCGGAGAGAAGGTCCTAGAAAAGAAACCACAAGTAACAGCATGTCCGGAAGAATTTTTCTGTAGGAGTACTGCTCCAGCTCCCACCGAGGAGGCGTCTACCTCCAGCGAGAAGGGCCTAGATGGATCAGGTCTGGAGAGTACGGGAGCAGAAGAAAAGGCAGTTTTGAGATGATTGAATGCATCTCCGCTTGAGGAGGCCAGGACTTAGGGTTGGCGTTTTTCTTGGTTAGGGCCACGATAGGGGCCACAATAGTGGAAAAATGCGGAATAAATTGTCTGTAATAATTGGCAAACCCCAAAAAACGTTGGATAGCATGGAGTCCGGAGGGGCGTGGCCAATCCAATACGGCTGATAGTTTGTCTGGGTCCATTTGGAGTCCCTGGCCAGAGACTAAGTATCCTAGGAAGGGAAGAGATTGACATTCAAAGAGACATTTTTCCATTTTGGCATATAATTGATTGTCCCCAAAGTCTCTGAAGAACCATGCGGACATGCCGGCGGTGTTCTTCTAGGTTAGCAGAAAAAAATCTAAATATCGTCTAGGTAGACCACAACACAGGTATATAGAAGATCACGAAAAATTTCATTTACAAAGTCTTGGAAGACGGCAGGGGCGTTGCAAAGACCAAAGGGCATAACCAGATATTCAAAGTGTCCATCTCTGGTGTTAAACGTGGTCTTCCACTCGTCCCCCTCCCTGATGCGGATGAGATTATATGCACCTCTTAAGTTCAGCTTGGTAAAGATGTAGGCGCCTCGTAGGCGGTCAAAGAGTTCCGAGATAAGAGGTAGGGGATAGCGTTTTTTTACAGTGATTTTATTAAGTCCGCGGTAATCAATGCAGGAACGTAAGGAGCTGTCTTTTTTGGAAACGAAGAAAAATCCCGCTCCGGCAGGGGAGGAAGACTTGCGGATAAACCCCTTTTTTAAATTCTCTTGGATGTACTCCCACATGGCTTGTGTTTCCGGAGCAGACAGAGGATAGATTCTGCCCCGGGGTGGAGTAGTACCAGGGAGGAGGTCAATAGGACAGTCATAAGGCCTGTGAGGAGGCAAAGTCTCTGCTTGTTTTTTGCAAAAAACATCAGCATAGTCCAGATAGGCCTTGGGGAGACCAGGTATCGGAGGAGCCACAGGGTCTTGACTGACAGTACTGGGAGCAGGCTTAAGACAGTTCTTGTGGCAAGTAGTACCCCAGTTCTTGATCTCCCCGGTGGTCCAATCAAGGGTAGGGGAATGGCGTTGAAGCCACGGTAGTCCAAGAAGAATTTCCGAAGTGCAGTTAGAGAGGACCAGAAATTCAATCTTTTTGTGATGGGGTCCAATGCACATTAAGAGGGGTCCCGTGCGGTAACGCACAGTACAGTCCAATCTTTCATTATTAACAGAGGCGATGTAGAGGGGTCTGGCGAGACTGGTCAACGGGATGTTGAACCTGTTGATGAAAGAGGCCAAAATAAAATTTCCTGCAGATCCGGAATCCAAGAAGGCCACAGCTGAGAAGGAGAAGGTAGAAGAAGAAATCCGCACAGGCACAGTAAGACGTGGAGAAGCAGTGTTCACATCTAGAGCTGTCTCACCTTTGTGCGGAGTTGGAGTGCGTCTTTCCTGACGTGGAGGTCGAATAGGACAATCCTTCAAGAAATGTTCGGTACTGGCACAGTACAGGCAAAGGTTCTCCATGCGGCGTCGTGTCCTCTCTTGAGGTGTCAAGCGAGACCGGTCAACTTGCATAGCCTCCACGGCGTAAGGCACAGGAACGGATTGCAGTGGACCAGAGGAGAGAGGAGCCGGGGAGAGAAACCGCCTCGTGCGAACAAAGTCCATATCCTGACGGAGCTCCTGACGCCTTTCGGAAAAACGCATGTCAATGCGGGTGGCAAGATGAATAAGTTCATGCAGGTTAGCAGGGATTTCTCGTGCGGCCAGCACATCTTTGATGTTACTGGATAGGCCTTTTTTAAAGGTCGCGCAGAGGGCCTCGTTATTCCAGGACAATTCGGAGGCGAGAGTACGGAATTGGATGGCGTACTCGCCAACAGAAGAATTACCCTGAACCAGGTTCAGCAGGGCAGTCTCGGCAGAAGAGGCTCGGGCTGGTTCCTCGAAGACACTTCGAATCTCTGTGAAAAAAGAGTGTACAGAGGCAGTGACATGATCATTGCGGTCCCAGAGCGGTGTGGCCCATGACAGGGCTTTCCCAGACAGAAGGCTAACTACGAAAGCCACCTTTGACCTTTCAGTTGGAAATTGGTCCGACATCATCTCCAAATGCAGGGAACATTGTGAAAGAAAACCACGGCAAAATTTAGAGTCCCCATCAAATTTGTCCGGCAATGATAAACGGAGGCTGGATGCGGCCACTCGCTGCGGAGGAGGTGCAGGAGCTGGCGGAGGAGATGGTTGCTGAAGGTGTGGTAGAAGCTGCTGTAGCATCACGGTCAGTTGAGACAGCTGGTGGCCTTGTTGCGCTATCTGTTGTGACTGCTGGGCGACCACCGTGGTGAGGTCAGCGACAACTGGCAGCGGGACCTCAGCGGGATCCATGGCCGGATCTACTGTCACGATTCGGCTGGCTGGAGGTGGATCCTCTGTGCCAGAGAGGGATTGGCATGGACCGTGTCGGTGGACCGGTCATAAGTTGCTACTGGTTTTCACCAGAGCCCGCCGCAAAGCGGGATGGTCTTGCAGCGGCGGTAGCAACCAGGTCGTATCCACCGGCAACGGCTCAACCTCTCTGACTGCTGAGATAAGCGCGGTATATGGGAGTAGACAAGAGCAAGGTCGGACATAGCAGAAGGTCAGGGCAGGCAGCAAGGATCGTAGTCAGGGGCAACGGCAGGAGGTCTGGAACACAGGCTAGGAACACACAAGGAAACGCTTTCACTGGCACAATGGCAACAAGATCCGGCAAGGGAGTGCAGGGGAAGTGAGGTATAAATAGGGAAGTGCACAGGTGAAGGTACTGATTAAAACCCATGCACCAATCAGTGGCGCAACGGCCCTTTAAACCGCAAAGACCCGGCGCGCGCGCGCCCTAGGGAGCGGGGACGCGCGCGCCGGGACAGCACAGACGGGGAACGAGTCTGGTAAGCGGGTCGGGATGCGCATCGCGAATCACATCCCGGCTGGGAAAATTATCGCAGCGCACCCGGTCAGCAGGTCTAACCGGGGCGCTGCAAATGGGAGAACGCTGTGAGCGCTCTGGGGAGGAGCGGGGACCCGGAGCGCTCGGCTTAACAATGAGGAGACCATATAGTGGCTGAATGATGCAGCCTGGAGTTGGTGGCAGCATGAGGAGACCATATAGTGGCTGAATGACACAGCTTGGAGGTGGCGGCAGCATAAGGAGACCATATAGTGGCTGAATGACACAGCATGGAGTTGGTGGCAGCATGAGGAGACCATATAGTGGCTGATGGATCCAGCGTGGAGGTGGCGGCAGCATGAGGAGACCATATAGTCGCTGAATGACCCAGTGTGGAGATGACAGTAGCATGAGGAGACCATATAGTGAGTGAATGACTCAGTGTGGAGGTGGCAGCATCATGAGGAAAACATATAGTTTCTGAATGACACAGCATGGAGGTGGCAGCAGCATGAGGAGACCATATTGTGGCTAAATGGCACAGCGCGGGGGTGGTGGCAGCATGAGGAGACCATATAGTGGCCGAATGACAGAGCCTAGATTTTGCGGCAGCATGAGGAGACCATATAGTGCCAGAATGACACAGTGTGGAGGTGGCGGCAGCATGAGGAGATCATATAGTTGCTGAATGACCCAGTGTGGAGGTGGCTGCAGCATGAGGAGACCATATAGTGCCTTAATGACACAGCATGGAGGCGGCGGCAGCTTGAGGAGACCATATAGTGGCTGAATGACCCAGCATGAAGGTGGCGGCAGCATGAGGAGACCATATAGTGGCTGAATGACACAGCATGAAGGTGGCAGCAGCATGAGGAGAACATATAGTAGCTGAATGACACAGCCTGGAGTTGGCGGCAGCATGAGGAGACCATATAGTGCCTGAGTGACACAGCATGAAGATGGCGGCAGCATGAGGTGACCATATAGTGGCTGAGTGACACAACATGAAGGTGGCGGCAGCATGAGGTGACCATATAGTGGCTGAATGACACAGCCTGGAGCTGGCAGCAGCATGAGGAGAACATATAGTGGTTGAATGACACAGCGTGAAGGTGGCGGCAGCATGAGGAGAACATATAGTGGCTGAATGACACAGCGTGAAGGTGGCGGCAGCATGAGGAGAACATATAGTGGCTGAATGAAATAGACTGGAGTTGGCAGCAGCATGAGGAGAACATATAGTGGCTGAATGACCCAGCGTGTAGGTGACGGCAGCATGAGGAGACCATATAGTGGCTGAATGATACAGCGTGGAGGTGGTGGCAGCTTGAGGAGACCATATAGTGAGTGAATGACACAGCCTGGAGGTGACAGCAGCATGAGGAGAACATATGGTGGCAGTATGAGACAGCTTAGAGCTGGCATCAGCTTGAGGAGAACATATTGTGGCAGAATGAGCCAGACAGCCTGGAGCTGGCATCAGCACGAGAACATATGGTGGCAGAATGAGACAGCCTGGAGGTGGCAGCAGCTGCATCAGGAGTCCTGAAAGTAAACCAGAGACAGAGTGGTGCAGTGGGTGGCAATACCAGTACCCGGTGACGAAGGTGGGTGAAAAAAGGAGAACTTGCCATTAGATGTGTGGCATCAGGCGAGTGGCAGGATCAGAATAGTAGCTGAGGCAGGTAGGCAGAAGTAAACGGTCTCTTTTCTAAAAGTGTTAGTGTGCACAAGTAAGTATTGAGGATATGCTTTACATAAAATATAACTTTTAATAATATGCTTAGTATAAAATATATGGAGCCCAAAATGTTATTTTTTTTATATAAAAGAAAAAGAAATAAGGAGACATATAGTGGCTGAATGACCCAGTGTGGAGGTGGCAGCAGCATGAGGAGACCATATAGTGCCTGAATGACACAGCGGGGAGGTGGCGGCAGCATGAGACCATATAATGGCTAAATGACACAGCGTGGGGGTGGCGGCAGCTTGAGGAGACCATATAGTGGCTGAATGACACAGGCTAGAGTTGGTGGCAGCATAGTGGCTGAATGACACAGCCTGGAGTTGGCAGCAGCATGAGGAGAACATATAGTGAGTCTATGACACAGCATGGAGGTGGCGGCAGCATGAGGAGACCATATTGTGGCTGATAGACCCAGCGTGGAGGTGGCAGCAACATGAGGAGACAATATGGTGGCTGAATGACACAGCCTGGAGGTGGCGGCAGCATTATGAGAACATATAGTGGCTGAATGACGCAGCCTGGAGTTGGCGGCAGCATGAGGAGACCATATAGTGGCTGAATGACACAGTGTGGAGGTGGCGGCAGCATGAGGAGACCATATAGTGGCTGAATGACACAGCCTTGAGGTGGCGGCAGCATGAGGAGGCCATATAGTTCCTGAATGACAAAGCGTGGAGGCGGCAGCAGTATGAGAAGACCATATAGTGGCTGAATGACACAGTATGGAGGTGGTGGCAGCATGAGGAGACCATATAGTGTCTGAATGACACAGCCCGGTGTTGGTGGCAGCATGAGGAGACCATATAGTGGCCGAATGACACAGCCTAGAGTTTGTGGCAGCATGAGGAGACCATATAGTGGCTGAATGACCCAGCATGGAGGTGGCGGAAGCATGAGGAGACCATATAGTGTCTTCACGGCACAGCGTGGAGGCGGCGGCAGCATGAGGAGACCATATAGTGGCTGAATGACACAGCCTGGAGTTGGTGGCAGCATAGTGGCTGAATGACACAGCCTGGAGTTGGCAGCAGCATGAGGAGAACATATAGTGAGTGTATGACACAGCGTGGAGGTGGCGGCAGCATGAGGAGACCATATTGTGGCTGATAGACCCAGCGTGGAGGTGGCAGCAGCATGAAGAGACAATATGGTGGCTGAATGACGCAACCTGGAGATGGTGGCAGCATGAGGAGAACATATAGTGGCTGAGTGACACAGCGTGTAGGTGGCGGCAGCATGAGGAGAACATATAGTGGCTGAATGACACAGCCTGGAGTTGGCGACAGCATGAGGAGACTATACAGTGGCTAAATGACCCAGCGTGGAGGTGGCTGCAGCATGAGGAGACCATATAGTGGCTGAATGACACAGAGTGGAGGTGGCAGCAGCATGAGGAGAACATATGGTGGCAGTATGAGACAGCTTGGAGCTGGCATCAGCTTGAGGAGAGCATATGGTGGCAGAATGAGACAGCCTGGAGGTGGCAGCAGCAGCATCAGGAGTCCTGAAAGTAAACCGGTGACAGAGTGGTGCAGTGGGTGGCAATACCAGTACCCGGTGATGAAGGTGGGTGAAAAAAGGAGAACTTGCCATCAAATGTGTGGCATCAGGCGAGTGGCAGGATCGTAATGGTAGCTGAGGTAGGTAGCCAGAAGTAAACGGTCTTTTTTGTAAAAGTGTTAGTGCGCACAAGTAAGCATTGAGGAAATGCTTTACATAAAATGTAACTTTTAATAAGAGGGAAATAGGGAGAGGTGCCCTTTTTAGGGCGAGTAACACTTGCCAAGAAGGGAATTAATAATAAAGTTTTTACCCCCACCGGTTACAATGGACCATATATTGTTGCCTTCCACCTTTTAGAGGTCTTTGCATCACATCAATACTTGGTGGTGTAGGTGGCACATGGTGTTTTTTTATTTCAAAAAAATTTGGGGTACATATATTTTATCCTAAGTATATTAATAAAAGTTACGTTTTACGTAATGCATATCCTCAATACTTGTGGTCTGATGCGGAGGAATGTCTTTAAATGGGGAGCAGCGCCTTAAATCTGTTTAGCACTATCCATATTTGTGAAGTGTTGGTGTGGCGCCATGGTCAATCTACTCTGATGTATCAGGCATTGGAGGGTGGAAATCTTGGCTGATCCATGCCTGATTCATCTTCACAAAGGTCAGTCCAGCTTTGATGGCACACTACTAGCCGGCAGGACAGCTTTTCCAGGGCAAACTCTGCTAGTTGGCGGCCACAAAACAAAAGAAGTTCAGCGGATCTTCAAGGTGTGTTGGCATGGTCATGTCAAGGTATTTTAACACCAAGCAAAATATATTGAAAAAATGCATTGCTGAAAATCAACACAATATATAACCGAAAAAACACTGCAGCAACAACACAAATAATGAAAATGTACAAAAAACTTTATTGAAAATCCATAATATAAGACATTAAAAACAATAAGGATTGAGCACAGTGCACATAACAGGATGGATAGCAAGCAGTACAGGCATAAATATTGGTGTATATATAAAAATCCAAGAGCAGACATAAGATAAAGGTATATATAACCTGCAGGGAGTAGCTCCAAGAGTTGAAAA
Source organism: Hyla sarda (assembly GCF_029499605.1). Classification (NCBI taxonomy): domain Eukaryota; kingdom Metazoa; phylum Chordata; class Amphibia; order Anura; family Hylidae; genus Hyla; species Hyla sarda. Next base: position 511,034,583 of record NC_079189.1, on the reverse strand, counting down.
AAGATGAGGATAGGAAACAAATTGGTTACCAATGCAAAGCCATGCACAACTTGCACTTACCCCAACGTAATTTTTGCGCTAGTGCGCTTCGTCAGGGGGCGGGGCTATTCCTAAAAAAAGGTGCTCTATATATATATTTGGGCTAACCAATCATAGAGAGCTGCCATGAGATGGACACCCACACTGGCCAACAAGCGTTGTCCACTCTGATTAAGCCAGATGGCCTAATCACACGTACCTATGTATAATGCAGAACCTCCTCCATAAACGCTGGCATATTGGCGTGTAAAAGCAGAAGTGCCCCATGTCATGTGACCGCAAAGCGTCACATGACCGGAGGTACAGAGAGGGCACATACTCACAGTAAGCGCCTGGGAATTGGCGTGTGAGGGTGGAAGTGACTGCGGCCATGTGACCGCATTACGGAGCGCAGTAGCGAAGCGCAAAACGTACGTTGGGGTAAGTGCAAGTAGTTCATGGCTCTGCATTGATAACCAATTTGCTTCCTATCCTCGTTTTTTTTATTTAATTTTTAAATCTTGGAGCTACTCCCTGCAGGTTGTATATACCTCTATCTTATGTCTGCTCTTGTTGATGTGGTTTATGTATGGATTTTTATATATGCACCAATATTTATGCCTGTACTGCTTGCTATCCATCCAGTTATGGGCACTGAGCTGATTCCTTATTGTTTTTAATGTCTTATATTATGGATTTTCAATAAGGTTTTTTGTACATTTTCATTATTTGTTCTGTTGCTGTAGTGTGTTTTCGGTGATATATCATGTCAAGGTATGCCACCACCTGCTGGTTCAGGTCCTGCTCCAGGTCTACCTGCTGCTGATGAGTTGCTTCACTATGCGGGTGAAGAAAGCTACTCATCAGCGACTGTAGACTTAGGCTGCTCCTGATGGAACTAGTACTGCTCCTGCCACTCCACCCCTCCCCAGCAGCCATGAATTTGAGTGCAGAGGGCCCCCCGAGTCAGACCTGCGAGAGGATGGACGATTGTGCAGATAGACATTGGGCAACTGACTACGTAGGATGTCTCTGTAGTAGGTCAGTTTGTCCTCCCATTTTGTAAAAAAGACCCCCATTTTGTGCCGGTAGCGAGGGTCCAATAAGGTGGAGAGCCAGAAGTCATCACGGTGCCAAATGGTGACAATTCAGCGGTCACTACGCAAGCAAGTGAGCATGCATCATGCCATTTGTGCAATTGAATCGGAGGTACTCCGTGCCTCCATCTCCATTGCATACTGCCACGGTGTGTCTGGGTCCTCTGTCTCACCTTCCTCATAACCCTCTTGCTCGTCTAGCTGCTCCTGATCCTCCTCTCCTGTCAGATGACTAGAAAAACCGCCCATCTCAAAAAACCTAAACTGTGCTCCACTCTGCCCCTCCCCCCTTCTCCAGTTCAGCCCCCATAGGGCTCATGTGGCCGTGAGATGTAGGCGCCACAGTCTCCAGTGCCCTGACCAGCCATTGATTTCAACACGTGTTGTAGTAAATGAAGCAGTGGAATGACGTTGTTCATCCTGTAATCCTGGTGACTGACTAATAATGTGGCTTCCTCAAAGGAGCTGAGCAAACGGCAGGTGTCACATATAAGCTGCCACTGGTTGACTTTGAAGTAACACAGGGGAGTCCCCATATCCGCTTGGATCATCAAGAAATCGGTGATGGCTTTTCTCTGTTCGTATAGTCGGTCCAACATATGGAAGGTGGAATTCAAACATGTTTAAACATTGCAAATCAGACTATGTTGGGGGATACCGTTCTGATGCTGCAGCTCAAGGTGGGTGTGCTTTGCGGTATATGAGTGGCTGAAGTGCATGCAAAGTTTCCTTCTCATTGTTAGGATGTCTTGCAGATGGGGGAACACTTCAGGAACTGCTAGACAACCAGATTGAACACGTGTGCCATGCAGGGTGCATGTCTCAGGCTTCCATGTCGCAGCGCAGACAAGATGTTCTTCCTGTTGTCTGTCACCATGGTTCCCATTTCCAGTGTTCGTGGAGTAAGCCACGATTCTATTTCTTTATGAATGACTTAGCAGTTAGCCTCTCCTGAGTGACTCTGTTCGCCAAGGCAAACCATGTGAACAACAGCATGACACCGCTGTGTCCTGCACACATGGTATGCTGGAGGGGCACTGAGACTTGTCCGTGCAGTGGAGGCTGAGGACATGGTGGAGGATGAGGAGGCGGAGTCACACACTGTCACAGGACCAACGGCCTGAGAGCGTGGAGGCGGAAGTGGTATGACCTGTCCAAGGTGTTGTTGTGGCTGTGCAGGAACCACATCCACCCAGTGGGCTGTAAAGGACGTGTATTATCCTTGACCTTAGTTAAAGTTCCACACGTCGGCGCTGCCGTGCACTTTGGTACACACCTACAGGCTCAAGGACTGGCCCAACTTCTGTTCCACAAAATTGTGCAGGGCTGGTACTGCCTTTTTCGCAAAGAAATGACAGCTTGAGACTCTCCACCTCAGCTCAGCACAAGCCATCAGTTCTCTGAAAGGTGCAGAGTCCACCACATGAGAAGGGAGGGACTGCAGCACCAGCAACTTGGACAGGAGCACTTTCAGTTTCTGCACCGTTGGATGAGTGGGCGCATACTGTTGTCTCTTGGACATGGCTTCACCGATGGATTGCTGGCGGAATGACTGACTCGAAGTAGGAGGAGCAGGAGCATCTGGAGCAACAGAATATGGGTATGACACACAGCTCCCTTCGGCTGAGGTGGTGGAGCCTTGGCTGGCTGAAACAGGGAGCGGCGAGCCAGTGGGTGATGCAGCAGGCTGGACCACCACATCAGAGCCACAGTTCTCCCAGGCAGCTTTATGGTGACGCTGCATGTGTTGACACAAGGCCGTGGTGCCAACATTGGGACCCTGGCCACGTTCACCTTTTTCCGACACATCTTTCATGTGGCCTGGATAACATCCTCCAGATGCTTGATGAAAAACTGCCACACCGCCAAGTTGCTGATTTTCCCACCAACAGTCCGCACTGATTGACTGCTACTGCCGCCAACTCAAGAACCCCTGTTCCACTGCCTCTCAGGAAGGTAGGATGCTGTGAAGAAGGTAGTCTACCCCGGGCACATTTGGCTCCAGACTTTCCACTTCTGCCACCATGCTGACTGCCAACCATGCTACCACCTTGCTGGCTCAGCTGCTGCCTCACCGGCAACCTGCAACTATCTTCTCCTGATGATTATAAAGCCCCTTCTGCACCTGGCTCCCAAGTGAGACCGGCTTCATCACCATCGAGTTGTGTCTGCATGTCACTGATGTCCTCCTCAGGTTCCTCAACAGTGTCTGCTTCAGGAGCCTGAAGGCTCGCAGCACCACCTCCCATGCCACTCTCCTCATCCCTACTTTCCGCCTAGCGGAGGAAGCGATGGATGTCTTCTCCACTTCTTAGCTGGTCAGTAGCTGCTGACTGTCCACTAGATTATCGTCCTCACTAAATAGTGGAGCTGAACTCACAGCATAAGATACTTCTGTGGGGGAGGGAACAGCATAGGACAGAGGCAATGGGAGGAAAGGGACTGCTCCTGGGCCATGCCAACTGAGGGTTGTGTCTAGGGAACCCACCGACTGTTGACTGGGTGTGTCAGATGTCACTTGTGATGAAGTGGATGACCGTGTTAACCAACCGTGGGTTGCTGGTCGAGACATGACTGCTAGATGATACCGGGAGCTCAGGCCTCTCGCTGCGACTCCTGCTGCCACTCACCCCTAGTCTGCTGCGACCTCTGCCAGAAGAATTTAGGCCTCTACCACTCCTCTGTGCACATCCTGGCCTAGTCTGCTGCGACCTCTGCCACTCCTCTGTGCACATCCTGGCACTTCTCTGCCTGACATACTTATACGCTCCAGTACGCTTAAAACAGTATTTGTCTATAACACCAGCAGCTGTGTACCTTTGCCTGGCCATTCACAGTATCTAGGCCATTAAGACTTTAACAGGAACAAAATGGTACACCATTTCGATGTACGCACAGGTTACACTTAATAGAGGACAATATGCTTTTAGTACTCTGCTCACCCTAACTGGCTGGCTACTATTAGCTTTTCAGTTGTTGTTCACACCAGTCACTGTGTACTACACCCAAAATTGCACTCTCTCTCAATCTCACTCCCTTCCCGATCAGTGTATTAAAAGGCTGGATTTGGGCTTGAGGTGAATAGCTGCTGTAAAAAGGCTTTTCTGTGTAACACACACTGCTCTCTGTCCCTCTTGCTCTGCAACAGAACGCTGATGTGACTGGGAGGTGAATCGCTGCTGTAAAAATGCTTTTCTGTGCAACATACACTGCTGTCTCATGCAAAAAGAGACAAGGACCGGCACTACAGGGCTAAGCGGCAGACGCAGCGTGGACAAATGGACACAAAGCTGACACAGACGAGCCTACAACGGAGGTGCTCCGTACAAAACTTGAAGCCACATGGAACAAAAGAAACGAGACAGGAGACGGCACTCACCGCGTTCAGTAGGTTTATTCCATAACGGAGAGGATATTACAGATGGCAGGCGGGGGTGGTGGGTGGAGGGTGGGGAAGCCGGGACGAGCTGGTTTCGTGCGATATACGCACTTCCTCTAGCCGGAATGACGACTGTGTGCGTCACTTCCCTATTCATAGGGGCGGCGCGCACAGTTGCCATGCAACCTGGTGCAAACAAAACAGTCATGTGGTGTAAAAAGGATCACGTGACCAAACAACATGTGACTTAAAATAGCATGAGCAGAAGGTGCGTTACAAACAACATAGGAACTGTGAATCAATGCAAAAGGACTATATTCCTTTCTGTCATTGAGGCCTGGTTTGCTGGTGGCTCCTAATTTGGCTATCCAGCGTGCCTCTTTCTGTAGGAGTATATTACTCCGATCACCGCCATACTTAGGGGGCATCACTCTTTCAAGTTCTGAAAAACTTAATTCAGTGCAGTCTCGATTGTGTGCCGGTCCGGACGGAGCGGACATGCTCCCGGTACCTGGTCTGGAGCTGTCTGGTCGTCTTGCTCACATAAAAAATGCCACAAGGGCAGGTCAGCACGTAAACTACAAATGTAGATCTGCACGTAATTAGCTGGTTGACGCATATGTCAATGCCCTTTATCCTAAGATTTCTACCTGTAGACATGCGGGAGCAGTGAGGACAGGATCTGCAGGCAAAATTTCCTTTTAAATCATTCTTAGTTAGCCAGGAAGACCCAGATGTACTAGGGCCTGTAGTGTTCTTCTTTAATTTATCACCCAATGTCTGATTTTTCCTAAAAGTGATCAAGGGTGGATATTGGGTGATCTCATGCAATTCAGGGTCAGCGTCCACTGTGAACCAATGGCGGCGAATGGCGTTCACCACCTGTTGGTTCATATTGGAATTGGCCATGGAGAAAGTAAATCTCCTGGGAGAAAAATTGTGTTCCCTATTATTATATAATAGAGTAGATCTCTCTAGTGTTTTTACACGATTGAGGGCTTCGTGTATGAGGGTCTGAGGGTATTGGCTTGCTAGGAGCCTTAATTTGAGTTCCTGGGCTTGTGCTTCAAAGGTATCAGGGGTACTATTGATTCTTTTTAATCGCAGAAATTGAGAGTACTGAATACTGTTTTTCACGTGGTGTGGATGGGAGCTGCGAAAACGGAGTAGTGAATTGCGTGCGGTGGGTTTACAGTACCCCTCCGTCCGGAGGGAGTCACCCTCTGCTTTTAACCTAACATCCAAAAAATCCAATTCGCAGCCCCCATACACAGCGGTGAAAAGCATATTTTCTCTATTACTGCTGTTTAGATAGGACACGAATTCAGAGAAGACAGCCTCGGTGGAGTCCCACACGACCAATACATCATTGATGTATCGTACAAAGAGTTTGATGAAGGGAAGAAACTGATTTTTTTCTCAGTCCAATCCGTTTCTTCCCTTCATCAAACTCTTATGGCAGGAAGGTTTTTTGTCTGAGGGATGACAGAGTTTTGGATGAAAGACTTTAGGATGACAGAGTTTTGGATGAGAGACTTTAGGAAGACAAAGGAGGGAGGAGGGACGCTGTTTTGCCTGACGAAGGATGGAGGTACGGTTGACGACTGATGACAATACAAAGTACAATGTGCACACACAGACAGGAGAGAACAAAATAAAACCTAGAACAAGGTAAAAACAGGAGCCAGGCTAAAGGCCTGAGTAGGCTTGAAATAACCCCTCCCTTCTTATTGGCTAGCAACATTAACACCAAGCTGGCCAGAGCAGATATTACATAAATAATATCTCATACTTCAACTGATATCTGTAGCACAACCATGCTGTTGAAACTTTTATCAAGCCATATAACATCTATTACAACAATCTTCGATGCCACATTAGAGCGTGTGATACTGGATATCTACTTTAGTCAGTGAAAAAGACTTTACACATGGATTCTTTTCCCTATCCAGTCATCTATTTCATTTACCAACTTTGAATCGAGCGATGAGACATTATCTTCTTTTCTAAGGATACCGCTACAAGTTCAATACATTGAATCTTTATGAATAGCTTCTAGCTAGGCATCCCTAGTACTTCAGAATGTGTTGCATTTTATGTCTAAAACTGCAAACCCATGGCATGTCTTTATCCTTCACTAGGAAAGGTTATGCGCCAGTGGTCTGCATTCTCTACTGATTCATTTTGTGATGTCATTGCTGCATCACAGTTATTCCCTTGGCAACAATATATCCTCGGGGCTGTGACATTAATAGATGATTCACAGTAGAGATTAGCTCCATCTTTACAGCTATACTATATGGACTGTAAACAATTAATATAGAAAAAGGTGATAAATAATACATTAGGCTGTTATGTCAACAATATAAACATTTCCATATAGGAAATAATGTCTTGTGTGTCATGAGTAATCCTATTAGTTATGTAAAGGATTACTTACTGGCATCAATACAAAAGAACATACTGTAAGATATCCTTTATATATTAATGTAGTCTCTGAGCCAGATAAGCTTGTACCAGAGAACAAATTTCATTGACAGCCCATACAGTGCTTTCCATATGCCTGTTAGGAAAGAGTGGGTTGCCAAGAGGAAATCCTCATAGACATGCTGCAAACACATGCTGGCAGTGTTCAAGTCATACCTGCTACTAAAAATAAATCTAAAATATTGACTTACCTTCAAGTTGTTCAGCAATTTCCTCACTTACATTGAATAATAGAATAATAGAATATCTTAGAAAAATAGAATATCTTGAATAATTATAGAATAGAATTTACATTGAATAATTGAATATAGTTGCCCATAGCGACCAAAAAGCTTGCTTCTTTCATTTTTAAAATGTCCTTTGAAAAATTAAGAAACTGTCTGATTGGTCGCTATGTGCAACTGGTAAAGATTCTGTTCTGCACAGGTTTTGATGAATCTCCCCCTTTATGACTGTAATTTAGACATATGCTATACCTGTGTATGACTGGTCACATTACTTTGTGGTGGGCTGAAATGTGACACATACCTACTGGAGAAAAAAAACTTCTAAACATCCTCATGAGAGATTACGATGTTGATCACCCAGCGCCCCAATGATCAGCTGTTTTCCAGAGCTGCGGTGCCTGCATATACAAAAAACTGAGTCAACAGCAGACAGCTCCGTACAGTACAGTATAGGGGGCTGCTACTACAACCAACTAAAGGGGGCTTTTGCTTTTACTACCTAAAGGGATCTGCTACTACTAGCTAAAAGGGGCTGCTATAACTACTACCTAAAATGGGCTGATTATATATATATATATATATATATATATATATATATACACACATATAATACACAAATATATATATATATATATATATATATAATATATATATATAATATATATATATATATATATATATATACACATTAACTTTTTGCCTTGTTTTTCTTTTTACCCATTATATACCCTATTATACCCAACTATGATTGACATTTGGCCCCTCCCTTTTGCAGCTCTGCCTTTACATAGCCACATCAATGACCAAAAGAGGCTGCTCAGTCTAAAATACCCAGGCCTATTTTTGGTCCCATCTCGGCCGTGATGTATACATTTGGTACTTGTAAATCTAATATAATAAAAACCTGTTAAGCCAGATTCACACTTCATAAAAATGTTTTTGCATATTTTATCTTATGCCGGCTTGTCAGAAATCGGCGGAAAAGGGGCTACTTTCCTGCCGACTACGGACAAAAAAAGTGTGTACAAAGTGTTAACCTGGCCTTATGCAACTTAACAGCACAAACCACATACTGTACATGAAGGTGGTTTATTTTCCCCACAAATGCTTTTATTCTACCCACATGACTCTATAGTATCTTGACTGGATGTAAAGTCTGAGGCAGCTCCTCACTACTGTACTTCAATAAAAAGCGATGATAAAAGCAGTCACGTGAACACAATTTTCTGTACTGTACAATAGAAATCATTTCAGGCTACAGCGTATCTAGTGTGACATTCCAAGCATGTTATCTGAATAGAGAGAGTCCGTACATGCAATTATTTCTACAAGTTGAACACCATTAAGAGAATTGGTCCAGAAAGAAATGCAATTGACAAGACATGAGTCAGAGGGATCCTTTATTCTTACAAGATAAACTCATACATCCTTCACTTGGAAAGTTACAGTTTGTCTTCCTCTGGATCAATAAGTTATTAACCCCTTAAGGACCAGGCCAATTTTCACTGTAAGACCAGAGTGTTTTTTGCACATCTGACCACTTTCACTTTAAGCATTAATAACTCTGGGATGCTTTTACCTATCATTCTGATTCTGAGATTGTTTTTTCGTGACATATTCTTCTTTATGTTATTGGTAAAATTTTGTCGATACTTGCATCGTTTCTTAGTGAAAAATTCCAAAATTTTACGACAAAATTGAACATTTAGCATTTTTCTAACTTTGAAGCTCTCTGCTTGTAAGGAAAATAGACATTCTAAGTAAATTATATTTTGATTCACAAATACAATATATCTACTTTATGTTTGCATCATAAAGTTGACATGTTTTTACTTTTGGAAGACATCAGAGGGCTTCAAAGTTCAGCAGCAATTTTCCAATTTTTCACAACATTTTCAAAATCTGAATTTTTCATAGACCAGTTCAGGTTTGAAGTGGATTTGAAGGGCTTTCTTATTAGAAATACCCCACAAATGACCCCATTATAAAAACTGCACCCCTCAAAGTATTCAAAATGACATTCAGTAAGTGTGTTAACCCTTTAGGTGTTTCACAGGAATAGCAGCAAACTGAAGGAGGAAATTCAAAATCTTCATTTTTTACACTCGCATGTTCTTGTAGACCCAGTTTTTGAATTTTTACAAGGGTTAAAAGGAGAAAAATCTTCTCAAAATGTGTAACCCAATTTCTCTCGAGTAAGGAAATACCTCATATGTGTATGTCAAGTGTTCGGCGGGCGCAGTAGAGGGCTCAGAAGGGAAGGAGCGACAGTGGGATTTTGGAGAGTGAGTTTTTTTTAAATGGTTTTTGGGGGGCATGTCACATTTAGGAAGCCCCTATGGTGCCAGAACCGCAGAAAAAGCCCCACATGGCATACCATTTTGGAAACAACACCCCTCAAGCCACATAACAAGGGGTCCAGTGAGCCTTTAAACCCCACAGATGTTTGACGACTTTTCGTTAAAATCGGATGTGTAAATGAAAAAAAAATTTCAATAAAGTGCAGTTTTCCCCCCCAAATTTACCATTTTTATAAAGGGTAATGGGAGAAAATGCCCCCCCAAATTTGTGACCCCCATCTCTTCTGAGTATGTAAATACCCCATGTTAGGACGTAAAATGCTCTGCGGGCGAACTACAATGCTCAGAAGAGAAGGAGTCACATTTGGCTTTCGGAAAGCAAATTTTGCTGAAATGGTTTTGGGGGGGCATGTCGCATTTAGGAAGCCCCTATGGTGCCAGAACAGCAAAAATACCCACATGACATACTATTTTGGAACCCCTCAAGGAACGTAACAAGGGGTACAGTGAACCTTAACACCTCACAGGTATTTCACAACTTTTTGTTAAAGTTGGATGTGTAAATGAAAAAAAAATTTTCACTAAAATGCTGGTTTTTCCTCAAATTTTACATTTTTACAAGGGGTAATAGGAGAAAATGACCCCCAAAATTTGTAACCCAATTTCTTCCGAGTATGGAAATACCCCATTTGTGGACGTCAAGTGCTCTGCTGGTGCACTACAATGCTCAGAAGAGGAGGCGCGCCATTGAGCTTTTGGAGAGAGAATTTGTTTGGAATGGAAGTCAGGGGCCATGTGCATTTACAAAGCCCCCCATGGTGCCAGAACAGTGGACCCCCCCCCCCCCCCCGCAAATGTGACCCCATTTTGGAAACTACACCCCTCACAGCATTTAATAAGGGGTGCAGTGAGCATTTACACCCCACTGGCATTTGACAGATCTTTTCAACAGTGGGCTGAGCAAATGAAAAATTAAATTTTTCATTTTCACAGACCACTGTTCCAAAAATCTGTCAGACCCCTGTGGGGCGTAAATGCTCACTGTACCCCTTATTACATTACATGAGGGGTGTAGTTTCCAAAATGGGGTCACATGTTTGGGGGTCCACTGTTCTGGTACCAAGGGGGCTTTGTAAACACATGTGGCCTTCAATTCCAGACAAATTTTCTCTTCAAAATCCCAATGGCGCTCCTTCTCTTCTGAGCATTGTAGTGCGCCAGCAGAGGACTTTACATCCACATATGGGGTATGTTCTTACTCAGAAGAAATTTGGCTACAATTTTTGGGGGGCTTTTTTCCTATTTTCCCTTGTGAAAAAGAAACATTTAGGGTAACACCAGCATTTTAGTGAAAAAAAATCATTTTCCCATCCAACTTTAATGAAAATTCTTCAAACACCTGTGGGGTGTTAAGGCTCACTATACCCCTTGTTACATTCTGTGAGGGGTGTAGTTTCCAAAATGGGGTCACATGTCGGTATTAATTTTTTTGCGTTTATGTCAGAACCGCTGTAAAATCAGCCACCCCTGTGCAAATCACCAATTTAGGCCTCAAATATGCATGGTGCGCTTTCACTCCTGAGCCTTGTTGTGCGCCCGCAGAGCATTTTACGCCCACATATGGGGTATTTCCTTACTCAGGAGAAATTGTGTTACACATTTTGGGGATCTTTTGTTCCTTTTACCTCTTGGGAAAATAAAAAGTAAAGGACAACACCAGCATGTTAGTGTAATTTTTTTTTTTTTTTTTACACTAACAGGCTGGTGTAGCCCCCAACTTTTCCTTTTCATAAGGGGTAAAAGGAGAAAAAGCCCCCAAAATATGTAGTGCAATTTCTCCAGAGTACAGAAATACCCCATATGTGGCACTTAACTGTTTCCTTGAAATACGACAGGGCTCCGAAGTGAGAGAGCACCATGCGCATTTGAGGACTAAATTAGGGATTGCATAGGGGTGGACATAGGGGTATTCTACACCAGTGAGTCCCAAACAGGGTGTCTCCAGCTGTTGCTAAACTCCCAGCATGCCTGGACAGTCAGTGGCTGTCCGGAAATGCTGGGAGTTGTTGTTTTGCAACAGCTGGAGGCTGCATTTTGGAAACACTGCTGTACGATAAGTTTTTCCTTTTTATTGGGGGGGGGGGGCAGTGTAAGGGGGTGTATATGTAGTGTTTTACCCTTTATTATGTGTTAGTGTAGTGTTTTTAGGGTACATTCACACTGGCGGCAGTTTACAGTGAGCTTACCACTAGGAGCATGCGTTGCAGCGAAAAATTTACCGCAGCTCATAGTTGAAGCAGGAAACTTACTGCAAACCTGCCCATGTGAATGTACCCTGTACGTTCACATGGGGGGGGGGCAAACCTCCAGCTGTTTCAAAACTACAACTCCCAGCATGCACTGACAGACCGTGCATGCTGGGAGTTGTACTTTTGCAACAGCTGGGGGCACACTGGTTGGAAAACCTTCAGTTAGGTTCTGTTACCTAACTCAGTATTTTCCAACCAGTGTGCCGCCTGCTGTTGCAAAACTACAAATCCCAGCATGTACTGATCGCGGAAGGGCATGCTGGGAGATGTAGTTATGCAACAGCTGGAGGTAAGCAACAACAACTCCCAGCATGCAGAGACAGCTGTTTGCTGTTTGGGCATGCTGAGATTTGCAGTTTTGCAACATTTGTAGGGCTACAATTTAGAGATCTCCAAACTGTGGACCTCCAGCTGTTGCAAAACTACAAATCCCAGCATGCCCAGACAGCAAACTGCTGTTTGGGCATGCTACGAGTTGCAGTTTTGCAACATCTGGAGGGCCACAGTTAGAGATCACTGCCAGTGATATCCAAACTGTGGCCCTCCAGCTGTTGCAAAACTACAAATCCCTGCATGCCCAAACAGCTGTCTGGGCATGCTGGGAGTTGCAGTTTTGCAACATCTGGAGGGTTACAGTTTAGAGACCACTGTATAGTGGTCTCAAACTGTGCCCTCCAGATGTTGCTAGGCAACTTACCGGCTTCCGTCGGATCCAGGGAGCCAGCCGCACGACATCGCCGGACTCCGATCTCCTCCACAGATCGTTGCCCGCAGCCTCACCCTCGGGGTAAGTGGACGTCGGCACCGGTCCTCTGTCGGTTCCCCGTTCTGCCCCGCCTATTGTGGGTGGGCAGAACGGGGAAACCAAAAGTAAAGCCCCCCGCCCCCGATCTGCTATTGGTGGTCGCGTCTAGACCCCCAATAGCAGGGATAGGATGGGTGGCACCCCTGCCACTTCACTCCTATCCCTTCAGGGGGATCATGGGTGTCTTGGACAACCACGATCCCCCTTATTTTCCGGGTCACCGGGTCACCATAGACCCGTATGACCCGGAATAGCCGCAAATCGCAATTGTGAATTCACTTGCGATTTGCGGCGATCGCCGGCATGGCGGGGTCTGATGACCCACCTGGGCATTTGTGCGGGGTGCCTACTGATAGATATCAGCAGTCACCCCGGTCCGGTCCCCGCCCGACACGCGGCAGGGACCAAAATTCACACAGGCATACAGGTACGCCCTTGGTCCTTAAGTACCAGGGAGCAAAGGCGTACCTGTATACCCTTGGTCCTTAAGGGGTTAAAGGGGTATTCAAGGATTTTTTCTATTTGACTATACTACAGGGACTGTAAAGTTAGTGTAGTTCATAATATAGTGTCTGTACCTGTGTGTGACGGTTTTCTCACAATTCTTAAGTGATTTTCACATCAATATTTATTTTTAACAGCATATAAAATGATTGTTGTCTCAGATTTTTCCCAGGTTACAATGCGGCCGAGACCTGACTCACTAGTCAGCTGATGACAGGGAGCCTGTCTGCTTCAATGGGTGGAGGGATCCCCTGGTGGGAGAGAGATCAATCTGCAACTAATGCAACCGCTGGAGGCACCCCGATTAAAAACCACAGGTCTTTTGAATGGATGCAGCTAATTTATGTTTCAATGGGTGTGGTGGCTGATGTGTGGGAGGGAGGAAAATGGAATTATGGGATTTGTAGGCAAAAAAGTAAAACTCAAACAGGAAATACCAGTTCACAAAAAGCTAGCCACAGTGTTATGGTAATCTCATGACATAGCCATTTAGCCCCAAGACAAGTGCAGATCCTTCCTAAGCCAGGTACGTACTAAAATCACCTTATGGTGGATAACCCCTTTAAGAAAAATAAATCTATTTATAGACTATTTAAATAGACATGACTTAATCAGAGATCTGTAGCATGGTGTAAATATTACTATAGACATTTAACCCAATTTTAAAGCCAATTTTGACCTTAAAGGGATACTTCGGTGGAAAACTTTTTTTTTTAAATGAACTGGTGCCAGAAAATTTAACAGATTTCTAAATGACTTCTATTTAAAAATGTTAATCCTTTCAGTACTTATTAGCAGCTGTATGCTACAGAGGAAATTCTTTTCTTTTTGAATTTTTTTGTCTTGTCCACAGTGCTCTCTGTTGACACCTCTGTCCATGTCAGGAACTGTCCAGAGCAGCATAGGTTTGCAATGGGGATTTTCTCCTGCTCTGGATAGTTCCTGATACGGGCATCATGTGTCAGCAGAGAGCACTGTAGACAAGAAAGAGATTCAAAAAGAAGAGAATTGCCTCTGTAGCTTACAGCTGCTAATAAGTGCTGCTAATAAGTAAGTATACTGGATGGGTAAAGATTTTTTAATAGAAGTAATTTACAAATATGTTTAACTTTCTGGTACCAGTTGATTTAAAAACATTAATTTCCACCAGAGTACCCCTTTAAGGACCAGGCCAATTGTAATTTTTTGAGTAGTTTTTTCCTCTTCTCCTTTTAAAATCCCTTACTCTTTTATGCAAGACCAATTTTACTTTTTAGTCACCTCTTTCATTTTACCATAAGATGTACCATGAAGCCAAAAAATGTATATTTGCGGGCAGAAATTTATAAGAAAACTGCAATTTTGCAACTTTTGGGGGAGGGGGTTGTTTTCATTCAGTGCATTTTATGGTAAAAAGGATACATTATCTTTATTCTGTAGGTCAATGCGATTAAAATGATAACCAATTTATATAGTTTTTCTATTATTGTACTACTTAAAAAAAATGCGAACATTGTTTTAACAAAATTCATATGCATAAAATTGTCCTTTTGTGACTGCTGTAACGGATACTGGAAGCCTGTGCTAGCATTTCTCCTGCGGTGTTGCTATCAGTGTGTGAAGAGTGGGAGAAGAGGGTTGCATTGACAATCCAACACAATGGGCAGCACATTGAACACATTTTATAAGTGGTCAGAAACTTGTAAATAACTCATGAAAGAATAAAGTTACGTTAAAACCAAGCACATCATTGTTTTTCTTGTGAAATTCCCAATAAGTTTGATGTGTCACATGACCCTCTTCCTATTGAAAAAACAAAAGTTGGATTCAAAATGGCCGCCATGGTCACCACCCATCTTGAAAAGTTTCCCCCCTCACATATACTAATGTGTCACAAACAGGAAGTTAATATCGCCAACCATTCCCATTTTATTAAGGTGTATCCATATAAATGGCCCACCCTGTATTGTCCAAGCTGAAGGAATCTTCTAAAGAAACACATCGACCTGTTTTGTAGGGTTGTGCACCAAAATGCAGTGCAGTTTGCCAGAATTTAGCGCATTGCGCTACAAATTGTGTCTGCGGCAGAATTTATGATTAAAAAAAACAAAAAAAAAACAACCAACTCTCCA
The DNA here is from genome assembly GCF_029499605.1 of Hyla sarda. NCBI lineage: Eukaryota > Metazoa > Chordata > Amphibia > Anura > Hylidae > Hyla > Hyla sarda. The sequence continues at coordinate 511,019,346 of NC_079189.1, read as the reverse complement.
TTTTACTGAAAACCTGAAAAAGGGGTGTGACAGTAAGTGGAAAGGGGGTGTGGTCACAGAAAAGGGGCGTGACCCAATATTTTTGAAAAATCGCAACATATATACTACGGTTTCCACAGAAAAAGTGGAAAAAGTGCAAAACGTAGTTAAAAATGAATAGATACCATGGAAAAATATTTGTCGGGAATCAAAGCCAACAAAGAAAACTCCACTCCATTCCACTCAGTAAATCAGGGCCAATAAGATGTGTAGGACTGGAGCCTGGAAATACAGTCACCAGGTACCGGGTGCAGCTGTGGAGAGCTAAACCACAGTAAACAGTCATCATATAGGAAAATTGGAAGAGGTGCAGAACAACTATCACCAATTCACACACTATAGGAAAATAGTAATTCTTTACAGGAGTAATGCTACCAAAAAGCCATACAAATAAAAATACGATATTTTTGGAGGTTTAAATTTTTTTTTTTAACCTCAAATAAATGTCACTAGGACTTTAAAGGGGTACTCCGGTCCTAAGACATCTTATGTCTGAACACGGTGGTCCCGCCACTGGGGATTCTCGATATCTTGCATTCAGCACCCGCCTCGGGGAGCTGCACACCGCGCTGCCAGCTCAAAATCTGCCGTGTGACGACCACAGGGCTGGAGTATTGTGACATCACGACTCCGCCCCCATATGATGTCACGCCCCGCTATGCAAGCCTATAGGAGGGGGCGGGACAGCTACACTTGCATAGCGGGGGTGGGGCGTGACATCACACGGGGGCGGAGTACATTTCCTGGGAGATATGAGGTGAGACAGATATGAAGACAGTATATGAGGTTGCGATATGTGGACAGCATATAAGTATGGGATATGAGGTCAAACGCATATGAGGACGAGATACGAGTTCGGACGGATATGAGGAAAGGATATGCCGTTGGGATATTTGGATTAGTGTTGCTTGTGAATATTCGCAATACGAATTTTATTCGCGAATATCGCATATTCGCGAATTCACGAATATTCACGAATATAGCACTATATATTCGTAATTACGAATATTGTGGTTTTTTTAGTTTTTTTTCAGTACACATCACAGTGATCATCCCTCTCTGCTTCCAGCTTGTGTGGTGTAGAGAAGGCTCTAATACTACTGTGTGAGACTGGCGTGCGCATTTTTGCATATGCGAAAATTTGCATATGCTAATTTTCGGCTATGCGAATTTCCGCATATGCTAATTTGTGTATGCTAATTTTCGCATATGCGAATTTGTGCATATGCGAAAATAAAACGCGAATATTACAAATATGCGAATTTAGCGAATATATCACGAATATTCGTCAATATATTCGCGAATATTCGCAAATTCGAATATGGCCTATGCCGCTCAACACTAATTTGGATGGGATATTGGGTTGGGATGTGAGGATGAGAGTGTCATTGTTTAGGTATTTATAATAAACATGCTCTCTGTCTCCATTTCTGCAGTCCCTACAAGAGCTTGGTTTTGAAATACTTTGAAACAAAAGATGGCTAATGATACTTTCATACTTAAAAGTTTTTGTTATTCCACTTTATTTTACCTAGAGATATATAATTTTTCTTCTAGAAGGCATGCTGTCTATTTGTATTACAGTGATTCTGAATTGTATTAAACATGGGCATCGGACATCTATTACAAGCAGAACAAATATTTAAAAACCAACCATATTCACTTAAACACTGGGAAAAAACCCACGTCTTCCTTCATTTCTTCCTGTGACACTGCTGCCATAGATACAAGATGAGTCATCTACGAAAACGGAGACCAAGGACAAATCTATTAGTAAGTACACCATTTAGGCATTACAAATATTCCAGCTACACAGTGAGATGGATCGGACTGACAAAAATAAATAAAATGATCTTCCCCCAGGGTTATGTGACCTTTCATAGATGATTGGGAAATAATCAATAATAATTTAGAATCATATTATGTTTGAAAGGTTTGTGCATTATGTACATTATGTTATGTATGTTATGTACATACAGTAGGTTTTATTTTTCATGAATGCACCTCGAATATAGAGGTGACCAAACAACTTCTTACACCAAAACTGAATCTAAGACTTAGTGTGTTGATGATCAGGCAACAATTGCTCATGGCCAGAACTATGTTGGCCTATCTGGCGGTTAGCTTTAAAAGGTTTATCCGTGATAAAAAAAAGAGAGCAGATTTCTTCCAAAAACAGCACCACACCCAGGTTGTGTGTTGTATTGAAGCTCAGTTCTATGAAGTGAATAGAGTCAAGTTGTAATACCACACACAACCTGAGGATGGGTCAGCGTTGTTTTTGGAAGAAATTAGCTCTTTTTCAATTCCTGGATATCCCCTTTAATGCATCAGATTTACCCATGATGGGACTGGGACATACTCTGGTGGACTAGTCATTTTAATAAATAAAACTTAACTTCCCCTCTCTGCTCTTATAGAGAAGGCATCAGGGATAGAGAACCCTATTACCAGTGAATGGCCTTCTGTAAAGCCTAAAGGCTTTATTAAAATCAACCAACTTCATTTTTCATTACTGCCAGGCAAGTCCCCCTTACGGACCTTACCTCCCCTCCCTCTCCTGCAGATAATTACAACAACTATTGTAACATGACACTGACATAGAACAGAATTTGGAATGAACAATAGATGAAAGGAAAGAGAATTTTCAGGTTAAAGGGGTACTCCGGTGGGGGGGGATTTAAAATCAACTAGTGGCAGAAAGTTATAAAGATTTGTAAATTACTTCTATTAATAATTCTTACTCCTTCTAGTACTTATCAGTTGCTGTATACTTCAGAGGAAGTTAAGTTGTTCTTTTCTGTCTGACCACAGTGCTCTCTGCTGACACCTCTGTTCATGTTAGGAAATGTGCGGACGAGGACAGGTTTGTTATGGGGAATTGCTCCTACTCTGGACAATTCCTGACTTGGACAGAGGTGTCAGCAGAGAGAACTGTGGATACTATCAGACAGAAAAGAACAACTCAACTTCCTCTGTAGTATACAGCAACTGATAAATACCTATATCCTTGTGCTGGCAGTGTGCTGCTGCATTCTTCTGTTGCTGTATATTTAGCCTTGTATCGTGCACCTGTAGGCCAGGTGCATATAATAGTTTGGTATCAACTAAAGTGCTGGCTGACTTATTCTTTGTCTAGGTTGCTGCTAGGTGATGTATTCAGGTTCCAGTTTACTTCTAAAGCACTAGTGTAACATCTGCTTTAAGGACAGCACCCAAAAAAGCCCTCTTTAGGGCTGAAAGATATTGTGTGTCTTGCAACAGCTGGAGGCACCCTGGTTGGGAGGGAACCGCTGGTTAAAAGGGGTACTCCAGTATAAAACTTAAGTTCCTTCAAGCAACTAACTACTACAGTATTCAAAGGGCTGAAATATATCAGTCCGTGTGTTTTGCAACAACTGGAGGCACCCTGGTTGGGGACCACTGCTTAAAAGGGGAACTCCGTTGGCAAGCTTTTTTGCTCATTGTCACACTAGTGCAAATCACATTTGGTGTGACAGTTGTGCAAATTAAAAAAAAATACCTTTTTTGGCTGTTAAATAAAATCAGTTGTCACTGTCAGTTCACGTCACAGTTGCCATTTTTTTTGCCTGCAGGGCAAATTGTGTCACTCTAGTGCAAATCACATTAGGTGTGACAGTTGTGCAAATAAAAAAAAATACCTTTTTTGGCTGTTACATAAAATCAGTCGTCACTGTCAGTTCACGTCACAGTTACCTTTTTTTGAATGCAGGGCAAATTGTGTCACCCTAGTGCAAATCACATTAGGTGTGACAGTTGTGCAAATTAAAAAAAAAATACCTTTTATGGCTGTTAAATAAAATCAGTCGTCACTGTCCGTTCACATCACAGTTGCCAGTTTTTTGCCTGCAGGGCAAATTGTGTCACCCTAGTGCAAATCACATAAGATGTGACAGTTGTGCAAATTAAGAAAAAAAAACATTTTTTTTTGTCTGTTAAATAAAATCAGTCGTCACTGTCAGTTCACGTCACAATTGCCATTTTTTTCCCTGCAGGGCAAATTGTGTCACCCTAGTGCAAATCACATTAGGTGTGACAGTTGTGCAAATAAAAAATAAAAAAACCTTTTATGGCTGTTAAATAAAATCAGTCGTCACTGTCAGTTCACGTCACAGTTGCCATTTTTTTCCCTGCAGGGCAAATTGCGTCTCCCTAGTGCAAATCACATTAGGTGTAACAGTTGTGCAAATAAAAAAAAATACCCTTTATGGCTGTTAAATAAAATCAGTCGTCACTGTCAGTTCACGTCACAGTTGCCATTTTTTTTTGCCTGCAGGGCAAATTGTGTACCCCTAATGCAAATCACATTTGGTGTGACACTTGTGCAAATTTAAATAAAAAAATGATAGGCAGAGGAAGGCCACCCTGCAGGGGCCATCGTGGTGCTGGGATTCCCTTTGGCCCTAGAATGGCCAGTGTTCAGAGGCCACGTACCCTGAACCCCCAAAGTTCTGAGGACTTAGTTGACTGGCTATCACAAGACACCCAACCTACTACAGCTTCTGCTCGGAACCTTGACGTACCGTCCTTCTCCTCCTCTAGCTTAGCTTCGGGCACCTCTCATGCTATCACTTGTCTGCCTGCCGCCACCACCAACACTAGCACCACAGCAGCTTTACTTGATCCGTCAGAGGAGTTATTTACACATCAGTTCAAAGACATGAGTGATGCGTAACCATTATTGCCACAGGATGTAGTTAACAGGGATATATCTCAGTCAGGCAGCATTATACACATGGACGTACGGTGTGACGATGATGTTGTACCCGCTGCTGCTTCCTTTCTTGAGGTGTCAGATAGCGGTGAAGGTGTTGATGATGACGATGTGTCCGTGGATGCCCCGTGGGTGCCTGCTAGAAGAGAAGAAGAGGGGGAAAGTTCAGATAGTGAGACAGAGAGGAGGAGGAGACAAGTTGGAAGCAGCTGGAGGTCCTTGCAAGGAGCTAGTGGCACAGTCAGACAGCATCAGCACCCGGGGTCAGCCAAACGGGACGCCAATCAACGCATGCTGTTGCCACCACCAGAATGCCGTCATCGCAGAGCTCAGCAGTGTGGCATTTTTTTGTGTGTCTGCCTCTGACAACAGCAAGGCAATTTGCAACCTGTGCCAGAAGAAATTGAGTCGTGGAAAGTCCAACACCCACCTAGGCACAACTGCTTTGCGAAGGCACATGATGTCACATCATAAACGCCTATGGGATCAACACATCAGTACAAGTGGCACACAAAGTCAAAGCCGCCATCCTCCTCCTGGTCCAGCATCTTCAGCCAGGTCAACCACTGCTGCCCTCCTTGCCCCCTCTCAACCATCCGCCTCTCCGTCTCTCGCCTTGAGCAGTTCCTGCTCATCTGCCCACAGTCAGGTGTCTGTCAAGGAGATGTTTGAGAGCAAGAAGACAATGTCTCAAAGTCACCCCCTAGCCCGTAGCTTGACAGCTGGCTTGTTGGAACTGCTAGCCCAAAAGGCAATCCCCAACCTTTACTCCATTGTAGGAGTTGGTGACACCGCCACGACTTGCAGGCAGGCCTGCTGCCACCTCCTCTACTCCTCCTACTCCATCCTCTTCATCACACCGCACCACCGTCCGGCATTATAGATTCTTCTGGACTTTATGAAAATTTAAACTTGAATTTTCGAGAGTACTAACCATTACACAAAGGAACGCTTGTTGCGTGTGATTTTTTTACTTAAATTTTCAAAAGTATAATACAGAGAGGGAAGAACTCTGTTTCTTTATTTGATGAAAAATTTTATTTAGAAAAGAATTTCTTTGTCTGTTTCTCCATCCTGCATTATAGTCTTCTGGACTCTTGGATATGTGCTTGTTCTTATATTTCAGCCGTGTGTACATGCCTAATTTTTCTGGCCTCTGGTGGAGAACTTTTTCTGCTGCTGCAATTTTTCTGGCCGCTGCTTTCATCTTGATTTGATGAAAAAATTTTTTTTGAAAAGGATTTCTCTGTGATTTTCACCGTCCTGCATCATAGAGTCTTTTGGACTTTCTGATTATTTAAACTTGAATTTTTCAGAGTACTAACCATTACACCAAGGAACGCTTGTTGCGTGTGATTTTTAAACTTAAATTTAAAAAAATAAAATACAGAGAGGAATGAACTCTGTTACTTTATTTGATGAAAAATTTTATTTAGAAAATAATTTCTTTGTCTGTTTCTCCGTCCTGCATTATAGAGTCTTCTGGACTCTTGGATATGCGCTTGTTCTTATTTTTCAGCCATGTGTAAATGCCTAATTTTTCTGGCCTCTGGTGCTGCACTTTTTATGCTGCCGCAATTTTTCTGGGCGCTGCTACAGCTGCGGCTGCAACAATACCAAATTTTTTAGCCATGTGTACATGCCTGATTTTTCTGGTACTCTCTGCTGACATTTCTGTCCATTTTAGCAACCGTGCATATGAGATGTATGGTAAGGGTAGCATGGTGGCTCAGAGGTTAGCACTGCTGACTTGCAGCACTGGGGCCTTGGGTTCAAATCTCACTATGTGCTGCCTAATATGGGGGAATCTATGTGCTGCCTAATATGGGGGAATCTATGTGCTGTCTAAAGGGGGGATCTAACTATGTAATGCCTAAAGGGGGCTAAAGCATGTTGTTCCAAACCATAATCCTTTATGGATTAAAACCAGACTCTGCATCAACTATGTAATTTTCTATGGGAGTTTTTCCATGGATCCCACTCCGACACGCCACAGTCCAGGTGTTAGTCCCATTGAAACAACTTTTAAATCACTATTGTGGCCAGAAAGAGTCCCTGTGGGTTTTAACCCCTTAAGGACTCAGCCCATTTTGGCCTTAAGGACTCAGACAATAAAATTTTTACGTTTTCATTTTTTCCTCCTCGCCTTCTAAAAATCATAACTCTTTTATATTTTCATCCACAGACTAGTATGAGGGCTTGTTTTTTGCGCGACCAGTTGTCCTTTGTAATGACATCACTCATTATATCATAAAATGTATGGCGCAACCAAAAAACACTATTTCTGTGGGGAAATTAAAACGAAAAACGCAATTTTGCTAATTTTGGAAGGTTTCGTTTTCACGCCGTACAATTTATGGTACAATTGACATGTGTTCTTTATTCTGAGGGTCAATACGATTAAAATGATAGCCATTATTATATACTTTTATATTATTGTTGCGCTTAAAAAAAATCACAAACTTTCTAACCAAATTAGTACGTTTAAAATCCCTTTATTTTGATGACCTCTAACTTTTTTATTTTTCCGTATAAGCGGCAGTATGGTGGCTCATTTTTTGCGCCATGATCTTTACTTTTTTTTTTATACAACATTTGCATATAAAAAATTTTTAAAACATTTTTTATAATTTTTTTTAATAAAATGTATTAAAAAAGTAGGAATTTTGGACTTTTTTTTTTTTTCCTTCACGCCGCTCACCGTACGGGATCATTAACATTTTATTTTAATAGTTCGGACATTTACACACGCGGCGATACCAAATATGTCTATAAAAATGTTTTTTACGCTTTTTGGAGGTAAAATAGGAAAAAACGGACGTTTTAATTTTTTATTGGGGGAGGGGATTTTTCACTTTTTTTTACTTTTACTTTTACTTTTTTTAAATTTTTTTACACACTTGAATAGTCCCCATAGGTGACTATTCATAGCAATACCATGATTGCTAATACTGATCTGTTCTATGTATAGGACATAGAACAGATCAGTATTATCGGTCATCTTCTGCTCTGGTCTGCTCGATCACAGACCAGAGCAGGAGACGCCGGGAGCCGCACGGAGGAAGGAGAGGGGACCTCCGTGCGGCGTTATGAATGATCGGATCCCCGCAGCAGCGCTGCGGGCGATCCGATCGTTCATTTAAATCGCGCACTGCCGCAGATGCCGGGATCTGTATTGATCACGGCACCTGAGGGGTTAATGGCGGACGCCCGCGAGATCGCGGACGTCGGCCATTGCCGGCGGGTCCCTGGCTTCGATCAGCAGCCGGGATCAGCCGCGCATGACATGGGCATCGCTCTGATGCCCGCGGTTATGCACAGGACGTAAATGTACGTCCTGGTGCGTTAAGTACCACCTCACCAGGAAGTACATTTACGTCCTGTGTCCTTAAGGGGTTAAAATTCGCCTGCTCATTGAAGTCAATGGCGGTTCGCCGGTTCGTGAACTTTTGCGGAAGTTCTCGTTCGCAAACCGAAAATGTTATGTTCGCGACATCACTATTTTCCACCAGAGTACCCCTTTAAGGCAGTGAGTTATCCTGTTCTACATAGTTATACTGTACGTGACAAACTTTATCTGTCTGCAGAAAAGGTATGAGTAAATATACTGCTCTGCAATAGAAAACACTGAACATTAAGCCCCTCCCCATTTGTTATATAGGCACTGTCATTTGAACAAACTTTACATCAAACAATAGTACAAGTGACAGAAATCTGCTGAAAATGTGATATGTAGGGGAAATAATTCTGCTTCTGATGTACACATACAGGGGAACTTATCCCAAAAATTCCTCTAAAGTCACACTTTAAAGGGGTACTTCGGTGGTCAACGTGTTTTTCCGTTTTTGACTTACCCTATTTGTTTAGTTTCATTTCTATTCTTGTTGTTTAGCCTACTCTATTTCCGTTCTTTGTTGTCTTTTTATCACCCACTTTGTTTTCCTATCTTTGCTTCTATTTCCTGTTTCTTGCTGTGCTGAAAACTACAAATCCCAGCATGCTACATGCCTTGCTGGTTTGTGGCGGCTCCTTTTTTGTTTATTTGTTTGTTCTGCCCTTTACCCACCCTACTATTTTCACGGGTCGGCCCCCTTATACAAAGCACACTAATATAATCAGCCTTGGTTGGGATGCACTGTCATACACACACAAAAGAGACTACAACTCCCAGCATGTGTCATTCAGGAGTCTTCAGTCTGTGGTATAACACCAGCATGCTGCCTCTGTAGTCTCCTGGGGGTTGTAGTTCACCACACCTCTGTAGGGCATACACCAGTGTTTCTCAACCAGGGTGCCTCCAGGTGTTGCAAAACTACAACTCCCAGCATGCCCTGACAGCCTTTGGGCATGCTAGGAGTTGTAGTTTTGCAACAGCTGGAGGCACACTGATTGGGAAACACTGGTGTAACATGATGTGTATGCTGAATAGGCTAGAACAGTGTTTCCCAACCAGTGTGCCTCCAGCTGTTGCAAATCTACAACTCCCAGCATGCCCAAAGTCTGTCAGGGCATGCTGGCAGTTGTAGTTTTGCAACAGCTGGAGGCACACTGGTTTGTAAACACTAGCATACACACACACAACAGGGACTACAACTCCCAGCATGTGTCATTCAGGACTCCCCCCTCCCCCTTCCCATAGAGGGGGAGATTTATCAAACCCTGTGCAGAGGAAAACTTGCCCAGTTGCCCATAGCAACCTATCAGCTTGCTGCTTTCATTTTTATGAAGGCCTGTGAAAAATGAAAGAAGTGATCTGATTGGTTGCTATGGGCAACTGGGCAAGTTTTCTTCTGCACAGGTTTTGATAAATCTCCACCACAGAGATCATTCCCAGTATGAGATTTATTCCCCTGCAGTCCATACAACCCCAGCCCATGCACCTTATCATCCTCCCCTCAGATAACACTTATCTTCTCTGTGAGGTCCTTCTCCTGTGCAGACCTGCATCCTTAGAATACAGAGCAGGGGGGAGGGGAGGTGAGGAGCTGTGTACTCAGCTGGATGAGATGAGGGGGTGTGGCTTATTCCTCTCATGCAGACAGAGAAAGAAAAAGCTGTGACATCTTGTCCACAACAGACTCAGAACTGTGGACAACAGTAAAAGAAAACCCTCTGAACTACAGTACTTCCTGCCCAACAAACAGGTAAGAAAAACACATACATACTGCCAAAACATATAACACATGTATATTGCAAAAAAACAAAACTTGCCATTTTTTTCCCTGCAGGGCAAATTGTGTCACCCTAGTGCAAATCAGTGAAATCACATTAGGTGTGACAGTTGTGCAAATAAAAAAAAATAAAACTTTTTTGGCTGTTGAATAAAATCAGTCGTCACTGTTAGTTCACGTCACAGTTGCATTTTTCTTGCCTGCAGGGCAAATTGTGTCACCCTCATGCAAATCACATTACATGTGACAGTTGTGCAAATTTAAAAAAAATACTTTTTTGGGCTGTTAACCCCTGAAGGACCAAGGACGTACCGGTACGTCCTTGGTCCTGCTCTTCTGATATAACGCGGGGTTACACAGTAACCCCGCGTCATATCATGGCGGGCCCGGCGTCATAGTGAAGCCGGGACCCGCCTCTAATAGCGCGCAGCGCCGATCGCGGCGCCGCGCGCTATTAACCCTTTAGCCGCGCGCTCAAAGCTGAGCCGCGCGGCTAAAAGTGAAAGTGAAAGTTCCCGGCTAGCTCAGTCGGGCTGTTCGGGATAGCCGCGGCTAATCGCGGCATCCCGAACAGCTGACAGGACAGCCGGAGGGCCCCTTCCTGCCTCCTCGCTGTCCGATCGCCGAATGACTGCTCAGTGCCTGAGATCCAGGCATGAGCAGTCATGCGGCAGAATCGTTGATCACTGGTTTCTTATGAGAAACCAGTGATCAACATAGAAGATCAGTGTGTGCAGTGTTATAGGTCCCTATGGGACCTATAACACTGCAAAAAAAAAGTGAAAAAAAAAAGTGAATAAAGATCATTTAACTCCTCCCCTATTAAAAGTTTGAATCACCCCCCTTTTCCAATAAAAAAAAAACACAGTGTAAATAAAAATAAAAATAAACATATGTGGTATCACCGCGTGCGGAAATGTCCGAATTATAAAAATATATCATTAATTAAACCGCTCGGTCAATGGCGTGCGCGCAAAAAAATTCCAAAGTCCAAAATAGTGCATTTTTGGTCACTTTTTATATCATTTAAAAATGAATAAAAAGTGATCAATAAGTCCTATCAATGCAAAAATGGTACCTTTAAAAACTTCAGATCACGACGCAAAAAATGAGCCCTCATACCGCCCCATACATGGAAAAATAAAAAAGTTATAGGGGTCAGAAGATGACAATTTTAAACGTATTAATTTTCCTGCATGTAGTTATGATTTTTTCCAGAAGTCCGACAAAATCAAACCTATATAAGCAGGGTATCATTTTAATCGTATGGACCTACAGAATACATATGAGGTGTAATTTTTACCGAAAAATGTACTACGTAGAAACGGAAGCCCCCAAAAGTTACAAAACAGCGGGTTTTTTTCAATTTTGTCGCACAATGATTTTTTTTCCCGCTTCACCATAGATTTTTGGGCAAAATGACTGACGTCATTACAAAGTAGAATTGGTGGCGCAAAAAATAAGCCATCATATGGATTTTTAGGTGTAAATTTGAAAGAGTTATGATTTTTTAAAGGCAAGGAGCAAAAAACGAAAATGCAAAAACGGAAAAACCTCCGGTCCTTAAGGGGTTAAATAAAATCAGTCATCACTGTCATTTCACTTCACATTTGCCATTTTTTTTGCCTGCAGGGCAAATTGTGTCACCCTCGTGCAAATCACATTAGGTGTGACAGTTGTGCAAATTTAAACAAAAAAATGACAGGCAGAGGAAGGCCACCCCGTAGGGGCCGTCGTGGTGCTGGGATTCCCTTTGGCCCTAGAATGGCCAGTGTTCAGAGGCCACGTACCCTGAACCCCCAAAGTTCTGAGGACTTACTTGACTGGCTATCACAAGACACCCAATCTACTACTAAAGATTCCGCTAGGAACCTTGACGCACCGTCCTTCTCCTCCTCTAGCTTAGCTTCGGGCACCTCTCATGCTACCACTTGCCTGCCTGCGGCCACCACCAACACTAGCACAGCAGCAGCTTTACTTGATCCGTCAGAGGAGTTATTTACACATCAGTTTGAAGACATGAGTGATGCGCAACCATTATTGCCAGCTCAGCAGTGTGGCATTTATTTTGTGTGTCTGCCTCTGACAACAGCGAGGCCATTTGCAACCTGTGCCAGAAGAAACTGAGTCGTGGGAAGTCCAACACCCACCTAGGCACAACTGCTTTGCGAAGGCACATGATGTCACATCATGAGCGCCTCTTGAGAAAGGAATCATCCGAAACACGTGTCGAGGTTGTAGGATCATCACTGGGAAGCCGTCAGCATGTCACAATTAGGTATTGTGTTGATTTAAGTTATTGTGTTTTTATGTGCTGACCAAACTAAAACTGCTAGACTGTGTATGGCATTACCGATTACTGTATATATCCCAGTGATATCCTGCTTAGCTTTATGTTGGGGGTTTTTTAAGGGTGGGTCATTTTATGGGTGTTTTTTCTACCTGTTTTTGTATATATAATAAAGAGGAATTTTTTGACTATATCTTTGGGCTAATTTTGTAGGTTATTGATTAAATTATTAGCCGCGTTGGGCTTGTAGGTAATATTTGATAAATCTCCACCACAGAGATCATTCCCAGTATGAGATTTATTCCCCTGCAGTCCATACAACCCCAGCCCATGCACCTTATCATCCTCCCCTCAGATAACACTTATCTTCTCTGTGAGGTCCTTCACCTGTGCAGACCTGCGTCCTTAGAATACAGAGCAGGGGGGAGGGGAGGTGAGGAGCTGTGTACTCAGCTGGATGAGATGAGGGGGTGTGGCTTATTCCTCTCATGCAGACAGAGAAAAAAAAAGCTGTGACATCTTGTCCACAACAGACTCAGAACTGTGGACAACAGTAAAAGAAAACCCTCTGAACTACAGTACTTCCTGCCCAACAAACAGGTAAGAAAAACACATACATACTGCCAAAACATATAACACATGTATATTGCAAAAAAACAAAACTTGCCATTTTTTTCCCTGCAGGGCAAATTGTGTCACCCTAGTGCAAATCAGTGAAATCACATTAGGTGTGACAGTTGTGCAAATAAAAATAAAAAAAACTTTTTTGGCTGTTGAATAAAATCAGTCGTCACTGTTAGTTCACGTCACAGTTGCATTTTTCTTGCCTGCAGGACAAATTGTGTCACCCTCGTGCAAATCACATTACATGTGACAGTTGTGCAAATTTAAAAAAAATACTTTTTTGGGCTGTTAAATAAAATCAGTCATCACTGTCATTTCACTTCACATTTGCCATTTTTTTTGCCTGCAGGGCAAATTGTGTCACCCTCGTGCAAATCACATTAGGTGTGACAGTTGTGCAAATTTAAACAAAAAAATGACAGGCAGAGGAAGGCCACCCCGTAGGGGCCGTCGTGGTGCTGGGATTCCCTTTGGCCCTAGAATGGCCAGTGTTCAGAGGCCACGTACCCTGAACCCCCAAAGTTCTGAGGACTTACTTGACTGACTATCACAAGACACCCAATCTACTACTAAAGATTCCGCTAGGAACCTTGACGCACCGTCCTTCTCCTCCTCTAGCTTAGCTTCAGGCACCTCTCATGCTACCACTTGCCTGCCTGCGGCCACCACCAACACTAGCACAGCAGCAGCTTTACTTGATCCGTCAGAGGAGTTATTTACACATCAGTTTGAAGACATGAGTGATGCGCAACCATTATTGCCAGCTCAGCAGTGTGGCATTTATTTTGTGTGTCTGCCTCTGACAACAGCGAGGCCATTTGCAACCTGTGCCAGAAGAAACTGAGTCGTGGGAAGTCCAACACCCACCTAGGCACAACTGCTTTGCGAAGGCACATGATGTCACATCACAAACGCCTATGGGATCAACACGTCAGTACAAGCAGCACACAAAGTCAAAGCCGCCATCCTCCTCCTGGTCCAGCATCTTCAGCCAGGTCAACCACTGCTGCCCTCCTTGCCCCCTCTCAACCATCCGCCTCTCCGTCTCTCGCCTTGAGCAGTTCCTGCTCATCTGCCCACAGTTAGGTGTCTGTCAAGGAGATGTTTGAGCGCAAGATTCCCCCTAGCCCGGCGTCCGACAGCTGGCTTGTCGGAACTGCTAGCCCGCCAGCTTTTACCATACAAGCTGGTGGAGTCTAAGGCCATTAAAAAAAAATTTTGCCAATGGGACACCGCAGTGGAAGGTACCCGGCAGAATTTTTTTTGCACAAAAGGCAATCCCCAACCTTCACTCCATTGTGCAAAAGGAAATTATGGCATGTCTGGCATGGTCCATCTGACCAGGGGGGCAAGGGTCCATCTGACCACTGATACCTGGTCTGCAAAGCATGATCAGGGCAGGTATATCACCTACTCTGCACATTGGGTAAACCTGGTGACGGCTGCCAAGCATGGAATGCGTGGCTCTGCAGAGGAGTTGGTGACACTGCCACGACTTGCAGGCAGGCCTGCTGCTACCTCCTCTACTCCTCCTACTCCAATCTCTTCCATAACCTCCTTGGCCGAGTCCTCTTCCACTGTTGCATTTTGCTCCACATCACGGCACCTCCCCCCCAGCTCCACAGGTGCTATTCCACATCCCGGATACGGCAGTGTCACGCCATCTTGGGGTTGACTTGCCTCAAAGCGGAGAGTCACACCGCACCACTGTCCTGCATTATAGAGTCTTCTGGACTTTATGATAATTTAAACTTGAATTTTCAAGAATACTAACCATTACACAAAGGAACGCTTGTTGCGTGTGATTTTTTTAACTTAAATTTTCAAAAGTAAAATACAGAGAGGGAAGAACTCTGTTTTTTATTTGATGAAAAATTTTATTTAGAAAATAATTTCTTTGTCTGTTTCTCCATCCTGCATTATAGAGTCTTCTGGACTCTTGGATATGCGCTTGTTCTTATATTTCAGCCATGTGTACATGCCTAATTTTTCTGGCCTCTGGTGCAGCACTTTTTCTGCTGCTGCGATTTTTCTGGCCGCTGCTTTCATCTTGATTTGATGAAAAATTTTATTATGAAAAGGATTTTTCTGTGATTTTTACCGTCCTGCATCATAGAGTCTTCTGCACTTTTGGATATGCACTTGTTCTTATATTTCAGCCATGTGTAAATGTCTAATTTTTCTGGCCTCTGGTGCTGCACTTTTTCTGATGCTGCAATTTTTCTGGCCGCTGCTTTCATCTTGATTTGATGAAAAATTTTATTTTGAAAAGGATTTCTCTGTGATTTTCACCGTCCTGCATTATAGAGTCTTCTGGACTTTCTGATAATTTAAAGTTGAATTTTCCAGAGTACTAACCATTACACCAAGGAACGCTTGTTGCGTGTGATTTTTCAACTAAAATTTTCAAAAATAAAATACTGAGGGGGATGAACTCTGTTTCTTTATTTGATGAAAAATTTTATTTAGAAAATAATTTCTTTGTCTGTTTCTCAGTCCTGCATTATAGAGTCTTCTGGACTCTTGGATATGCGCTTGTTCTTATTTTTCAGCCCTGTGTAGATGCCTAATTTTTCTGGCCTGTGGTGCTGCACTTTTTATGCTGCCGCAATTTTTCTGGGCGCTGCTACAGCTGCGGATGAAGCAATACCAAATTTTTGAGCCATGTGTACATGCCTAATTTTTCTGGTACTCTCTGCAGACATCTCTGTCCATTTTATCAACCGTGCATATTAGATGTATGGTAAGGGTAGCATGGTGGCTCAGAGGTTAGCACTGCTGACTTGCAGCGCTGGGGCCTTGGGTTCAAAGGAGTTCAGTAGGCAGGCGGCAGAGGAGCAAGGTCAAGTCACAAGAGCAGGAGATCTGGTACACGGCAAGGGAATACAATGGAACGCTTTCTCTAGGGCACAAGGCAACAAAGATCCGGCAAAGAACTGAGGAGGGTGGAGGAATTTATAAATAAGCAACAGGTGGTTACACTAATGAGCGTACTGGCCCTTTGAATCTTAAAGCTCCGGCGCGTGCACGCCCTAAGGGACTGGGACACGCGCCGGAGCAGAGAGGCGGAGGCAGGAGAAACACCCGGAGAGTGACGGACTGGGGCTCGCATGTGGGTGCGTCCCGCGATGCGAGTCTCAGCCCCTCGTCGGCAGCAGAAGGTAAGAGGACCATGCGCTCACGGCCAGCTTGTGAGGCCGGAGCGCATAGCGTAACAGAATACGTTTGGTCAGAGATGTCAAAGACTAATGAGCATACTGGCCCTTTAAAATGGTCTGTGATGCATTTAATCTACATTGATTTTATGTATTGTTTTGCCATTTTAGAATGTAGCTGTAAAATAATTACTTTTTGTGGTGCATGAATATAACTGCAGCCAATAAACTATGAATAAAACAATCTATATATCAAACCTTACACAAATCATTTCCATTCATATAAAACTCATTTTAGCTATGCATGCCTACACATATAGATCGCACATGGTTCACATCACATCATAACATTCGATTAAGGCTGCATTCACTAACCGCTATACGGTTCCCGTATGTCTCAAAACCGGACTGAACCGTATACAACTGTGTACAACCGTATATACCTCTGTACGGTTTTAAACTGTTTACAGTTTTAAAACAGTCGTCCGGTTGCATACAGTTTAATAAGTTTTTTTGAAAAAAAAAAGAACGGATACGGTTTTATGTTTGTCCTTAATTAAATGAAGTTATTCTTGTTCTATTACTGGGAAGAACTTTCGGCGTGCACTGCGCATGTGCAAACTGCCAAACCATATTGTGCAATTTGTGCAAACTGGATGGAACCGTACACATAGGCATAGACACATTTTTTTTTTAAAACGTATACGGTTGTATCCGGTTTTGTGTATGGGAAAAAACTAATAAAACCGTAAATGAAGCAAAACTTACACATCCGAATGCTACGCTTGGCATACGGTTTACTATGAAATTTCTATACATACGGTTTGCAATACGGTTCCATAGTTTTTTTTTCACTGAAACCAGATACGGGAACCGTATTACAAAAACGAGATGTGAATGCAGCCTAACAGACAGTAAAATCGAACAAAAACTGATTCCCTGAAATCGCATACAATTGTATTCTAAATAATTGTTTGGCATCTGATTTAAAATTGTATTTAAAAATCGTATGGTAGAAAAGTTGACGTTTTTTCATCCGATTTTTACACTACTTGTACGTAGCAGCAGGAAGAATCTTAAAGTTTCTAGCACTTTTCAGAGTATTTAGAGGCTACTGCACATGTGTAAAAAAAATTGTGTGCGATAAATCTGATGAAATCGCACAGTCACACCATTCAATACGATTACATAGTCCATAATAATCTAAAAATCATACACAATTTCAATCCGATTTTGAATGTGGGCAAAAAAATTGTGGTCGTGCAAAATCGGGTGCGGGTCAAAACTGATAGAGCAGTATTTTAACTAGCAACTCCACTGTACTCTAATGCAGAACTATAGCCAATAAATAAAGACTAGGTTTTAATAGTCCACTCCTGCGGTGCACAGCAGGCGGTAGGAGCTTAGTATTGGGAAAATAAAAACACTCCCTGAGGTGTCAAGCATCGGCAAAGTGCCACATATATAAGTGGCCCAATAAGGGAGATTATAGTTATCCTCATTGGGGTACATCTCCATGTAACATCAGAACCTCCAGGCTCACTATTGTACATATAAATCCGAGCCTTGAGACCAAATTGTATAGTCCCATCCATGACCTTGAGGCACATTTACAAATACCTATGACTACAGTGGAGCTGTGTTTTTAAATATTTTTTGTTCCTCACTTTATACTATATTGTTCACATTAAAAGTTACGTTTTATTAAGTGTGCGACACTTGAAATATAGAGGTCTCTTTTAACCCTTCGTGGTTATTCTGTTGTACAAGTTATTACCTCTGCATGTGTTATTGGGCCGAAAGGTAGTAGTTCTCTGGTCAAAACTGATGCATGTGTTGAATATGATTACTCAAGGGAAGTCAATGGATAAGACTTGGCATAAACTTTTGTACAATTTGAAGGTAAAAAATCATGAGAAAAAGTAGGATGGTAAAATTGTGATGTGAACCCTCCCTTAGAAATTTAAGGTCGGCCCTTAGATACTCCCCAACTGTAATGGTCCATTAATGAGGTGGATCCCTGAGTTTCTCCTGCGTGATCCTCTCTGCTCTGTTGCGCCCAAGTACAAAGTCCTGATTTGAGCATTCAATGTAGATATAATAGCAATAGCATGCACGTCTTGTATATAAATCCAAACTTCTTTATTGTAAAGGCTTTAGACAAACAGGAATACAGCGAGACAGCGACGAAATCTGGACAACGACCGTTTCTCAGCTCTAAGCTGCTTCAACAGGTCCATCAGAAAGGCTTCAGACAAACTGAAATACAGCAAGGGAGCAAAGTTATCTGGACAACGACTGTTTATCAACTCTCCGCTGTTTCGACAGGTCCATCAGAAAGGCTTCAGACAAACAGAACAACCAATTCTCAGCTCTTCGCTGCTTTAACAGGTCCGATGGACCTGCCGAAGCAGTGGAGAGCTGAGAAACGGTCATTGTCCAGATTGCTCCACTCCCTCACTACATATATATATATATTTCTTGTTTGTCTGAAGCCTTTCCGATAAAGAAGTTTGGATTGATATACAAGATGTGAGTGCTATTGCTATTCTATCCACATAAATAGACACTAAAACTTTTTTTGCTCAACTCCTAATAAATATGGACAATTTATAAAGAGTAGATTTCTAATTGGTTCTAAAAATCTTGTTAATATAATTTAATATACATATTCTATAGCCTGTTTACTTTCGAGCTGACATGATGCACTTGTTTTTCTGGTACAGTATGCTGATAGGTTATTTAGCCATACACAATTAAATAAATTAAACTTTAATTTAATAAAGCAAGAAAAAAAATTACTAAAAAAGTAAACACATGGGGACATAAAGCATATTTAAGGCAGATAACAGCAGGTATGCTAGTTACGTTTTCATCCTCTCATGTCTGGAAATGCATCTGCCATTAATTATTTCCATGTTTACTATGTGTGCAGTGCGATTGCTATAGAAAATTCCAGGAAGCATAGCGCTGAAGTCATATTGACCAAATCTAATTAAGTCCTTTTATTTTGCAGGCCAGGGCTGCGAACACGTAATTTGTGCACTATGAATCTTTCCTGTCAACATGTTTTTGTCCGCTGAACATCTTTCAATAGCCCTAATCTAACATGAAAATCATTAGCCGTTTTATGGTGTCATTTACGGGGGATTGAGAAAAAAAAAAAAAAAACATTGGACTGATATTATAGTTTTTAACTTGAATGGCAATGATCCTTAACAATGTCGGTGGCTCATCTAACTCGAAATCAATAGAAGGAGAATGAATGTCCTCTGCTTGCCAGATATGGAACGAACAGGAGATACTGTATGTGTACCCAGAAATTGTCAAAAAAATTTCTTACTACCGTATTTATCGGGGTATACCACGCACCGGCCTATAACACGCACCCTCATTTTACCAAGGATATTTGGGTAAAAAAAGTTTTTTACCCAAATATCCATGATAAAATGAGGGTGCGTGTGTGCGCGTGTATACTACCCCGATATACCCCCAGGAAAGGCAGGGGGAGAGAGGCCGTCGCTGCCCGCTTCTCTACCCCTGCCTTTCCTGGGGTCTAGAGCACTGCTGTCGGCCCTTTTCACCCCCTGGTTATCGGCGCCGCTGCCCGTTCTGTCCCCCTGACTATCGGTCCCGGCGCCGATAACCAGGGGGAGAGAAGCGGCGCCGACAGCCAGGGGGAGAGAAGGAGCAGGTGCACCCATTGCCGGCGCCGCTGCCCCGTTGCCTCCCCCCATCCCCGGTGGCATAATTACCTGAGTCGGGTCCGCGCTGCTGCAGGCCTCCGTCGTGCGTCCCCAGCGTCGTTGCTATGCACGGCGCGGCGCTCTAACGTCATAGCAATGACGCCGGGGACGCACGACGGAGGCCTGGAGCAGCGTGGACCCGACTCAGGTAATTATGCCACCGGGGATGGGGGGAGGCAACGGGGCAGCGGCGCAGGCAATGGGTGCCGCTGCCCCTTCTCTCCCCCTGGCTGTCGGCGCCGATAACCAGGGGGTGAAAAGGGCCGACAGCAGTGCTCTAGACCCCAGGAAAGGCAGGGGGAGAGAAGCGGGCAGCGACGGCCTCTCTCCCCCTGCCTTTCCTGGGGGTGTATCGGCGTATAACACGCACACAGACTTTAGGCTAAAAATTTTAGCCTAAAAAGTGTGTGTTATACGCCGATAAATACGGTATTTAAGCTAACATTTTGGCCCTCATTTACTATTTGTACATCTTTTTTTTTCTCTCTTTTATTTTCCTTTTCCTAGTGAATTTCTTTTGGATTTCAACTCATATTTGTAAATGTGTATTATTTTGGGAAACTTTGCCGGTTTAAATTTATTTAACCTCAGCGTTAAAAGAAAAAAAACACAGCTTGAAAACAATCCAAAAGCAGGTTGAACAATTTCATAAAAAAATCGAATTGTGAAAAAAAAAAAAACGAAAGTAATGGGCACTTTAAAAAATTTTTTTTATAGAAGCAACGGCTATAGTGGAAACTCCAATAGTACATGAGGGCCTTTTTGTTATTTTTTTCATGTTACTGAGGCTTGTTTCAAGCAGGCATATTACAAATGCATTTTTGTATCTATATGGCTGTCGCAGGTCCCAACCTACCTGTGGGTCTAATATATCCTAACTAACAGGTCTATATGTACAATATGGTCAGCACCCTGGTTATACAGTGGGTGCTCAGTGGTCAAGTTGGCTACTCCAAGAATCCAATAAATGGATACACCACTGCAAGGATCCAAGCTTTATAGTTGTACCTTGCTTATAGCTGCATAGGTGCCTGCTAATTTGGTACTGAGGTTATTGCTTTTGTCCAGCAGCTTTTTCTTTGAAGTCATCTATTTATTTGCCAGAGATGCGTGCCCACAGCCTGAAGACTTGTTCTTTGTATTTTCCCCTATGGTTAGCGTGTACGCCAGTAAAGCTCCCAATGTACAGGTTAAATGTGTTCATAGGGGTCTATAGTCAGACAGAGGCTCAAAGGGGCCATTTCATATTCTTTTTAATGTGTATATGTCACATGATGAAAAAAATGCTTCAGGCCTCCTCATTAACTGGTGCTGAGTCTGTGCCTGAGCTTAAAGGGGTTATCCATGAAAAAACTTTTTTTTTATATATCAACTGGCTCCAGAAAGTTAAACAGATTTGTAAATTATTTCTATTAAACAATCTTAATCCTTTCAGTACTTATGAGTTGCTGAAGTTGAGTTGTTCTTTTCTTTCTAAGTGCTCTCTGATGACACCTGTCTAGGGAACTGTCCAGAGTAGAAGCAAATCCCCATAGCAAACTTCTTCTACTCTGTGCAGTTCCCGAGACAAGCAGAGATGTCAGCAGAGAGCACTGTTGCCAGACAGAAAAGAACAACTCAACTTCTGCAGCTGATAATTATTGGAAGGATTAAGATTTTTTAATAGAAGTAATTTACAAATCTGTTTAACTTTCTGGAGCCAGTTGATATTAAAATATATTTTTTTACTGGAATACCCCTTTAAGTCCTATTATTCATCCTATTATGGCTCCTAATTACCTTGTTTATTTGCTCACACTGCATGTACTTCACTGAGGGGGGGGGGGGGGGGTTGTTCACTTAGGCAAGGATGTCACTTGCCCTCACATCTCATGTGGGAACTTCCTCCCACACTCCTCAAAGCTGACAACTGGCTGCTCTGGGCTCTGTGACATGCCCCCGGCTTACAGATCAGGCTGATTGAGAAGCCAGAAGCCTGCCCAGAACCCTACAGCGGCAGGGTCACACTGCCGCTCAGCCTATCACCGGCTGAGGAGGGACTTCGCTGTGGCCGGAGATTGGCTGAGTGCAGTATGACTCACCGACCACCAGCAAGTAGGAAAAGGATCACGGCGGAGGCCGAAGGGGGTTACCGAAGGTACCGGGGGAGCGACAGAAAGGCATGTACCTCTTTATTTTTTTTTACTGCCGGCAGTATGAATAACAATTTTAAAATCCCAGAGTACTGTAAAGTGAATGTCATACATTCAGTATTTGTTGTGACCATCCTTTCCCTTCAAAAAGGCATACATTTTTCTAGGTACACTTGCACAAGGTCCAACCAAGATACAGTAAATGTGTGAACAAACATTTTGTAGGTTTCCAGCAGAAGTTGAAAAATTAGCACACTACCTGAATAGTTCTACCACCAAATGTCAAACACCCTAGCAGTGGGAACAATGTGGAACATGGAGAACTAGGTAGATACATGGCTTCATATATGAACTCCTGAATTAGATACACACTAAAGAAACAATGGAGTCATTTCATTTGGAAGGTAAACAAATATATTTCATTAAATGTAAGGTAAAAAATATACAGTGAGAGAAGAAACACACACGGGGGGGGATGGACAAACAAAGGGCATCACCGTTGCCACACTTGTAAACATAATAAGGTGCAAATTACATAGGTAAGTATGTTGAAATAATAACACAGACCAGTCTTAACAAAGATGAAAGAATAAATACTACACGAATTGGCAGATATCGTGTTTTTGCTGCTATAGAATATGCACTATGCACTTTCACATTTCCTGTGTTCATTCCCTACTTATCATAATCTCACCAAAACAGATTATTTGGCTTTTATATATATTTATTTACCATCTATACTGTTCTTTGTGGTTATATGCTGTGAATTTGTTGTAGATATCATGAAATTCAAGAAATAGCTGGTGCTGTTACTGAGCGCATGTGCCGATCCCCGACGCTGCGGGCTTCTAGGGTCGCTTCTCGCGCTGCCCGTCATGTGACAGGTCATGTGACGGAATCAGCTGAGGCGAGTCCCGGAAGTGGTGAGGCGTTTGGCGGCTCGTGCGTCATGCGCCACAATGGAGACAGACAACTTTATCAGCCACTCAGGTACATGATATTTACTACAAATCATTCATCCTGGTCCCTGATTGGACAGTACTTACATAAATAGTATCTGCACTGAGAGGACGTCACCCCCAGGACGAAGGATATCGCCGAAACGTACGTTGGGGTGGCGTCACTCCTGCTGCACTGGTCATTTTATATCTTATTCAGGTTGTTATTATTTATGCACTTTGTATCTATTCTTTCATCTTTGTTAAGACTGGTCTGTGTTATTATTTCAACATATTTACCTATGTAATTTGCACCTTATTATGTTTACAAGTGTGGCAGCAGTGACGCCCTTTGTTTGTCGTCCCCCCCCCCCCCCAATATATTTTTTAACCTCCCTAATTAAATGACTCCATTGTTTCTTTAGTGTGTAGGTTTCCAGTAGATAATGTACTTTAATAAAGTCTCATCAATACGTTTTTGTTGTTATTTTGCTCCACAATAAAGGTCAGATCTACACAGAAAAAAATAACGGTTCAAATGAATCCTGAGGAACACTAGTCTGGAGAGAAAAAAGCTGAAATCAATACATACATCTTGTATGGAAAAAGGAATTGACACATCAATTTGCAAGTGATAATAAATAGAGACATTGTGCTAAATGTGCAGAAACAAGGATTAGTAACAAGGATATGGTTTATGCACAGGCACAGTCAAGGTTAGCTCATACAGTTCTACATGACAAGTAAGGAATTAGTGGATCCCGGTGTGACGTCATTCATTATCATAATTATCATAATTAGAGATGAGCGGAGTTACAGTAATTCAAATCGTCATGAACCTCGCGGCTCGGCAGTTGCTGACTTAAGCCTGCATAAACTAGTTCATCTTTTAGGTGCTCCGGTGGGCTGGAAAATTTGGATACAGTCCTAGGAGAAAGTCTCCAGCCCAACGAAGCACCTGAAAGCTGAACTATATTATGCAGGCTATAGTCAGCAACCACCGAGCAGCGAGGTTCGTGACGAATCGAATAACTTCGCTCATCTTTAATCGCAATGTAGAACAATCATGGACAATATTTATACCAAAATCACTTAACCTCTTAACAACCGGACCAATTTTATCTTTTCCTTTCTTCCTCCTCGCCTTCTAAGAGCCATAACTCTTATTTTACCATTCACAGAGCCGTATTAGAGCTTGTTTTGTGCAGGACCAATTTAACCATGCTACCTTCCATTTTATCATAAAATTAACGTTAACCCCTTAAGGACCCAGCCAATTTTCACTGTAGGACCCAGCCATTTTTTGAACATCTGACCACTTTCACTTTAAGCATTAATAACTCTGGGATGCTTTTACCTTTCATTCAGGTTCCGAGAGAGTTTTTTCGTGACATATTCTACTTTATGTTAGTGGTAACATTTTGACGATTCTTGCATCGTTTCTTGGTGAAAAATTCCAAAATTTGATGACAAAATTGAAAATGTTGCATTTTTTTAACTTTGAAGCTCTCTGCTTATAAGGAAAATTAATATTCCAAATAAATTATATAATGATTCACATATACAACATGTCTACTTTATGACTGCATCATAAAGTTGAAATGTTTTTACTTTTGGAAGACATCAGAGGGCTTCAAATTATAGCAGCGATTTTCCAATTTTTCACAAAATTTTCAAAATCAAAATTTTTCAGGGACCAATTCTGTTTTGAAGTGGATTTGAAGGGCCTTCTTATTAGAAATACCCCACAAATGACCCCATTATAAAAACTGCACCCCTCAAAGTATTCAAAATGACAATGAAAAGGTTTATTAACCCTTTGGGTGTTTCACAGGAATAGCAGCAAATTGAAGGAGAAAATTAAAAATCTTCATTTTTTACACTCGCATGTTCTTGTAGACCCTGTTTTTGAATTTTTACAAGGGGCAAAAGGAGAGAAATCTGCCTAAAATGTGTAACCCAATTTCTCTCGAGTAAGGAAATACCTCATATGTGTATGTCAAGTGTTTGGTGGGTGCACTAGAGGGCTCAGAAGGGAAGGAGCAACAGTGGGATTTTGGAGAGTGAGTTTTTCTGAAATGGTTTTTGGGGGGCATGTCGCATCTAGGAAGCCCCTATAGTGCCAGGACAGCAAAAAAAAACAAAAAAACGCATGGCATACTATTTTGGAAACTACACCCCTCAAGGAACGTAACAAGGGGTACAGTGAGCCTTAGCAACCCATAGGTGTTTGACGACTTTTCGTTAAAGTTGGATGTGTAAATTATTATTTATTTTTTTTCACTAAAATGCTAGTTTTCCCCAAAATTTACAATTTTTGCAAGGGGTAAAAAGAGAAAATGCCCCCCAAAATTTGTAACCCCATCTCTTCTGAGTATGGAAACACCCCATATGTGGATGTCAAGTGCACTGCGGGCGCACTACAATGCTCAGAAGAGAAGGAGTCACATCTGGCTTTTGCAAAGCAATTTTTCCTGAAATGGTTTTTGGGGGGCATGTCCCATTTAGGAAGCCCCTATGGTGCCAGGACAGCAAAAAAAAAACACATGGCATACTATTTTGGAAACTACACCCCTCAAGGAACGTAACAAGGGGTACAGTGAGCCTTAACACCCCACAGGTGTTTGACGACTTTTCGTTAAAAGTTGGATGTGTAAATTATTTTTTCTTTTTTTTCACTAAAATGCTAGTTTTCCCCCAAATTTTCAATTTTTGCAAGGGGTAATAGGAGAAAATGCCCCCCAAAATTTGTAACCCCATCTCTTCTGAGTATGGAAACACCCCATATGTGGACGTCAAGTGCACTGCGGGCGCACTACAATGCTCAGAAGAGAAGGAGTCACATCTGGCTTTTGCAAAGCAATTTTTCCTGAAATGTTTTTTGGGGGGCATGTCCCATTTAGGAAGCCCCTATGGTGCCAGGACAGCAAAAAAAAACACATGGCATACTATTTTGGAAACTACACTCCTCAAGGAACGTAACAAGGGGTACAGTGAGCCTTAACACCCCACAGGTGTTTGACGACTTTTCATTAAAAGTTGGATGTGTAAATAATTTTTTCTTTTTTTTTCACTAAAATGCTAGTTTTCCCCTAAATTTTCAATTTTTGCAAGGGGTAATAGGAGAAAATGCACTGCGGGCGCACTATAATGCTCAGAAGAGAAGGAGTCATAGTGGGACATAAAATTATAAAACAGGTTATGTTCCCAGAATGATGATCCAAATCATAGCCAAAACTAAAAAATATGCCCACCCCAAACCCTATGCTATCAGAAAGATCAACTCTCCCCATATACCGATTGTAGCCCAGAATACAATCGGGCTTGAGGACAGTTGTTGTGGTACCTCGCACAGGGACAGGTGAGCTGCCGTTACCATGAATAGTGGTCAGCATAAGGACATCCCTCTTATCCTTATACTTGACCAGCAACAGGTTTTCATGGGTAAGGGCACGGGACTCACCCTTGGGAATAGGTGTCTTAACAAAATTTAGAGGGAGGCCTCTCTGGTTTTTCCGCACGGTCCCACAAGCGGACGTCGATCTGGCGGCAAGGGATGTGAACAGAGGGATGCTGGTATAAAAGTTGTCCACGTACACAAGTTAACCCTTATCCAGCAATGGGTGCAAAAGCTCCCAAACTATTTTAACCCTTTGGGTGTTTCACAGGAATAGCAGCAAATTGAAGGAGAAAATTAAAAATCTTCATTTTTTACACTCGCATGTTCTTGTAGACCCTGTTTTTGAATTTTTACAAGGGGTAAAAGGAGAGAAATCTTCCTAAAATGTGTAACCCAATTTTTCTCGAGTAAGGAAATACCTCATATGTGTATGTCAAGTGTTTGGTGGGTGCACTAGAGGGCTCAGAAGGGAAGGAGCGACAGTGGGATTTTGGAGAGTGAGTTTTTCTGAAATGGTTTTGGGGGGGCATGTCGCATCTAGGAAGCCTCTATAGTGCCAGGACAGCAAAAAAAAAAAACGCATGGCATACTATTTTGGAAACTACACCCCTCAAGGAACGTAACAAGGGGTACAGTGAGCCTTAACACCCCACAGGTGTTTGACGACTTTTCGTTAAAAGTTGGATGTGTAAATTATTTTTTCTTTTTTTTCACTAAAATGCTAGTTTTCCCCCAAATTTTCAATTTTTGCAAGGGGTAATAGGAGAAAATGCCCCCCAAAATTTGTAACCCCATCTCTTCTGAGTATGGAAACACCCCATATGTGGACGTCAAGTGCACTGCGGGCGCACTACAATGCTCAGAAGAGAAGGAGTCACATCTGGCTTTTGCAAAGCAATTTTTCCTGAAATGTTTTTTGGGGGGCATGTCCCATTAAGGAAGCCCCTATGGTGCCAGGACAGCAAAAAAAAAACACATGGCATAGTTTTTTGGAAACTAGACTCCGCGAGGAACGTAACAAGGGGTACAGTGAGCCTTAACACCCCACAGGTGTTTGACGACTTTTCATTAAAAGTTGGATGTGTAAAAAAAAAAATTCTTTTTTTCACTAAAATGCTAGTTTTCCCACAAATTTTCAACTTTTGCAAGGGGTAATAGGAGAAAATGCCCCCCAAAATTTGTAACCCCATCTCTTCTGAGTATGGAAACACCCCATATGTGGACGTCAAGTGCACTGCAGGCGCACTACAATGTTTAGAAGAGAAGGAGTCACATTTGCAAATTTTGCTGAAATGGGGGGGGGGGCATGTCCCATTTAGGAAGCCCCTATGGTGCCAGGACCGCAAAAAAAAAAACACATGGCATACTATTTTGGAAACTACACCCCGCAAGGAACGTAACAAGGTGTACAGTGAGCCTTAACCCCCCACAGGTGTTTGATAAATTTTCATTAAGTGGGATGTGAAAAGGAAAAATTTGATTTTTTTTACACTAAAATGCTGGGGTTACCCCAAATTTTTAATTTTCACAAGTGGTAAAAGGAGAAAATGTCATTATAAATTTGTAAGTACATTTTTTTGGAGTAAGGACATAGCTCATGTCTGGGCGTAAACAGCATGCATACCGGTCTCAGAGGTGCCGGAGATCAGTCAGGGTCCTTGAGCTGTGTATTTCTCCTATGGAGCCAGAACAGTGGGACCCCCCCTCAAGGGGCATTACATGGGGTAAATAACTGGGGTACACTAAATAACTAAAATGGGGTACATTGGGATATAAAATTATAAAACAGGCTATGTTCCCATAATGATGATCCAAATCATAGCCAAAACTAAAAAATATGCCCACCCCAAAGCCTATGCTATCAGAAAGATCAACTCCCCCCATATACCGATTGTAGTCCAGAATACAATTGGGCTTGAGGACCGTTGTTGTGGTACCTCGCACAGGGACAGGTGAGCTGCCGTTACCATGAATAGTGGTCAGCATAAGGACATCCCTCTTATCCTTATACTTGACCAGCAACAGGTTTTCATGGGTAAGGGCACGGGACTCACCCTTGGGAATAGGTGTCTTAACAAAATTTAGAGGGAGGCCTCTCTGGTTTTTCCGCACGGTCCCACAAGTGGACGTCGATCTGGCGGCAAGGGATGTGAACAGAGGGATGCTGGTATAAAAGTTGTCCACGTACACAAGTTAACCCTTATCCAGCAATGGGTGCAAAAGCTCCCAAATGATTTTCCCGCTAACACCCAGAGTGGGGGAACAATCTGGGGGTTCAATACGGGAATCTCGTCCCTTATACACTCTAAACTTGAGAGTGTACCCGGAGGTACTCTCACAAAGTTTATAGAGCTTCACGCCATATCGCGCCCGCTTCGAGGGAATATACTGGCGGAAGATGAGTCTCCCCTTAAAACCGATAAGAGACTCATCAACCGAGAGCTCCCTAAGCGGTACGTAGGCCTCCAAAAATTTGGCCCCAAAGTGATCGATGATCGGCCTCACTTTGTAAAGCCGGTCATAGGCGGGATCACTTCGGGGTGGACATGCCGCATTATCTGCATAATGCAGGCATTTCCAAATGGCCTTGAACCGCTTCTGTGTCATGACCTTACTGTAAAGCGGGGTCTGGTATAGGACGCCCCAGCTCCAGTACTGTCTGACACTTGGCTTTTTGACCAGGCCCATATGCAGCAAGAGGCCCCAAAATGTCCTCAAAAAAGAATCCGGGTGGTGGGCGATGAACTGCCTGGCGTACAGATTCGTCTGCTCCACCATCAGATTGACAAAACTGTCACTGAAAAAATAACTGAAATAGTCAATTTCAGTGAATCCAGAATTGTCAATCCGGATTCCGAAGTCGCCAACAAACTCCGCAATCCGTGGCTGATAAGCCTCTGGGGGTCTCCAGACAGGTTCATCGGAAGGGGGCTCCGGTAAACTTGTCTGGGGGGTCGGACTCCTAGTACGAGTGGCATCACCACTCGCACTAGTGCCGGCCACTGAGCCACTATCATGGGGGGTGCTTGGCCTCGCCTGGCGGCATCTCCGCCGCCGTGCAGGGGACCCATAATCAGTACTAGATGATGAGGAGGACGATGAAGAACACAGGAATGTTGGATCTTCATCGTCCTCACTTGCAGATTCGAAGTCGGAGGCAAGAAAAGCATATGCCTCCACTCCCGAAAATGCCCGGCGAGCCATCGCCTTTTTTCTACAGTGGTGATGGGGGGGGGGCGGGCGGTGATGGGGGAGGGGAGGTATGTAAATCACACACCGTTATATGGGGGGGGGGGGGGAAATGCTGCAGCCAAAAATAAAATGGGGGGCCTATGCAGCGCCCTGAACCCCTATTAGGGCCCGGGTCACACTGAAAAACTGCAGAAGACCCTTGGGGACCTATCAGGGGGTCAGGGGGGGGGGGGAAATTTTTTACTTTTTTTTTACTTTTTACCCTACCTTTCCCAGGATTGTATTCTTTCCCTGATCTATGGGGGGCTTCTTTTCTTCTGTGGGGGCTCCGATCTCGGCAGAGGGGGTGTCCCGGTCTTCCTCCAGCAACTCTGACCGCTGACTGAACTCAGCCAGTGGCGGGAGCTGCGGGAAGATGCTTTTAACCCCTCCCCTGCCGGCTGCTATTGGCTGGACGATCGTCCAGCCAATAGCAGCGATCCTGGGGGGGTGACGAAATTGCCACCTCCCCATAGATACAGTGGGTGATAGGGGGTGTATCATACACCCCCGATCACCTTGTATCTCCCGGTCAGCGGGTCACAAGTGACCCGCATCGCCGGAGTAGCCGCAAATCGCATGTGTGAATTCACATGCGATTTGCGGGGATCGCCGACATGGGGGGGTCTGATGACCCCCCTGGGCATTTGCACGGGATGCCTGCTGAACGATTTCAGCAGGCATGCCGATCCGATCTCCGCCGGGCGCACGGCGGGGACCGGAACTGCCCATGACGTAACTGTACATCATGGGTCCTTAAGACCCAGGGTATCGGGACGTAACGTTACGTCATGGGTCCTGAACGGGTTAAAAAAATAAATAAATTGGGCTCTTTCATTTTTAAACAGTGCACTTTATTATAAAACTTATATGTTATCTTTAATCTATGTTTTATACATATTATAAATATTGTGCAATAGCTATTGATGGCAGCATTTAAGGTTTTAGACTGGATAGGATTTCATGGAAAGTTTACTATCTATCTATCTAGTCATACATTCTAACCACTAGACGACGCAGGGTGTAAATGTTCACCCTTACCGACCTAGGACTTATTGCACACTCACTTTATAGGAGGTTAAGGTTGGCTACTAACAGTAGCCAGGACCTCATGGTTAATGATAGGTAGTGGAGGGACAGAGAAGCTGCTCCTGCTGTAATAGGGAAAGCGATAGCTAGGTTGCTGCTAGGTGGTGTATTCAGGGTCCACTTTACTGCTCAAGCACTAGTCTAACATCTGCTTTAAGGACAGCACCCAAAAAAGCCCTTTTTAGGGCTCAAATATCAGTCCGTGTGTCTTGCAACAGCTGGAGGCACCCTGGTTGAGAGGGAACCGCTGGTTAAAAGGGGTACTCTGGTGTAAAACTTAATTTCCTTCAAGCAACTAACTACAGTATTAAAAGGGCTATAAGTTAAGTCCGTGTGTCTTGCAACTGCTGGAGGCACCCTGGTTTGGGACCCCTGCTTAAAAGGGGAACGCCGCTGGCAACCTTTTTTGCTCATTGTCACACTAGTGCAAATCACATTTGGTGTAACAGTTGTTCAAATAAAAAATAAAAAAAACTTTTTTGGCTGTGAAATAAAACCAGTGCTGCCTAAATGGGGGGCTCTAAATATGTGCTGCCTAAAGGGGGCTCTATGTGCTGCCTAAAGGGAGGCTCTAACTATGTGCTGCCTAATATGGGGGAATCTATGTGCTGCCTAAAGGGGGGCTCTTTGTGCTGCCTAAAGGGGGGCTCTAACTATGTGCTGCCTAACATGGGGAATCTATGTGCTGCCTAAAGGGAGGCTCTAACTTTGTGCTGCCTAATATGGGGGAATCTATGTGCTGCCTAAAGGGGGGCTCTAACTATGTGCTGCCTAACATGGGGGAATCTATGTGCTGCCTAAAGGAGGGATCTAACTATGTGATGCCTAAAGGGGGGATCTAACTATGTGCTGCCTAAAGGGGGCCCTATGTGCTGCCTAAAGGGAGGCTCTACCTATGTGCTGCCTAAAGGGGGGCTCTATGTGATACCTAAAGGGGGCTAAAGCACCTTATTCCAAAGAATGTAGGAATAATAGGTGATTTATGCCCTTTATGGATTAAAACCAGACTCTGCATCAACTATGTAATTTTCCATGGGAGTTTTGCCATGGATCCCCCTCCAGCATGCCACAGTCCAGGTATTAGTCCCCTTGAAACAACTTTTAAATCACTATTGTGGCCAGAAAGAGTCCCTCTAGGTTTTAAAATTCGCCTGCCTATTGAAGTCAATGGCGGTTCGCCGGTTCGTGAACATTTGCGGAGGTTCGCGTTCGCCGCTCGCGAACCGAAAATGTTATGTTCGCGACATCACTACTGTCGGATTGACACTGCCTTAATGCCGCCTGGGAGTGCCAGGCTCCATCAGTGGAGCACTGATCTCACTGTTCAATGTTCTGCAATAGCAGTGAATGTAATCTATTGATTGCATGTAAAAGTTCCCTATGGGGACTTAAAAAATTTAGTCTGAAAAAATAAAACATTTTTGTAAAATTATATAAATAACACTTCCCCTAATAAAAAAAATAAAATCACCCTTATTTTCCTTTTTTAGAACTAAATAAATAACTAAACATAATAAACATATTTGGTATCGCTTCAAGTGTAATTGTCAAAACTATTAAAATATGTATGAACGGAGGCAACGTAAAAAATACCAAATACCAAAAATGCTGATTTGGTTGCATCATACATTATATACCAGGAAAATAAGCAATAAAAGAAAAATTGAAATTAAAACTACGATTAAAACTAATCACAGTGCAAAGGAGTACTGCAGTCATAGACACTCATCCCCTAAGTGTTTGATCACAGGAGGTCAGACTGCTGGGACCCGGCATTACTGCGGTTCTGCGTGGCTAATACACGCGTCATCGACCTCACTGAGGTCGACGACACCCCCCACCCCCCTCATACAGCTCTATGGGAGAGGCAGGGATGCACAAGCGCTGCCTCTCTGCCTCTTTCATAGAGATACATAGAGGGGGCAGAGCTGGGGCCCCATACAGAAGACCGCGAGGGGGGGTCCCATAACTTAGACCCCCCGCGATCAGACACTTATCCCCTATAAGTATAAGTGTCTATGGCTGCAGATCTCCTCTAAGCCTACTGATTTTGTTAAGTGTAGAAGTTAAACTTTTTAGTAAAGTAGTACAATAATAGAAAAACTATATATATATTGGGGATATACATTTGTTTTGATCTACAGAAAAAAGACAAAATGTCATTTTTTGCCATAAAGTGCCCTGCGTAAAAAAATGAATCCCCCCTCCCCTCCCAAAAAAAGCTGCAAAAATGCAGTTTTCTTTTCAATTTACCCAAAAATTATATAGATTTTTTTAATTCACTTTACCATTTATGGTATAATAAAAAGTGTCATTACAATTAGAGATGAGCGAATTTTAGAAAAATTTGTCCGATTTGCCGAATTTTCCCCAAAAATTTATTTAGCTCGAATCGCTATTAAAAAACAGCTATTTCTGGGCTACAGAGTGTCTCAATAGGGGTGTAGAACACTATGCCTTGTCGTAACACGCATAGGGAGTGTGTTGTGTTCGTGAAATAATACTGTTCAGTATGACATGCAGATTACAGTCATTGATATTAGATCATATGGTGTCAAAATTGAATAGATTAAAGAGATTTTTTTATGTAATTTATGTTTTATTTAATTTGAATTTATAAAAAAAATTGGAGAACCCATACTGATGAGCATCGAGCTGGCGGTCCGCTGCGAGGCGAGTTACCAGCTGTTCCAACCCCTGCCTCTCAGCGCCCTGTCTTACTCTATGTGGAACTGCAAATGTTTCATTTAATCAGTTATGCTTCATTGTTATCGCTCCAACCTGCTTCATTGGATTCTTGTGGTAATTCCAGAGTTAATATATGACGATGACTAGAGAGGAGTGAATTCTCTAAAATTTATATTCTTCCGATTTGATTCGCTCATCTCTATTGAGGACCCATTGGAGGGCAAGTCTGGTGCCAGCAGCCACAGTAATAGTGTAAAATTTGCTGCAGTCTACAAGTTGCTGCAGTGAAAAAGCTCGAACTTGAATTTTAAAATCGAGCTGGCGGTCCGACGTGAGGCCAGCTACTGCCTGTCCCAGCCCCTGCCTCTCAGCGCACCCCCATGCTCAAGACTGAGTGTCCACTTCAAAAGGGAGGGACTGCAGCCCCAGCAACTTGGACAGGAGCACATTCAGCTTCTGTGCCTTTGCATAAGTGGGCGCATAAGGCTAGTAGTGGCTGCAGTGAAAAAGCTTGTACTTGTATCTTAAAATCGAGCTGGCAGTCCTCAGCCAGGCAAGCTACCACCTGTTCCAGCCCCTTCCTAATCAGTTATGGTTCATTGTTATCGCTCCAATCTGTTTGTTTGGTTTCTTGTCTTTCCACAGGCAATATATTACATCGATGACCATAGTCCCTCAGTCTTGAAAATATGACATATATTTTTTAAAATTTTAATTTAAGATTTTGAATAGATTCACAAGTTTAAAGGGGTATTCCAGGCAAAACATTTTTTTATATATATCAACTGGCTCCGAAAAGTTAAACAGATTTGTAAATTACTTCTATTAAAAAATCTTAATCCTTCCAATAGTTATTAGCTTCTGAAGTTTCTGTCTAACTGCTCAATGATGATGTCACGTCCCGGGAGCTGTGCATGATGGGAGAATGTCCCCATAGGAACTGCACAGCTCCCGGGACGTGAGTCATCAGAGAGCAGTTAGACAGAAAACAACTCAACTTCAGAAGCTAACTACTATTGGAAGGATTAAGATTTTTTTAATAGAAGTAATTTACAAATCTGTTTAACTTTCCGAAGCCAGTTGAAATATAAAAAAAGGTTTTGGCCTGGAATACCCCTTTAACCCCTTAAGGACCAGGCCATTTTACACCTTAGGATCAGAGCGTTTTTTGAACATCTGACCACCGTCACTTTAAACATTAATAACTCTGGAATGCTTTTAGTTATCATTCTGATTCCGAGATTGTTTTTTCGTGACATATTCTACTTTAACATGGTGGAAATTTTTTGTGGTAATTTCCATCCTTTCTTTTTTTTTAAATTTGTTTTATTAAACAGGAAATAAAGATAACAAAACAGTAAAACCAAAACATATGGCTCCGCACAAGCCATGCTTACACACGACAAAATTCCCACGCAGGGGAGGCAATGATATATATCGGGATAAAAGCATAGTACAGCGGTCAGGTGCTGTATAAATAAAACGTAGGAGTGCTCCGTGACATAGTAAAACCAATATATCGTATATATCAGATGGGAATCACTATGGGCACTATCCGCAAGCCACTGCCACTGTCAAAACAAAAAAAGATGGGGGGGGGTGGACGGGGGAGTAAGGAAAACGAAAGAATCAGTTAGCGCAGGATTAAACAAAACAAAAAAAATATAAAGGGGAAGGGGGAAACAGGGAGGGCCAAAGGGGGGAAGGGGAAAGCACTAAAAAGGAAAAATAGAACGAAGAGGGGAAGGAATAGCGGGGGGGATCAAAGGGAGGGTCCCCAGGTAGACAACAATCAACAATTGTCTCAGGGTGGAGTGCGAGGCAGCAATGCGTCCCTAGATGTATAGTAGTCGTGGGCTGTAAACAGAGTATCAGTAGAAGCGCACCACACACCCCACACCTTATCAAACTTTGCTTCGCATTTCCTATGTTTATATACCAAGCGTTCAAATGGTAATACATTGTTTATCAATCTCTTCCACATAGACACATTAGGAGGTCTAGGATCCATCCACCTCAAAGCTATGGCCTTACGGGCCATGAACAGTGATTCTCTTAGCAAAACTCTAGTGAAATAAGGCCAACTGTCTTCATCAATAATACCGAACAGACAAAACAGGGGCATACGAGGGACAGTTCTACCTAATAATAAGGAGAGAAAGGATGTGACCTCCTTCCAAAAATAACACACATAGGGGCAAGACCAAATAAGATGCCAAAAATCTGCCCTGGCAGAGCTACATCTGTGGCACTGGTCACTCTGTGTCCTACCCATTCGATGCAGTCTAATCGGTGTGAGATAGCAACTATGAATAATGTAGAGTTGGGTAATCTTATTATTCGCAGCGGGGGACACCAGTGTGTGAGACGATTGGACCTCCTTCCACTGTTCCTCAGTCAAACCAGGGATATGGGATCTCCAGTATGCTTCCGCAGGGAGAGGTGCCCGAGCATGCTTAATTTCAATAATATGAGCGTAAAGAACAGAAACCAACCCCCCAGGACCTTGAGACCTGATAACTCCTATCAGTGGGTAATCAGAGATTTTAGTGGTGGACGGGGGGAATTGAGTCAATAAGGCATGGCGCAACTGCAGGTATTTATAAAAAGCTGTTCTAGGTAGGTCGAATTTTCCTTGTAACTGGGTGAAGGAAGAAAGAATATTATCCGAGTACAGGTGAGACAATTCTCTAATGCCATGGGATTTCCAAAAGGTCGGGTCTAAGTCAGCTGTCAAGTGCGTCAGATATGGGGCATCCCAAAGCGGAAGGTCAGTCGCTACGTCCGTAAAGTCATGAAGCTTCTTGACCGTCGTCCACACCTGGGAGGCCAGGCGATGTAAAGGTAAGAGTCTACCGCTCCCAGAGGAAGGCCTGTCCAACCAGGCCCTTAAATGGGTCTGATGAGCATAATGGGCAAGGTGGTGTTCCGAGTTGGGTAGTGGCTCCGCCCTGACCCATGAGCGAAGTAGCCTCAATTGTCCAGCCAAGTAGTACGCCTGGAAGTCCGGGAGGGCATAACCCGCCCGGGCCTTCATGCGCTGCAAGGTTACCAACTTCAATTTAGACCGGGAATTGCCAAAGATAAAAGAAGGTAAAAGCGAGTGGAGGGACTTAAAGAAGGACATGGGTACCGGAGTAGCAGCATGCTCCAGAATGTAGAGACATTTAGGCAAAATGATCATTTTGATCAAGTTTATTCGACCTGGGACGGACAGAGGCAAAGTACCCCAGATCTTAAATTTGTCTTTAATCAAGGAGAGGAGTGGGAGGGCGTTTAATGCAAAGTCATTAGACATATCTCTATGGACCAGAATACCCAGATACTTAAACTGTTCGACCACCTGGAGGCCCGCAAAAACAGCGGGCCACCCAGTAGGCCGAAGAGGAAGTAAAAAGGACTTGGACCAGTTAATAACAAGACCAGAGTACACACCAAATCTATCTATCGTAGATATGACTAGAGGGAGTGAGGACCGCGGGTTACTCAAGAACAAGACCATGTCATCAGCATATAAACCAATTCGGTCCTCCCTACCACCATACACTATACCGGAAACATCCCGGTCCTGTCTAATTTGGATAGCCAAGGGCTCCGCCGCAATAGCATACAACAGAGGCGAGAGCGGGCACCCTTGTCTGGTACCCCTCCCAAGACTAAAAAGGGTAGAGCAAATCCCATTAACACATACTTGCGCCCTGGGATTCGTGTAGAGAATACGTATCCAGCGAATGAATTTAGCTCCAAAGCCAAACTTCTGTAGTACTGCCAGGAGATAAGGCCATTCAACTGAATCAAAGGCCTTGGCCGCGTCAAGCGAGGCCAAAGCCCAGTCCTGTTCCAATGCGGACCCCAGTTGCACCGCCGTTTGGACCCTCCTTATATTATCAGTAGTGGATCTGCCCGGTATAAAGCCGGACTGGTCTTCATGAATAATGGTCCGTATACATTTATTCAGGCGCAATGCTAATATCTTTGTGAGTATTTTGTAGTCGATATTCAGCAACGATATTGGTCTGTACGACCCACAATCCAAGGGGTCCTTATCGGGCTTAAGGAGAACCACTATGGTAGCCTCACATAGAGAAGCCGGCAAGGACCCAGACACAAATGCGTTGCTATACATAGACTGCAAACTGCTGGCCACCTGAGGAAGATACTTAATATAGACCTCCAAAGGAAGCCCATCAGGACCCGCGGCTTTGCCCCCAGTCATCCCAGTCACAGCCTCCTCGATGTCGTCAGTCGTAATGTCCCTGTCCAAGTCCTCCCTATCCACGACCGAAAGTCTGGGAAATGTAATCCTCGCCAGGTAGTCCAACAGGTCAGAAGTCGAGTACGTCACTCTAGATCTGTATAGGTCAATGTAAAAGTCAGCAAATCTATCAGCAATACTGGTAGAGTCCAGTAGAACCGTCCCAGCAGAGGATGAAATGCGGAGAATAGGGGGAGCGGCCTTATCCTGTCTCACCAGTTGGGCTAAGAGCTTGCTGGACTGGTTGCCATGCTCGAAGAAGAATTATTTAGAGAAAAACAACTTACGGTTCATTTTCTCATTTAGGTGTTGTAAATATGTCCTACCCATGGCAAGCCAAGCTTCCCTATGAGCGTCTGTAGGATCCTCCGTGTACCTGGCCTCCAATCCAGCACACCGCTCCGCCAGTTCCTCCTCTCTGACTGAGGTTTCCCTCTTCAGATAAGAGATGGATGATCTAAGACAACCTCTCAAGTATGCTTTCAGAGTTTCCCACAGTATACCAGGGTCCGTCTCACAGTCCTGTGTCCCTAGAAATACCTGCAGTTGGTCAGGGATCCTGTCCACCGGATCTAAAAGCTGCAGCCAAAAGGGATGCACCTTCCATCTTCTATGAACAGAAACAGAAGGGACATTAATTGAAAGTAACAGAGGTGAATGGTCATAAATAGCTCTGGTATAGTAATAAATCTCGGACACCACCCCCGCCAAAGCGGAGGACCCATAAGCGTGATCTATACGGGATAGAGAGTTATGCCCTAAGTTATAACAGGAATATACTCTTGCACTTGGGTGTCTAACCCTAAATAAATAAACCCAACCCACCTCGCGCATGAGAGCCGCGAAGGGACTAGGGCCCCCGGAAGGGTTACCCAGTCTCCCCACTTGTCGGTCTATAGACATATTTGGAATCATATTGAAGTCCCCCATACAAAGACATTTAACACCCGGGTACGCTGCTGCAAAGGATATTGCTATGTGGAACACCTCTAGCGTAGCTGGCGGGGGATTATAAATACCAATCAGGATTAAGGGGTCATTATTCACATAGGCGTGAACCAATATAAAACGACCAAAGGGGTCGATCTTGACAGTAACGGGCTCCCATCTAAGGGATCTATGTATCAACAAGGAGACACCCCGTGAGAAGGACGTGTGGCAGGAGTGAGTTCGCCACTGCACCCACGGCCTCCCCAGGAGGTGACACCTGGATGGGACGAGATGCGTCTCTTGTAGACACACTATCTGTGGTTGAAATTTCCGTATATGAGAAAAGACTAGTACCCTCTTTTTAGGGGACCCCAATCCCCTAACATTCCAGGACATCACTCTATAAGCAGCCATCATTAAAACAAACAAAAAAGAGCATTAAACAGAAAGTCAAAAAACCCCCCACCTCCCCTCCCTCCCCGAGGCCACCCCCCACCCCCCCCAGAAGCAACACATACCATACAGTCCCCAGCAAAGAATCATAAGTGCGGCCCAAAACCATTAACCAATTGAAAACCCAAAAATTTAGATACCGTAGCATCCCACAAAAACACATAGTCAAAAATCCAAGTCCAGTACTCAACCAGCTATAACAAGCTCACCATAGTCTGTAGATGTAATATAGGTGACTTCTATATACGGGGGTGAACCCGGGATGTTATTAATAAAGCGGAGACCCCCTCCCACCACCGGGAATGGCTTTAACTACCACCCATTAGGGCCAGGGTACTGTGCGACGGGGAGCAAACATGAAAAAAGGGAATCAGGACTAGCAGGATCACTCATGCCACCATGCGGGGGGAAGCTCCTCTCCTTCTGCGCAGCCATTCCAACACCTCCGCTGGATCAGTGAAGAAAACCACTCGATCTCCATCTTGTACCCGCAGGCGGGCAGGATATGCCATTGAGTACGAAATTTGCAATTCTCGAAGACGCGCTTTCACAGTAGCAAAGGTCGCCCTCTTTTTCTGTAAATCAGCAGAAAAGTCTGGGAAAAAGGATACTTTCACATTATCATAGGTGATGTCCCCTAATTGTCGAGCCTGACGCAGTAATAAATCACGGTCGTTACAGTTCAGGATACGGGCCAAGAACGGCCTAGGAGGGGCCCCAGGTGGTGGAGCCCGGGCCGGGACCCTATGGGCCCTCTCAACTGTAAACGCCACGGAGAATGGGGCATTGGGGAACAACTCACGGAACCACCGCTCAGCAAACATGGCCGGCGCCTGACCTTCAGCCCGCTCAGGTAGTCCAATGATGCGAACATTATTCCTTCGCAGTCTGTTCTCCAGATCATCCTGTTTCTGTTTACACATGGACAGCTGCGATTCCAACGTGGAGATAGTATTCGGCATCGGAGATACCGTATCCTCCAGAGTAGAGACACGGTCCTCGACCTGCACCAACCGTCCTCGTACATTCTGCAGGTCCTGACGCAGCACGCCCACGTCCACCATCACCTCCTCCAGCTTTCCTGTGAGCGTCGTCTGGCAGGACGAGATCGCTTGGAGTAGCTGTTCGGTCACCTGCTTCAAGGTGAGATCCGAGCCGGAGTCTCCGGGGCTTCCGGACTCAGGAGAATCGTCCTCCACATCCTCCGGCTCCTGGGCCGTGCAGGCCGCGCTGCCGGCGCCATCTTGGACAGGGCCCCGTGCAAACTCCTGCAGCTTTTCCACTGCAGATTTATCTTTGTTCCAGTTCTGGTCAGCCTTATTAGTGCGCCCCATGGTTCCGGTGCGTCCAGGTGGTGTCTCGGGAGTCAGGATACTAAACAGGAGAAAGATATCCCAGGTTCGGTGCGGGAGCTACCGCTACATGCGACCGCTCAGACCGCTGCACAAGCCACGCCCCCCAATTTCCATCCTTTCTTGGTGAAAAATCCCAAAAGTTGATGAAAAAATTGAAAATTTAGAATTTTTCTAACTTTGAAGCTCTCTGCTTGTAAGGAAAATGCATATTACAAATACATTTTTTTTATTCACATATACAATATGCCTACCTTATGTTTGCATCATAAAATTGACAAGTTTTTACTTTTGGAAGACATCAGAGGGCTTCAAAGTTCAGCAGCAATTTCCAATTTTTCACAAAATTTTCAAACTCATTATTTTTCAGAGACCAGTTCAGGTTTGAAGTGGATTTGAAGAGTCTTCATATTAGAAATACCCCATAAAATACCCCATTATAAAAACTGCACCCCCAAAGTATTCAAAATGACATTCAGTCAGCGTTTTAACCCTTTAGGTGTTTCACAGG
The DNA here is from genome assembly GCF_029499605.1 of Hyla sarda. NCBI lineage: Eukaryota > Metazoa > Chordata > Amphibia > Anura > Hylidae > Hyla > Hyla sarda. Next base: position 510,978,607 of record NC_079189.1, on the reverse strand, counting down.
AATAGCAGCAAAGTGAAGGAGAAAATTCACAATCTTCATTTTTTACACTTGCAAGTTCTTGCAGACCCAATTTTTGAATTTTTACAAGGTATAAAAGGAGAAAATTTATACTTGTATATGTAGCCCAATTTCTCTCGAATAAGCACATACCTCATATGTCTATGTAAAGTGTTCGGCGGGCGCAGTAGATGGCTCAGAAGCGAAGGAGCGACAAAGGGATTTTGGAGAGTACGTTTTTCTGAAATAGTTTTTGGGGGGAATGTTGCATTTAGGAAGCCCCTATGGTGCCAAAACAGCAAAAAAAAAAACACATGGCATACCATTTTGGAAACTAGACCCCTTGAGGAATGTAACAAGGAATTAAGTGAGCCTTAATACCCCACAGGTGTTTCACGACTTTTGCATATGTAAAAAAAAAAAAAATGTTTCACTAAAATGTGCGTTTCCCCCCTAAATTTCACATTTTTGCAAGGGTTAATAGCAGAAAATACCCCCCAAAATGTGTAACCCCATTTCTTCTGAGTATGGAAATATACCATGTGTGGAAGTCAAGTGCCCTGCGGTCGAACTACAATGATCAGAAGAGGAGGAGCACCATTGAGCTTTTGAAGAGGGAATTTGTTTGGAATGGTAGTCAGGGGCCATGTGCATTTACAAAGCCCCCCCGTGGTGCCAGAACCGTGGACCCACCCACATGTGACCCCATTTTGGAAACTACACCCCTCACAGAATTTAATAAGGGATGCAGTGAGTATTTACACCCCACTGGCATTTGACAGATCTTTGGAACAGTGGGCTGAGCAAATGAAAAATTAAATTTTTCATTTTCACAGACCACTGTTCCAAAAATCTGTCAGACACCTGTGGGACATAAATGCTCACTGCACCCCTTATTACATTACGTGAGGGGTGTAGTTTCCAAAATGGGGTCACATGTTGGGGGGTTCATTGTTCTGGCACTATGGGGGCTTTGTAAACACACGTGGCCTTCAATTCCGGACACATTTTCTCTTCAAAATCCCAATGGCGCTCCTTCTGTTCTGAGCATTGTAGTTCGCCCGCCGAACACTCTTTACATCCACATTTGGGGTATTTTCTTACTCAGAAGAAATGGGGTTACAAATTTTGGGGGTCTTTTTTCCTATTTTCCCTTGTGAAAATGAAAAATTTAGGGTAACACCAGCATTTTAGTGAAAAAAAAATTTTTTTTTCATTTTCCCATCCAACTTTAACGAAAATTTGTCAAACACCTGTGGGGTGTTAATGCTCACTATACCCCTTGTTACATTCCGTGAGGGGTGTAGTCTCCAAAATGGGGTCACATGTTGGTATTTATTTTTTTGCGTTTATGTCAGAACCGCTGTAAAATCAGCCGCCCCTGTGCAAATCACCAATTTAGGCTTCAAATGTACATAGTGCGCTCTCACTCCTGAGCCTTGTTGTGCGTCCGCAGAGCATTTTACGTCCACATATGGGGTATTTCCGTATTCAGGAGAAATTGCGTTACAAATTTTGGGGGTCTTTTTTTCCTTTTACCTCTTGTGAAAATAAAAAGTAAAGGGCAACACCAGCATGTTAGTGTAAAAAAATTTTTTTTTTATACTAACAGGCTGGTGTAGACCCCAACTTTTCCTTTTCATAAGGGGTAAAAGGAGAAAAAGCCCCCCAAAATTTGTAGTGTCATTTCTCCCGAGTACGGAGATACCCCATATGTGGCCCTAAACTGTTTCCTAGAAATACGACAGGGCCCCGAAGTGAGAGAGCGCCATGCGCATTTGAGGACTAAATTAGGGATTGCATAGGGGTGAACATAGGGGTATTCTACGCCAGTGATTCCCAAACAGGGTGCCTCCAGCTGTTGCTAAACTCCCAGCATGCCTGGACAGTCAGTGGCTGTCCAGAAATGCTGGGAGTTGTTGTTTTGCAACAGCTGGAGGCTCCGTTTTGGAAACACTGCTGTAAAATACTTTTTTAATTTCTATTGGGGGGGGACAGTGTAAGGGGGTGAAAGTTAACCCCCCCGCCCCCGATCTGCTATTGGTGGTCACGTCTAGATTACTAATAGCAGGGATAGGAGGGGTGGCACCTCTGCCACCTCACTCCTATCTCTTCAGGGGGATTGTGGGTGTCTTAGACACCCACGATCCCCCTTATATTCCGGGTCACCGGGTCACCATAGACCCGTAATGACCCGGAATCGCGCAAATCGCAAGTGTGAATTCAAGTGTGAATTCACTTGCGATTTGCGGCGATCGTCGACATGTGGGGGTCCCGGGACCCCCCTCGGCGTTTGCCTGGGACGCCTGCTGAATTATTTCAGCAGGCGTTCAGTTTCGCAACCCGCCCAGCGCGCGGCGGGATGCGAAATTCGCTGGTACGTATGAGTACGTCCCTGGTCCTTAAGACCCAGGGCGCAGGGACGTACTCAGACGTCCGTGGTCCTTAAGGGGTTAATGTCCCGGGTGCTCGAAGCGTTTACTTTGAACTAATACTGTATAACCACAAAAACCCAATATAACAAGCAGTCACATGGCGGCACAATGACAGAGCTAGAGGTGGCAGCAGCCCGATGAGACCATAGGGCCTCACAATAGAAAAGATTAAAGATATTTTTGAAAATTTAAATTGAAGATTTTAGATAGATTAAAATTGTAAAAGTTTAATTTAAGGTGCCAACAGCATAAGGAGACCATATGGTGGCACAATGACACAGCCTGGAGGTGGCAGCAGCATGAAGAGACCGTAATCTGGCACAATGACACCGCCTGGATTTGGCGGCAGCAACAGGAGACCATATAGTGTCAGAACGACCCAGCCTGGAGGTGGCAACAGCCTGACGAGACCATAGGACCTCATAATTGAAAGGATTAAAGAAATATTTTCAAATTTAAATTGAAGATTTTAAATAGATTACCATAAAAAAATGTTGGTAATGTGCCAGCAGCATGAGGAGACCACACAGCAGTACAATGACACAGCCTGGAGGTGGCACCAGCATGAGGAGACCAAAATGTGGCAAAATGACACAGCCTGGAGGTGACAGCCTGACCAGACCAAAGGGCCTCACCATTGAAAAGATTAAAGATATTTTAAAAATTGCATGTGGCCATGTTAACATCCTCCAGATACTTGATGAAAAACTGCCACACCGCAGAGTAGCTGATTTTCCCCCAACAGTCCGCACTGACTGCCGCTGCTGCCGCCGACTGCAGGGACCCCTGTTCCACTACCTCCCAGGCAGGTAGGCTGCCGCGAAGCAGGTGGTCTACCCAAGGCACGTTTGGCTCCAAACTTCCCACTGCTGCCACCATGCTGACTCCCAACCATGCTACCAACTTGCTGGCTCAACTGCTGCCTCACGGGTAACCTGCCACCCTCTTTTCCTTCTGCACCCAGTTCCCAAGTGTGATCGGCTTCATCATCGAGTTGTGTCAGCACATCCCTGATGTCCTCCTCAGGAACCTCAACAATGTGTGCTTCAGGAGCCTGAACACTCCCTACACCACCTACCACGCCACTCTCCTCATCACTACTTGCCCTCCTAGTGAAGGAAGCAGGGGATGTCTCCTCCACTTCTTGGCTGGGAAGTAGCTGCTGACTGTCCTCTAGTAGATCGTCTTGACTAAAAAGTGGAGCTGAACCCACAGCATAGGATACTTCTATGGGGGAGGGAACAGCATAGGACAGTGGCAATTGGAGGACATGGACTGCTCCCGGGCCATGCCAACTGATGGTTGTGTCTGAGGAACCCACCGACTGCTGACTTGGGGTGTCAGATGTCACTTGTGATGAAGTGGATGACAGCAGATGGGTTGCTGGTCGAGACATGACCGCTAGTTGATACCAAGAGCTCAGGCCTCTTGCTGCGACTCCTGCTGCCACTTGCCCCTAGTCTGCTGCGACCTATGCCTGAGCCTGATGAATTTAAGCCTCTGCCACTCCTCTGTGCACATCCTGGCACTCTGCCTGATATACTTAGTGCCTATATAAGGGAGTACAATGCGCTCTACTATGCTTAAAACTGTATTAGTCTAGAACAGAAGCAGGTGTGTACTTTTGGCTTGGCATTCACAGTAACTAGGCCTTTAAGACTTTAACCCCTTAACCACCACGGGCGTAAATGTACATCCTGGTTTGGCAGTACTTCGCGCACCAGGACATACATTTACGTCCTGTGTATGACCGCAAGCATCAGAGCGGTGCTCGCGTCATACACGGCAGTGTATGTAGCAGCCGGGGACCTGCCGGTAATGGCAGAAATCCGCTATCGCCATTAACTCCTCAGATGCCGTGATCAGTAGTGTTGAGCAGCATAGGCCATTTTCGAATTCGCGATATTTTGCGAATATATGAACGAATATTCGTCATATATTCGCTAAATTCGCATATTCGTAATATTCGCGTTATATTTTCGCATGTGCAAAAATTTGCATATACTAAAATTAGCATAAACGAAAATTTGCATGTGCAAAAATTTGCATATGCGGAAATTTCCATAAACAATGAGTACTGTGAGAAAAAAAATATTCGTAATTACGAATATATAGTGCTATATTCGCGAATATTCGCGAATTTGCGAATATGCGATATTCGCGAATAAAATTTGCATTGCGAGTATTCGCGAGCAACACTAGTGATCAGTACAGATCACAGCATCTGCAGCAATGCGCATGTTAAAATAGATGATTGGATCGCCCACAGCGTGCCGCGGGGATCCAAACATCCATAATTGCGGACGGAGGTCCACTCACCTGCCTCCATCCGTCTCCCGGCGTCTCCTGCTCTGTTCTGAGATTGAGCAGACCAGAGCAGAAGATCACCGATAATACTGATCGGTGCTATGTCCTATGCATAGCACTGAACAGTATTAGCAATCAAATGATTGCTATAGATAGTGCCCTTTAGAGACATAAAAAGTGTAAAAAAAAAAAAAGTAGAAAAATTCAAAAATTAAAATTAAAAAGTGAAAAATCCCCTCCCCCAATAAAAATGAAAATTGTTAGTTTTTCCCATTTTACCGCCAAAAAGTGTAATTTTTTAAAATAAAAATATTTGGTATTGCTGCATGCGTAAATGTCAAAACTATCAAAATATAATGTTAATGATCCCATATGATGAACAGCATAAATGTAAAAAATTAAAAATAAAAGTCAAAAAATGCTGCTTTTTTTGTCACATTTTATTCCCAAAAAAATTAATGAAAAAAAATCTAAAAGTTTTGGTATCAATAAAAAGTACAGATGATGGCGCAAAAAATGAGCCTTCATACTGCCCTATATATGGAAAAATGAAAAAGTTATAGGTGGTCAAAATAGGGAGATTTTAGATTATTGATTTTGTACCAAAAGTTTTAGATTTTTTTTAAAGCTGTACAAAAATATAAAAGTATCTAGCCATGGGTATCATTTTAATTGTATTGACCCACAGAATAAAGAACACATGTCATTTTTAACGTAACGTGTACAATGTGAAAACAAAACCCTCCAAAATGTGCAAAATTGTGGTTTTCATTTAAATTTCCTCACTAAAAAAAAAATTCTGGGTTCGCCATACATTTTATGGTAAAATGAGAGGTTTCATTACAAAGTACAATTGGTGACAAGCCCTTTTATTGATCTGTAGATGGAAATATAAAAGAGTTATGGATTTTAGAAGGCGAGGAGAAAAAAACGAAAACACAAAAATAAAATTGGCCTGGTCCTTAAGGTTAAAATGGGCTTGGTCCTTAAGGGGTTAACAGGAACAAAATGGTACATCACGTAGATGTACGTATGTGGTATGCACTTATGAGGGGAGTGCAATGCGCTCCAGTATGCTTAAAACAGTATTTGTCTACAACACCATAAGGTGTGTACTTTTGGCTGGCCTTTCAGAGTATCTAGGCCTTTAAGACTTTAACAGGAACAAAATGGTACACCACTTAGATATACATATGTGGTATGCACTTATGAGGGGATTACAATGCGCTCCACTACGTTTAAAACAGTATCTGTCTACAACACCAGCAGGTGTGTAATTTTGGCTGGCCTTTCACAATATCTAAGTCCTTGAGACTTTAACAGGAACAAAATGGTACACCACTTAGATGTACGCACAGGTTACACTTAATAGAGGAGAACATGCTTTTAGTGCTCTGTTCACCCTAACTGGCTGGCTACTATTAACTTTTCAGTTATTGTACACACCAGTGCTGCAGCACACAGTCGCTGTGTACTACACCCAAAATTGCACTCTCTCTCTCTCTCAATCTCACTACCTTTCCTGTCAGCGGTTCTAGGCTGGGTTTGGGCTTGAGGTGAATCACTGCTGTAATACACCTGCAATTGCACTTTCTCTCTCAATCTCTCTCCCTTCCTTGTCAGTGCTTCTAGGCTGGATTTGGGCTTGAGGTGAATCGCTGCTGTAAAAAAGCTTTTCTGTGCAACACACTGCTCTCTGTCCCTCTCTCTCTCTCTGTAATAGGACGCTGATGTGAGTGGCCGCAAGATGGCTGCCGATTATATAGGGCTATGACATACATGTGATTCAGGATCATCCCGCCGACCCTTGTTCCCGCCTTCCCAGGATTCCTTGCCCCATGTCCTCACATGTGGATCCTCCATTTTAGATGCCCGACCCCTGGAGCCTGGACCGCACTAAATGAAGTTTAATGAAGCGATTTGCGCATTAAAATTGTGGCTATATTAACATTCGTTTCAAATTGAATTTTTCCTGAAATTCATAACGAATTCGGATTCGTCAGGCTCGATTCGCTCATCCCTAATTACAATGTACAATTGGTCCTTACATCCCGACCTCATATTCCAACCCCATATTGTCTATATATCTGTCTGTCTATATATCTGGTCCTCATATCCCAACCTTATATCCCATTTTCATATTCTTCCTCATGTCCCAAAGTCATATCTCACCCCCATATCCCGACCTCATATTTTGTCCTTATATTCCATCCTCATATCCCATACTCAATCCTGACCTCATATCCCATCCTCATATCCGTTCTCATGTCCCAACCCCATTTTAGGGAAGTGTAGCAATGCAGAGACTCACTGCAGAGCTGCGTTCAGCATCTCCTTTCTGCTTAGTTGACATTCATCAAACCTGTAGTAGAAGTAGAAAAACAAAAAAAACGAAGAACAGTGCCTCATGCATTACCCTTGGATGCTAGGGACCCTCAGCTATGGGTCGGTGAGAAGCATATAAAATTCAGTCTAGATGGCCATTTACCGTGTTTAGGTAGAAACTGCGCATATCACCCCTATAAAGGGGTACCAATAGTCATGGAAAAAGCTGCTTAGCACGGTCACAGGGAGGGGGCAACCCAACCTGTTCTAATGCAGTGAACGAAAGGCAAAAGAAGACCATTCAATCATAGGCGCTGCCTTATCCAAATAAATTCCAAGATTAAGCAGTAGATTAAGTCCAAGTAAGGTACTTTATTAAAATAACAAAGATCATAGTAGGCTGGATAATTACCCATTTTGGGGCCTTGTACACCTTTCTCAGATTATCTCTTAGTTGCCATTCAATGACTACTGAATACAGATCCAAAGGAAGGGGCAGGGGACAAGCTTTATGAACAGCCCAGGTCAACTTAAATTGCCAGTATTTTCCATACATTTTTGTAAGGTACACTAAAAATATATATGTATGTTTGGTATGGCACACATTGCCTTCCATACTTTTGAGGACACTGTTACATCAATTGTTTTTTTCTGACAAATTGATAAACCTGCCCTCATTCATTTGAAAACGTGTTCAGAGGGCTTTTGTGCATATTTAAATATAAACAAAAACAACAATGACAACAAAAAAACAGTAAAATACTTTATCGTATACTTATGATCAAACTAAAAAAATATATGTACGTATACCTATCCACAAAATGGAAAGAGATCATTCATATGGTTTTAGTGCCCTCTGGTGGTCATTTTGCATAGCATTGATCAATCTAGCATATTTTTCACATAACAATTTAATAGCCACAAGTAAGATGTAGGAAACTGTAGGTTATATGATGGTATATATGTAACTATTAGTATTAAGACTTAGATGACTTAAAGGGGTTATCCACCAAAAGGTGATATTAGTACTTACCTTACTGACAGTAATGGACATGCTTAGGAAGGATCCGTGCTTGTCTTGGAGCTAAACAGCTATGTTGTGAGATTACCATAACACTGTGACTATCTTTTTTGTGAATTTTCTGTTGGAGTTCCCTCCCTCGAACTACATGTCCCATAATTCCTTGTTTGTAAGTGTGAGGTTATTTTTCTCCCTCCCACACATCAGCCACCCCACCCATTGAAACCTGTGCTCCCTTCAATGCAATAGATCAGTGTTTTCTAACCAGGGTGCCTCCAGCTGTTTCAAACCTACTATTCACTGCAGAATGATCTCCCTCCCACTCAGCGGTCACTCCACCCACTGAAGCAAAGACAGGCTCCCTTTGAACGTCTGACTAGTGATGTAATGTCTCGGGCCGCACTGCAACCTGGGAAAATCTGAGAAAATTTGGTATGTTGTTAAAAATAAACCATGGGCCAAAGATCACAGAAGAATTCAGACCACCATGAAACGCAGGTACAGACACTATATTATGAACTGCACTAACTTTACAGTCCCTGTAGCATAGTCAAATAAAAAAAAATGGAACACTCCAGAAATAGACCTCAGGTTGAAATAGACCTCAGTATTTGTAGATATTCAATAAATATTTGAGTTTTAGAGTTGAGCAAACTAATCAAAAGTTCAGCTTGGCAAGCTTGGTGAACTTTTTGAAAAAGTTTGTTTTGCCACAAACAGGGTCCCTACAAATTGACAATGCAAATAGCCTAAAAACATGTGTAAAACACTGCTTAACCCCTTAAGGACCAGGACCATTTTGGCCTTAAGGACCAAGCCAATTGTTTTTTCGCATTTTTGTTTTTTCCTTCTCGCCTTCTAAAAATCCTGACTCTTTTATAGTTCCATCCACAGACCCATATGAGGGCTTTTTATTTTTGCGTCACCAATGTTACTTTGTAATGACATAACTTGTTTTACCATAAAATGTATGGCGCAACAAAAAAATATTATTTATGTGGGAAAATTTAAAAGAAAACCGCAATTTAGCACATTTTTGAAGGTTTTGTTTTCATGCTGTACACTTTACGGTAAGAATTACATGTTTTCATTATTCTGTGGGTCAATACAATTAAAATTATACCCATGTTATATGCTTTTCTATAATTGTACAGCTTAAAAAAATATATCAAACTATTTTAACAAAAGTATGTTTGAAATTGTCCTATTTTGACCACCTATAACTTTCTAATTTTTCCGTATACGGGGCAGTATGAGGGCTAATTTTTTGCGCCATGATCTGTAGTTTTTCAGTATGACCTTTTCTTATATTATACTTTTTATTAATATAATAAATAAAATGAATAAAATGTGACCAAAAAGCAGCAATTTTGGATTATTTTTTTTTACGTTTACACCATTCACAGTACGGGATCATTAACAATATATTTTGATAGTTCAGACTTTTACGCATGCGTCAATACCAAATATGTTTATAAAAAAAAAATGTATGCTTTTTTGGGGGTAAAATGGAAAAAAACGGATGATTTACATTTGGGGGAAGGGATTTTTCAAATTTTTTTACTTTTTTTTAAACATTTTTTAACACTTTAATAGTCCCCATAGGGGACTATTTATAGCAATCATTTGATTGCTAATACTGTTCAGTGCTATGCATAGGGCATAGCACAGATCAGTGTTATCGGCTATCTTCTGCTCTGGTCTGCCCAATCTCAAACCAGAGCAGAAGACCCCAGGAGACGGACGGAGGCAGGTGAGGGGACCTCCATCCACCATTATGGATGATCCGATCATCCATTTAAAATACCGCACTGACGCAGATGCCGGGATCTGTATTGATCATGGCATCTGAGGGGTTAATGGCAGACATCCGCGCGATCGCGGATGTCTGTCATCACCGGCGGGTCCCTGGCTGCTGATAGCAGCCGGGACCTGCCGCGCATGACGCGAGCAGCGGTCCGGTGCTCGTGGTCATGGCGGAGAGTAAATGTACGTCATGGTACATGGTACATTAAGTACCATCGCACCATGACGTCCATTTACGTCCATTGTCGTTAAGGGGTAAAATGCTCTAAAGCCCTGTATAACTCTGCAGGTAGGGTCACCTAAGAATTAATTTAAGTAGTGGGTGACATGCAGTAACCCATGGTGACTAACAGCTTGTTTAAAAATACACTCCTCTAGCGGATTTTCTATATTTTTTAACAATCAAATAAAGCTGCATAAAGTATTCCTTTTTGTTGGCAGATGCCTGCTGGTATTAAAATGCTCTGTGGGGTATCAGAAGAAGCAATGGCCTTTTCCAAGCATTCCAAAAATTGGTGTGGATTGGTGTGTGCCTCAAAATAGTGAAGAAGAAATTTTGAAATCCTCCCTTTTTGGGAGTTGTAAGTGTCTTAAGAAATCACTTTTGTAAACATTCAAAAGTTGAAAAAATTATCCATATTTTCTTGGAACCATGGCGGGTTGTGTATGTGTAGGCCTGGCTGGTAGTAGCAATACATTCCTTTGGTGATGATTCATGTCAGGTTGGAATAGCTGATGTTAAAACTTTATCATCATGTACTCTAGCGTAAAGATGATGCTGCTGCTTTTGCCCCTTGCAGAGGTAGTGCTAGCAGAGGGAATGGAGCGTTGACTCAACAAGGAGCACAGAGTGGACCCCCTGTTTAGCAGGTCTTTGCTGTTGAAAAACCATAGCAAGCTGGCTGTGAAGCTTGTGACTATAAAATTCAAAATAAAATTTAGCCTCCTTCTTGAAAAAGATACCCCATTCTGGCATTATACGAAGGGTCGAAGAGTGTGGCTATCCAGTACTCATCTCTTTCCTTCATGCACAATACACTTGTCAGTGTCAGCAGGCAGTGGTGGACTAGCTGTAGCTGTAGCCAGCAGACAGCAGGCATTGGTGAACTAGTAGTATCTGTAGCCAGCAAACAGCATGCAGTAGTGAACTAGTGGTAGCTGTGGCCAGCAGACAGCAGGCAGTGGTGAATTAGAGGTAGCTATAGCCAGCAGACAGCATTCATTTGTAGACCAGTGGAGCTGTATCCAGCAGGCATCAGGCAGTGGTGAACCAGTGCTAGCTGTAGCCAGCAGACAGCATGCAATAATGGACTAGTGGTAGCTGTAGCAAGCGGACAGCAGGCATTGGTAAACTTGTGGTTGCTGTAGCCAGCGGACAGCAGGCATTGGTGAACTAGTGGTAGCAGTCAGGACACAACAGTTTATCAAGAAACAGACTAGGGAACATAAAACAGGTATACAGAAAACTGACACACAGACAGATAAAGCAATGTCAGGCAGGCTAGAATCAAAACCAGGATGGAGCAGAGGTACAAACACACACGGCAAAGGCCCTGTCAGTAAACAAGCAATGAGTAAACCTATTCAGAGGTGGAGTACAAAATAAGCAAGACAAAATTATCAAGGTACAGGAATAGTCAGCAAGCAGGCAAACAGGTCAGAACACAGACAAAGACTCCGTTGCTGCATTATTCTGGTTTTCAGATTATGCAAATGAGGTAGCTTGTCAAAAGTGCACCATGACATCTGGCCTGGACCTTTAGAGTAACAGCCCTCCTCCCCTGTGTTGATCCTCCTTGATCAAAAAGCTTCTTCTTCTCTGTGAGGCATATTGGATTCATATCCTCGATACATTGTCACCTAGAGGTCTCAATAGGGACTACTAAATTTTGCAATGTATATGATGCTTGACATTATGTTGTTTTATCTTTATTTTCAGCTCCAGCAGAGAATGACTTGAATACTTATCATAAAGAAAATCCAAGTATAGGGAGATTTTTGTCTGATTGTCGATTTCCGTATGGTATAGATTATGCCTAGTTTAATTATTTCTGTTTTGCAAGCAGTAAGTTACATTGGCTATGTTAGGTGTTAATACGCCCACTTGTTTGTGATGCTATAAGATGTAATTTCCGTTATGTGCACTCAACTATTAAATAAAACAGTGAAAGCTACTCACCGTGTACCGGGACTTCCTTCAATTGTGATCCTCCTCCCCTGTGAAATCTCACGAGTGGAGAGATTTTACTTTATATCGCCTGTCAGGAAGAATTGCGCATTTGCAGCCACAGGTTATATAAAGAAAAACTCTCTGCTCATGAAAAAGAGTTCACAGGGGAGATGGATCAGCACAGAGAAGGAGAGAGTTTACTCTAAAGATGCAGGCCGGACGTCATGGTGTACTCAGGGCCTGGGAACGCCCCGCATGCACCAAACTACTTAATTTGCATAATTTAATCTGAATAATGGAGCAATGGAGCCACACATCGGAACAGGTAAGTACTGTCATGCTAATATACGCCCCACAAATGAATCACTATGTTTAATATGTTTAATAGCATGATGTTGGCCATTTTGTGTATAATCTAAGTAGGCCACAATTCTAAAGTTCTCCTCTAAAAGTGCCAGTCTGGGAGTAGAATATTTGTTGTCTCTTTAGATATTTATGGCTGTTTGGATAAAACAAGAAAAGGGGGGCTAGTTACATTCTCTAGACATTCACACATCTGTGTTAGAGAATCATCCATTGTATTATTATCTTTCCCATAAATTTGATAGTGTTGAAAATGTTTAGTTGGTGACTCTATGTCTGGAGATACCATGTTTTGATTACTTATATGTGTCACACCTATTAACCCCTTCCCGCAGAATGTCATATATAAACGCCGGGTTGTGCAGTGCGTTCGCGCATCCCAGCGTTTATAAATGACATTCAGTTAACCCGGCGATGCGCAGCATCGCACGGGTTAACTGGCAGAAGTCCCGCTGTTTCCAGCAAGGGACAACTTCTGCTTCACCCCCAGGACCATCCATTGATGGTCCTGGTCAGCGATCACTGTGATTGGTCCCTGTCGACCAATCACAGTGATCTGGGGTGAAAGTTCAGATCCCCCGCACTGCCCGCCCCTGGAAGTCGGGCAGAACGGGGGACGATGGCTGCGGGGGCTCGTGGGGACCTGCGGCATAGGGGGGGAACATCAGGGGACCGGCGGCCTTACCTGGCGGGACCGAGGAGCAGCGGCAGGACCGGCCACGTGGACGAGCAGCGACGGGGCCGGCAGGTAAGTATGTGGTCCTCAGAAGCAGCAGTGAAGATCTTCACTGCTGCTTCTAGGAGTCTGAAAACTACAACTGCCAGCATGCCTAGACAGCCTTTGGCTGTCTGGGCATGCTGGGAGTTGTAGTTTTGCAACATCTGGAGGGCCCCAGTTTGGAGACCATTGTATAATGGTCTCCAATCTGTGCTCTTCCAGCTGTTGCAAAACTACAACTCCCAGTATGCACTGACTGTCCAGGCATGCTGGGAGTTTTAGTTCAGCAACATCTGGCCCTTCAGATGTTGCCGAACTACAACTCCCAGCATGCCCTTCAGCTGTCTGGGCATGCTGGGAGTTGTAGTTTTGCAACAACTGGAGACACACTGGTTGGGAAACATTGTCTGTTTCTAACTCAGTGTTTCCTAACCTGTGTGCCTCCAGCTATTGCAAAACTATAACTCCCAGCATGCACTAACAGACCATGCATGCTGGGAGTTGTGGTTTTGCAACAGCTGGTGCATCCCCCCCCCCCCCTGTGAATGTACAGGGTACATTCACATGGGCGAGTCTTTTACAGTGGGTTTCTCGCATCTTGAGATGCAGCAAATTTTGCGCCGGGAAACTCGCTGTAATCCCCCGCCCATGTGACTGTACCCTAAAAACACTACACTACACTAACACAAAATAAAATAAAAAGTTAAAAACACTACATATACACATACCCCTACACAGCCCCCCTCCCCCAATAAGAACGTCCGGTACGCCACTGTTTCCAAAGCAGAGCCTCCAGCTGTTGAAAAACAACAACTCCCAGTATTGCCGGACAACCGTTGACTGTCCACGCATGCTGGGAGTTTTGCAACAGCTGGAGGCACCCTGTTTGGGAATCACTGGCGTAGAATACCCCTATGTCCACCCCTATGCAAATCCCTAATTTAGGCCTCAAATGCGCACGGCGCTCTCACTTTGGAGCCCTGTCGTATTTCAAGGCAACAGTTTAGGGTCACATATGGGGTATCACCGTACTCGGGAGAAATTGCGTTACAAGGTTTGGGGGGCTTTTTCTTCTTTAACCCTTCATGAAAAGGAAATGTTGGGGTCTACACCAGAATGTTAGTGTAAAAAATTTTAAATTTTTACACTAACATGCTGATGTTGCCCTATACTTTACATTTTCACAAGAGGTAAAAGGGAAAAAAAATTGTAATGCAATTTCTCCCGACTACAGAGATACCCCATATGTGAGCGCAAAGTGCTCTGGGGGCGCACAACAAGGCCCAGAAGGGAGAGCGCACCATGTACATTTGAGGTGATTTGCACAGGGGTGGCTGATTGTTACACCGGTTTTGACAAACGCAAAAAAAAAAAAAAACCACATGTGACCCCATTTCGGAAACGACACCCCTCACGGAATGTAATGAGGGGTGCAGTGAGAATTTACCCCCCCACAGGTGTCTGACGGATCTTTGGAACAGTGGTCCGTGAAAATGAAAACTTGTACAGCCCACTGTTCCAAAGATCTGTCAGAGACCAGTGGGGGGCAAATGCTCACTGTACCCCTTGTTATGTTCCTCAAGGGGTCTCGTTTCCAAAATGGTATGCCATGTGTTTTTTTTTTTGCTGTGCTGGCAACATAGGGGCTTCCTAAATACGATATGCCCCCCGAGCAAAATTTGCTCTCAAAAAGCCAAATATGACTCCTTCTCTTCTGAGCATTGTAGTTTGCCCATAGTGCCCTTCAGGTCAACTTATGGGGTACTTCCATACTCAGAAGAGAAGGGGTTACAAATATTGGGGGTATTTCCTGCTATTAACCCTTGCAAAAATGTGAAATTTGGGGGGAAACACACATTTTAGTGGAAAAAAATTTTTTTTTTTACATATGCAAAAGACATAAAACACCTGTGGGATAATAAGGCTCACTTTATTCCTTATTACATTCCTCAAGGGGTCTAGTTTCCAAAATGGTATGGCATGTGTTTTTTTTGCTGTTCTGGCACCATAGGGGCTTCCTAAATGCGACATGCCCCCCGAGCAAAATTTGCTCTCAAAAAGCCAAATATGACTCCTTCTCTTCTGAGCATTGTAGTTCGCCCATAGTGCACTTCAGGTCAACCTATGGGATACCTCCATACTCAGAAGAGAAGGGGTTACAAATATTGGGGGGTATTTCCTGCTATTAACCCTTGGAAAAATGTGAAATTTGGGGGGAAACACACATTTTAGTGAAAAATAAATTTTTTTTTTTTACATATGCAAAAGTGGTGAAACACCTGGCTCACTTTATTCCTTGATAAATAATGAAGTTGAAAATCAACTAGGAACCAGTCCTCAGGGTATATTAGATAGACAGAAAAGAGATGGAAAAAAGAGTGATCCTGGTATACAAAATATTTATTTTATGTTACTAAAACACTGATACTCTCTGTCCCTGCTGGGCCCTAGCATGGGACACAGAAGTCAGTGAAAATGGAAATCAAAAATTAAATTAATAAAATGATTAATAAAATGATAAAACTTGCAACAATAGGTGATGTATGGAATATTCAATAATGCGCTAAAAATAGCAAAGTGCTGTACTGTTCAATAACTGGAAAGATCAACAGTCTTTGTGCTTCCAATAGTTAGATAGTAACACAGTTCAACAAAGTTCCGATGTATCAATCTTTGTTGAACTGTGTTACTATCTAACTATTGGAAGCACAAAGACTGTTGAACTTTCCAGTTATTGAACAGTACAGCACTTTGCTATTTTTAGCGCATTATTGAATATTCCATACATCACCTATTGTTGCAAGTTTTATAATTTTATTAATCATTTTATTAATTTAATTTTTGATTTCCATTTTCACTGACTTCTGTGTCCCATGCTAGGGCCCAGCAGGGACAGAGAGTATCAGTGTTTTAGTAACATAAAATAAATATTTTGTATACCAGGATCACTCTTTTTTCCATCTCTTTTCTGTCTATCTAGTATACCCTGAGGACTGGTTCCTAGTTGATTTTCAACTTCATTATTTATCATTTGTGAGACCTTTGGGTGAAGGTAACGCCAGTTCACCTCGGGTATATGTATTAATGCTAAGTGAGCTACACAGTTTTTTTATCACTTTATTCCTTGTTATGTTCCTCAAGGGGTCTAGTTTCCAAAATGGTATGCCATGTGAGGGTTTTTTGCTGTTCTGGCACCATAGGGGCTTCCTAAATGCAACATGCCCCCCCAAAAACCATTTCAGAAAAACGTACTCTCCAAAATCCCCTTGTCGCTCTTTCCCTTCTGAGCCCTCTACTGCGCCCGCCGAACACTTTACATAGACATATGAGGTATGTGCTTACTCGAGAGAAATCAGGCTACAAATATAAGTATACATTTTCTCCTTTTACCCCTTGTAAAAATTCTAAAATTGGGTCTACAAGAACATGCAAGTGTAAAAAATGAAGATTGTGAATTTTCTCCTTCACTTTGCTTCTATTCCTGTGAAACACCTAAAGGGTTAAAATGATGACTGAATGTCATTTTGAATAATTTGGGGGGTGCGGTTTTTATAATGGGGTCTTTTGTGGGGTATTTCTAATATGAAGACCCTTCAAATCCACTTCAAACCTGAACTGGTCCCTGAAAAATAGTGAGTTTGAAAATTTTGTAAAAAATTGGAAAATTGCTGCTGAACTTTGAAGCCCTCTGGTGTCTTCCAAAAGTAAAAACTCGTCACTTTTATGATGCAGACATAAAGTAGACATATTGTATATGTGAATAAAAAAATTTTTTATTTGTAATATACATTTTCCTTACAAGCAGAGAGCTTCAAAGTTAGAAATATGCAAAATTTTCAAATTTTTCATAAAATTTTAGGATTTTTCACAAGGAAAGGATGCAAGTTACCACAAAAATTTACCACCATGTTAAAGTAGAATATGTCACGAAAAAACAATCTCGGAATCAGAATGATAACTAAAAGCATTCCAGAGTTATTAATGTTTAAAGTGACAGTGGTCAGATGTGCAAAAAACGCTCTGGTCCTTAAGGCCAAAATGGGCTTGGTCCTGAAGGGGTTAAATTATGGCTCCATACGTCAAGTGTGGAATGTTGGTTTAAGACCAGTTATCGACAGTTAACCCTTAATGTTAATGATGCTAATTGCTTATGCAATAGCACCCTCTAGCTTATGAGTAGTTGGAGTTACACCTATAGGAAAGGCTTTATGGGTAATATGCTCAATGCATTCTGGGTAATATAGTGATGTCATAGTCATTACCATATGTACAAGCCCAACCTACATTCATTGGGGAATTCCAATATAAGGAGGTGTGTCTAACTAATTAAAAAGTCTGGTAAACCAGTTGTTAGGTAGACTATGGACGGTACTGAACTGTGCTGTAGGCTGTAGAGAACACACAAAGACACAGGAAAGAGGTCAACCAGGTGGGAAAGCCATGTGAGATTCCAGCAGATGGACTGATCACACGATACCAGACCAATGGCTATCCATGACGATGAGATGGACAGTTCAATTTTCCTAGGACCAGAAGCCAAGTTCTTAAATAGACTTGATAAGAGACACAAAAATGGTATTCCATTTCATTAAGACCAATTTGGATAATGTGGATGCAATTATACCATTTAGATTGGCGAATTAATTAATTAAATTAAATAATTATCTCCATATTGAGATTATAGTTTTAGGATATTGTGAGACTTCATTCTACCTGCAGAAGAATCAAGACTCATAATCTATCAAAGCATGAAATAATTGCTTAGACATATTTATAGAATTCCTACTTGCCAAACTAAGTGTTATAAGTATATTTCCCACACAGGAAACTTGTTCCAATTTCTTCCTCTTAAAATATAGTCTAGCGAGATCATTAAACGCTGCTATTTGTCTTAATGTCTTACCAACATCATGTATAGAAAATAGTCCAAAATGGGGCGGAAGTATATCATAGTTCTTCCATGTTTTATATCTTTAAACGGATTTGCCCATTCTTGGAGTCATGTGCTTTGTAGTTGGTTAGAAGGGGGCGGAGAGAGTATTTAGCATTCCATATTTATATGTCTATGATTAGATATTGCCCACCTTGATATCATAAGGTTTCCTCTGGATGCGCTGTCTTTTTCTCCCACTATTCCCTATGGACCACATAATAGTAAATGGGAGCCGTCGGGACCCGTTGTTGCCTGTTGTGCCCTGTCACAAGAACGGATGTTAGAGGCACAAAAAATAAATAAATAAGAGACTTTAATGGGGCGCAACGGCAGTGTGAAAGGGGCCTAAACCTGCAACAAAATCCAATTGTTGGGGATTTGACTGTGGAGTATGTGCAGGTCTACCAGAAAAATCTCCACTTTACTCGAGTTTAAAATAAAACTTGCAGTGACTGATTTTTTTCCTTCTTTGCATATTAAGTTTCAAAACACTTTATAGGTTGTAAAGAACTGAAAATTGTCATTTGTTGTGTTTGCAGCGTATTTACTGAAATCAAAAGCTATGCCAATCAAACTTTTAACAATATTTTAACCATTTTAACAGGTCACGCTACATTTTAACATAGGACCCCTTATCTGATAGCAGCTTCACACGGCTTGCATCCATTGAACTTGTGAGTTTTTGGACAGTTTCTGCTTGAATTTGTTTGCAAGATGTCAGAATAGCCTCCCAGAGCTGCTGTTTGGATGTAAACTGCCTCCCACCCTCATAGATCTTTTGCATGAGGATGCTTAATAGGTTCTCAATAGGATTGAGGTCAGGGGAGGATGGAGGCCACACCATGACTTTCTCCCCTTTTTATCCCCATAGCAGCCATTGATGCAGAGGTATTCTTTGCAGCATGAGATGGTGCATTGTCATGCATGAAGATGATTTTATTACGGAAAGCATAGTTCTTCCTTCTGTGCCAGGGAATAATGTGGTCAGTCAGAAACGCCAAATATTTTGCAGAGGTCCTCTTTACTCCTTCGGGGACCCTAAAGGGGCCGACCAGCTCTCTTCCCATGATTCCGGCCCAAAACATGACTCCATCACTGCCTTGCTGATGTCGCAGCCTTGTTGAAAGAGGGTGGCCGTCTACCAACCATCCACTACTCCATTTATCTGGACCATCCAGGGTTGTACGGCACTCATCAGTGAACAGGACTGTTTGAAAATTAGTCTTCATGTAAATTTCTCCCTAATGCAGCCATTTCTGTTTGTGAGCATTGGTTAGTGGTGGCCGAATAGAAGGTTTATGCACAGTTGCAAGACTCTGAAGAACTCTACACTTTGATATCCGTGGGACTCCAGAGCCACCAGCAGCTTCAAATATCTGTTTGCTGCAATGTAATGGTATTTTAGCAGCTGCTCTCTTGATCCGTAGCATGGATCTGGCAGAAAACATCCTTAATGTGCCCTTATCTACACAAACCCGTCTGTGCTCTGAATCAGCCACAACTCTCAATAGTGCGATCACCATGCTTAAGTTTTCGTGAAATATCTAATGTTTTCATACCTCGTCCAAGGCATTGAACTATTTCACTCTTTTCGGCAGCAGAGAGATCCCTTTTCTTCCCCATATTGCTTGAAAATGATGCTCTGCTTAATAATGTGGAACACCCACCTTTAGTAGTTTTTCCTTAAATTGGGCTCACCTGGCAATCTAATTATCACAGGTGTCCGAGATTGTTTTCAGTGATCAAAAGAGCCCTGAGACACAATGCCATCCATGAGGTAAACTGCAAAACTAAATATTTAATCTTTGTGACACTTAAATATAATTTGCATAATAATTTGGAACAGGGTGGAGTGCTAGAAGTCTTACACTTAAATGTATGTGTACATTGTATCACAAAAGAGAAGAAGATTACATATACTTTTTTACATAAATGTAAGACTTCTAGTACTACTTCTTGTAATTTTAGCATTTAAGGTTTAAAATATATTAGGTTTTATGAGACTGTTGTAATATCGGCATTGAATGCGGGAGAAAACCACCATGATACTACACCCAGGATTGAAGCCGTCATTTAGGTGTAGGTAGTTCCCGGCCAATTCCACACCCGGAAGTTTTACTTGTTCACCTGTCTGTATGTATATAATAAGGTCTGTCTTTATTTTAAACTATGCACGTCTTGAGAAAGAGCTCAGTCTGAGCTTGAAACACATTGATTTATGCACACCACTGTATGTATGGAAGTTGTAAAATAAACATTGTTTTAATTGTGAGAAGAGCCAAGTCTGGAGAATTTTTTCTGATCCAAAATTCACTGTGAACCTGCTGAAATCCAGAGGAATTCGGGCACTCCAGGGCTGCTGACCCGCTCTTGCATGACACGCTACATTAAATGTTATGCTCTGAGCAGCGGCATGTTTTTCTCCAAGTCGGTGTTAATTTATGTTGTAGCTAGTGAGCTATATTTATTTATTTTGTTTAAAAAGAAAGAAAGAAAAAAGAAAAAGGTGTTTTTTTTGTTTTTTTGTGTATTGCGTTTGTGTGTTTGTGTATTTAAGCTAGGTAAGTTATGTGTGTAGTGAGTTGTGTGTAGTTATATATATATTAAAAAAAAAATCCAAGTCGGAGTTCATTTTTGTTGTTTTGTTGTAGCGTAGTAAGGCTGGGTTCACACCACGATTTCTTAAATACGGTTCCCGTATACGGTTTGGAGGAGGGGGGCGGGGCTTAATTGCGGCGCCCACACTCAGCCGTATTCGGGAACCGTATTTAATACAAGTCTATGAGCCGACCGGAGTGAACCGCAGCCTCCGGTCGGCTTCGTTTTCGGCCGTATGCGGTTTCCCGACCGCAGGCAAAAACGTGGTCGACCACGTTTTTGCCTGCGGTCGGGAAACCTCATACGGCTGAAAACGAAGCCGACCGGAGGCTGCGGTTCACTCCGGTCGGCTCATAGACTTGTATTAAATACGGTTCCCGAATACGGCTGAGTGCGGGCGCCGCAATTAAGCCCCGCCCCCCTCCTCCAAACCGTATACGGGAACCGTATTTAAGAAATCGTGGTGTGAACCCAGCCTAAGCTGTATTTATTTTGTATAAAAAAAAAAAAATGTTTTCCAAGTCGGAGTTCATTTTGTTGAGGTGCTCCCTGCTGACACCTCTGCCCATGTCAGGAACTGTGCAGAGCAGGATAGGTTTGCTATGGGGATTTGTTCCTACTCTGGACAGTTCCTAACAGGAACAAAGGTGTCAGCAGAGAGCACTGTGGTCAGACAGAAAAGAACTACACAACTTCCTCTGTAGTACAGCAGCTGATAAGTACTGGAAGGATTAAGATTTTTATCTAGAAATAATTTAGCTTTCCAGTTGAATTGAAAACATTTGTTTTCACTTGTTTTCCACCAGAGTACCCCTTTAAACAGTTTCAACAAGTGGTATTGTGATGGCAGATGGAAGAAGCTAAGAAGGAGTTTAAGCGTACCTGTCATTTGCAAAAACATTTTTAGATAATGACATAATGGGCCTCATTTACTAAGAGTGTTAGGTTTTTCCTAGTGCGAATTGTTGTTTCAAACTTGCAGGATTCCTCTCTATTTACTATGGGGAAAAGTCGGGAAAATTTTCTGACCAGCTTTTTCTAGGTGGAAATTTCCAGCCATTTATCCACAGGAATTTCTGTGAATTCAATACTAAATAGGTCGGGTTGGGAAACCACTCCCCATTTGGGCCGGCCACGTCCCCATTGCGACTGACTACGCCCCCTTTTCGGCTTTTTACAGTGCAATTTCAGGGTTGTCGGATTTCCCTGGTGCATACTGGCGCAGACATGTCGCAGACACTCTGCGCCAAAATAATCTAACAAAAACTGGTCGGTTTCAGCTTAGTAAATGAGGCCCAATATGTATATTTCTAATAAATGTAAATTTTTGTTGAAAAAATGCTGTCTTGTCCCTGCAGCTATCGCCTGTGTGTCTCTGTGCAGAGACAAAATACAGGTGGGTGCAACACCTGCGCTCCGGCCAGACACACTGACCGTGGACAATCTCTTATCTTGTCCCCGCTGCCGGCGGGGCTAGGATTCGCATCCACGCCCGCATGTGAATCCCAGTCCATCACTCACCTCCCTGGTCTTCCTGTCCTTTCAGCCCTGACACGTATGCCCCTGCCTCCTAGGGTGCACACGCACTGGAGCTCTTACATTTAACCTCTTAAGGACGAGTGCCGTAAATGTACGGCGCTGCTAAGAAGTACTTAGCGCACAGCGCCGTACATTTATGGTGCAGCTTTCCTGGACACGGTGATCGGATGACTGCTGATATCTTTCAGCAGCCATCCTGGCATATCGCCCCCCATGTCGGTGATTGCGGCAAATCGACGGTCAATTCAGACCGGCGATTTGCCGCTATTCCGGGTCAATCGGGTCTCTGGTGACCCGTGACCCGGAAAAAAGGGTGAATGGGGCTGTCCGAGACAGCCCCATTCACCCTTACCCAGCATGGGTGCCGCCTTACGATCACGTGATTGATCGGTCGGAACGACCGACCAATCACGACCCTGCTGGGCGGTGATCGGGATGGCGATAGGAGCAGAGATCGGCGAGGGGTCTCTTACCTGTCCCTGGTCTGGCGGGGGTCCCCTCATGTGCGGTGGCGGCGACAGGAGCAGCAGGATTGGTCCGGGCTGCAGGATACAGCGGCGGCGGTCCCGGCGGCAGGATACAACAGGAGGTAAGGCCTGTTCACCTCCTACTGTTGCTTAGCAACAACTCACAGCATGCACAGCTAAAGGGCATGCTGTGAGTTTTGCAACAGCTGGAGTTCCAACTACAACTCCCAGCATGCCCTTTGGTAGTATGTGCATGCTGGGGGTTGTTGTTATGCAAAAGCTGGAGGCACATTTTTTCTATGAAAAAGTGTGCATTCAGCTGTTGCATAACTACAACTCCCAACATGCACAGACTACCATAGGGCATGCTGGGAGTTGTAGCAGTGTGCCTCCAGCTGTTGCAAAACTACAACTCTCAGCATGCCCTTCGACTGTCAATGCATGCTGATTGTTGCAGTTTTTCAACAGCTGGAGACACATTGGTTGTGAAACCGAGTTTGTTACCTAACTCAGTGTTTTGCAACCAGTGTGCCTCCAGCTGTTGCAAAAATACAACTCCCAGCATTCTCTTCTGAGCATTGTAGTGCACCAGAAGTGAACTTGACGTCCACATATGGGTTATTTCCATACTCAGAAGAGATGGGGTTACACATTTTAGGTGACATTTTCTCCTATAACCCCTTGCAAAAATGTAAAATTTGGGGGAAAACCAGCATTTTAGTGAAAAAATAATTAGTTTACACATCCCACTTTAACGAAAAGTCGTCAAACACCTGTGGGGTGTTAAGGCTCACTGGACCCCTTGTTACGTTCCTTGAGGGGTGTAGTTTCCAAAATAGTATGCTATTTTGTTTATTTTTTTTGCTGTTCTGGCACCATTGGGGCTTCCTAAATGTGAGATGCTCCCCAAAAACCATTTCAGAAAAACTTACTCTCCAAAATTCCATTGTCGCTCCTTCCCTTCTGCGCCTTGTAGTGCACCCACAGAGCACTTGACATCAACCTATGAGGTATTTCCTTACACGAGAGAAATTGGGTTACAAATTTTGCGGGGCTTTTTCTCCTGTTACCCCATGGAAAATTTCAAAAACTGGGTCTACAAGAACACGAGAGTGTAAAAAATTTTGAATTTTCTCCTTAATTTTGCTGCTATCCCTATGAAACGCCTAAAGGGTTGACACACTTTATGAATGTCATTTTGAATACTTTGGGGGGTGAAGTTTTTATAATGGGGTAATTTATGGGGTATTTCTAATATGAAGTCCCTTCAAATCCACTTCAAAACTGAACTGGTCCCTTAAAAATTTCGATTTTGAAAATTTTGTGAAAAATTGGAGAATTGCTGCTGAACTTTGAAGCCCTCTGATGTCTTTAACCCCTTAATGACGCAGCCCATTTTCACCTCTAGGACGAAGCTCTTTTTTGCAAATCTGACAACTGTCAATTTAAACATTAATAACTCTGGAATGCTTTTACTTTTCATTCTGATTCCGAGATTGTTTTTTCGTGACATATTCTACTTTAACATAGTGATAAATTTTTGTGGTAACTTGCATCATTTCTTGGTGAAAAATCCCCAAATTTGATGAAAAAATTGAAAATTTTGCATTTTTCTAACTTTGAAGCTCTCTGCTTGTAAGGAAAATGGATATTCAAAATAAAAAAAATTCTGGTTCACATATACATTATGTCTACTTTATGTTTGCATCATAAAATTTGCATGTTTTTACTTTTGGAACACACCAGAGGGCTTCAAAGTTCAGCAGCAATTTTCAAATTTTTCAAAAATTTTCAAACTCGCTATTTTTCAGGGACCAGTTCAGGTTTGAAGTGGATTTGAAGGGTCTTCATATTAGAAATACCCCATAAATTACCCCATTATGAAAACTGCACCCCCCAAAGTATTCAAAATTACATTCAGTCAGCGTTTTAACCCTTTAGGTGTTTCACAGGAATAGCAGCAAAGTGAAGGAGAAAATTCAAAATCTTCATTTTTTTACACTCGCATGTTCTTGTAGACCCAATTTTTGAATTTTGAAAGCGGTAAAAGGAGAAAATTTTTACATGTATTTGTAACCCAATTTGTCTTGAGTAAGCACATACCTCATATGTGTATGTAAATTGTTCGGCGGGCGCAGTAGAGGGCTCAGAAGCGAGGTTTTGGAGAGAACATTTTTCTGAAATGGTTTTTGGGGGGCATGTCACATTTAGGAAGCCCCTATGGTTCGAGGACAGCAAAAAAAAAACACATGGCATACCATTTTGGAAACTAGACCCCTTGGGGAATGTAACAAGGGGTAAAGTGAACCTTAATACCCCACAGGGGTTTCACGACTTTTGCATATGTAAAAAAAAAAAAAAAAGAATTTACCTAAAATGCTTGGTTTCCCAAAAATTTTACATTTTTACAAAGGGTTAAAGCAGAAAATACCCCCACAAAATTTGAAGCCCAATTTCTCCCGATTCAGAAAACACCCCATATGGGGGTGAAAAGTGCTCTGCTGGTGCACTACAGGTCTCAGAAGAGAAGGAGTCACATTTGGCTTTTTGAGAGCAAATTTTGCTCTGGGGGCATGTCGCATTTAGGAAGCCCCTATGGTGCCAGGACAGCAAAAAAAAAAAAACATATGGCATACCATTTTGGAAACTAGACCCCTTGGGGAACGTAACAGGGGTAAAGTTAACCTTAATACCCCACAGGGGTTTCACGACTTTTGCATATGTAAAAAAAAAAAAAATGACTTAAAATGCTTGGTTTCCCAAAAATTTTACATTTTTAAAAAGGGTAATAGCAGAAAATACCCCCCCAAATTTTGAAGCCCAATTTCTCCCGATTCAGAAAACACCCCATATGGGGATGATAAGTGCTCTGCTGGCGCACTACAGGTCTCAGAAGAGAAGAAGTAAAATTTCAGCAAAATTATTGCTCCTTCCCTTCTGAGACCTGTAGTGCGCCAGCAGAGCACTTATCATCCCCATATGGGGTGTTTTCTGAATCGGGAGAAATTGGGCTTTACATTTTGGGGTCCATTTCCTCCAATTACCCTATGTGAAAAATAAAAATTTGGGGTAACAGCACCATTTTAGTGTTAAAAATCCAATTTTCCTTTTTCACATCCCCCTTCAACGGAAAGTCGTCAAACACCTGTGAGGAGTTAGGGTTCACTACTCCCCTTGTTACGTTCCTTGAGGGGTGTAGTTTCCAAAATGGGGTCACATGTGGGTGGTTTTTGTTTTAGGTTTATGTCTGAAATGCTGCAACTATTGGCCACCCCTGTGCAAATCCCCAATTTAGGCCTCAGGTGCTCTCTAACTCCTGAGCCATGATGTGCACCCGCAGAACACTTTACGGCCACACATGGGGTATTTCTGTATTCAAGAGAAAATGCTTTACAAATTTTGGGGGTCTTTTTCTCCTTTTATCTCTTGTGAAACTTAAAAGTATGGGGGTACACCAACATGTTAGTGTAGAAAATTTCTTTTTTTTTTTTACACTAACATGCATATGTAGCCCACATTCTTTTTTTTTTTAGAGGTAAAAGGAGAAAAAGCCCCCCAAAATTGTGAAGCAATTTCTCCCGAGTATAGAAATACCCCTTATGTGGCCCTAAACTGTTGCCAGGCAAATGCAACAGGGCTCAGGATTGAGAGAGCGCTATGCACATTTGAGGCCTAAATTAGTGATTTGCATAGGGGTGGCTGATAGTTGCAGAGTTTTACTTACATGCGGTGTACCAAAACACCGCAGTTAGTAAACCTTCCCCTATTGAAGTGTTTCCCAACCTGGGTACCTCCAGCTGTTGCCAAACTGTGACTGCCAGCATGTTGGTATTTGTAGTTTTGCAACAGCTGGAGGCAGCCTGGTTGGGAAACACTGCCCTACTTTGTTGATCCAGAGGAAGGCAAAAAAAACTTGAGGCGGATGCCAATTTGCCCCAGGGGGAAAAATTCCTTCCCGACTCCAAATATGGCAATCAGAATTAATCCCTGGATCAACGTTCTTGAGACTTTTTGGAGATTATTACAACCAGGGACTGAAAAGTCCCTATGTTGCCAATGCATCGGAAAAGCGCTGTACATAGCCGTGGTCCCAGGCTCCTGTACAACGTCACCAATGCATTGGAAAAGAACAAAAGAGCTGTACAATGCCGCATGGCTCATGTACAAAGCGCAGATAATTTGGGGAAAGATAAAAATGGGGAAATTTTTAAATTTAGTACTCCATAGACGTGTGATACGCCTTGAAGCATTCCTTGATGCAGAGGCCTGGTTTTTCAGGACAGGTGTCACACTGGAAAGTGGTGTCCTTTCTTCTCCCTTTTTTAAAACAGACACGGCATCTTTTCTGGGACCGTGACAATTTTCCAGTTTGTGGGACCTGTCCTGGAAAATGTTGCCCTGGTACAATACGGGCGCCTTCAGTTCCAGAGATACTTGCACCCGCCTTGTCCTGGTCGCCAAAGATCAGGGCCTTGATTACTACCTCCTGAAAATGAAGGAATGTTCCCCTATTGCCTGCGCTCCGGAATAGTACAAAAGCGTTGTACAATGCTGTCTGGACCATGTACACCGCTACTTTTTTGTACCACTTTTTGGTTTTGCGCATGGCGCTATATGGTTTGAGGACTTGATCTGAGAGATCAACTCCTCCCATATACTGATTGTACCCCAGGACACAATCCGGTTTGAGGACCGGTGTTGTGGTACCTCGTACAGTGACAGGGGTGCTGCCATTACTGTGAATGGTGGTCAGCATAAGGACATCCCTCTTGTCCTTATATCTGACCAGCAATATATTGTCACTAATAAGGGCCCTACTTTCACCCCTAGGGATTGGCGTTTTTATAGGATGTTTTGGAAGGCCTCTCTGATTTTTCCGCACAGTGCCACAAGCAACAGTGGCTCTAGCGGAAAGAGACTTGAAGAGGGGGATGCTTGTATAAGTTATCCACGTATAAGTGGTAACCTTTATCAATCAGTGGGTACATCAGTTCCCACACAATTTTACCGCTTACTCCCAGGATGGGGGGGCATTCTGGGGGTTCAATGTGGGAATCCTTCCCTTCATATACCCTAAATCTGTAAGTGTACCCTGAGGTACTCTCACAGAGCTTGTATAATTTCACGCCATACCTTACGCTTTTACTGGGAATGTACTGGTGGAAATGGAGCCTTCCTTTCAAACTAATAAGGGACTCATCAATGGCGATATATTTTTGGGGGACATAGGCCTCTGCAAATTTAGTGGTAAAATGATCTATGACCGGCCGTATTTTGAACAGGTGGGATCATCTCTAGGTGGACATGTTGCATTATCTGCATAATGCAAACATTTCTGGATAGCTTCAAAGCGATCCCTTTTCATGGCCATACCGTACAGTGGGGTGTTGTAAAGAACATCCCTTCTCCAGTATTGGCGAATGCTAGGTTTTTTCACTAGGCCTATATGCAGAACAAGGCCCCAAAATGTCCGCATCTCATCTGCATTGACAGGGGTCCCTATGTCGGGCCTAGCCAAAAAACTGTTAGGGTTCCGGGTCAAATATTGTTGGGCGTAAAGATTAGTTTGCGCCACCAAAGTCCTCACTGAAAAAACGTAAAAAAGTATATTTCAGTGAGGCCTGTTGTGTCAAATTGGATTCCTGGGTCTCCCACGAACCCAGGAATCCGTGGCTCATAATTGTCCGGAACTGGGGTCCAGACGGGGTCATCTATAAGGGGGACAGGGTCACTAGTATAGAGGACATGGGAACTAGCACTAGGAAGAGGCACACTAGTTTGGGGGGCTACTGGCATTGCCCTGCGGTGCTGCCTTCTAGGGGGCTCATTATCACTGGATGATGAGGGGGAAGACAAAGAAATAAGGAAAGAGGGGTCTTCGTCTTCTCCATCACTCGAGGATTCAGTGTCCGAGGCAACAATGGCATATGCCTCCTCCACCGAATATACCCTCCTAGCCATGGGGGGACGGGGGGGGTGTTAGGGGCGGTTGGGGGCAAATATGTATAAGGGTGTGTGTGTTTTTTACTTTAACTTTATTTCAAAGTGTAGTGTAGTGTTGTGTTTTTTTTTACAGTAACAGTAAAAAACACAAAAAAAAAAAACGCTGATTGCTGATCAGTAAAGTGCTTCACTGATCAGCGCCGGCAAGATGCCGGAATTAAAAAGAAAAATCCAAAAAAACGCAGAATAAAAAAAAAAAAAGCTGATCAGTGAAAGATTACTGATCAGCAATCACGGTCGGCTGCGCAGCACCAAACAGTTGCTGGTGGCACGGACCACAGTCGCAAAAAAAAAAAAAACGCTAAAGGAAAAAATGGGGGGGGGGGGGGGAAACGCTAAAGAAAAAAAGGGAAAAACGCAGAAAAAAGAAAAAAAAAACTACAAAAAAAGCTGATCAGTAATCTTTCACTGATCAGCTTTTTTTGTAGTTTTTTTTTCTTTTTTCTGCGTTTTTCCCTTTTTTTTTTTCTTTAGCATTTCCCCCCCCCCCCCTCCCCATTTTTTTCCTTTAGCGTTTTTTTTTTTTTTTTTTTTTGCGACTGTGGTCCAATCACGGTCGGCTGCGCAGCACCAAAAAGTTGCTGGTGGCACGGACCACAAAAAAAAAAACGCTAAAGGGAAAAAATGGGGGGGAGGGGAAACGCTAAAGAAAAAAATTAAAAAGGGAAACACGCAGAAAAAAGAAAAAAAGAGGGGGAAAAATTGGGGGGGGAAAAACTACACCCCCAAAAAACAGGGGTGAGGCAGCAGCACCCTAAAGTACTGTATGGGTCGGGCAGATACAGGGCGTGAAGCCGTTTTCCCTCCCTAAGCTCTACCTCTCTCCCTGCCTCCTGCTGCAACCTGTCCCTCACCAACGATCGTGGCACACTGCAAGTCCCAGCAAGCCCGCAGCAGGTCGGGGTCCCGTCGCTCCGCTCAGCTCACTGACCCGAACTGAAATGAGTGGGCAGAGCGGAGGGACAGAAATTCATATCCCCCCCCCCCGCTGCAGTGATTGGACGGCAGATCGCGCCACCTCCCTCCTGGACCGCAAGGGTGATTGGCGCTGTGTCATACAGCATCATTAACCCTTATCTTCCGGGTCACCGGGTCTCCAGAGACCCGAATGGCCGGAAGATCGGTGATTCGCCCCCTGGGCGATATGCCGGGATGGCTGCTGTTAGATAACAGCAGCCATCGCGGCCCGATCACCGCTACCGGTGACGCGGAGCTCCCGAAACCTCGCCACGTACATGTACGTCGCCGCGCGCCAAGTGACACTTCGCGGCGCCGTACATCTATGTCGCTCGTCGTGAAGGGGTTAAACAAACACTTACATTGATGCGATCTAAGGTGATACAAGGTTCTCAACTCCAAGTGCAGTTGTGCACCTACGTTGGAGTGGAGGACCTGCACCTATGGATCACAATGTGGTTTCACAACTGTGTTAATGTAAACAATGACATTAGCTAACCCTCAAAACTGATGTAAAATTGAGACATTAGCCAGTATATCCTTATATGAAGGACACACTTGAGCCCGCACACCACGCCAAGGTTTCTCAAATGGTGCGGGTCCTATCAACTAACCTACCTGGCCAAATAAATAAAACCAGGAACCAAATTACGGCAGCCATAGGCCCAACTTGCAGATTGCTCCTCAGTCACCTCCAGTGTGAATCTAAGCACACATACAATGGGAGGGAGTAGACAAGCTACAAGCCCCACCCTGGTTGGTTCATTTATAGCAGGCCTCACAGGGGAAACCCTAATGCTACCCAGCAAGATAAAAGGGTGCATTAGTATAAGCCCTAAGCAAAGACATAGCGGCTTATATTTGCACGAACATGGTTATAGCAGGAAAACTCAACCTCAAGTGCAGTTGTGCACCTTCGCTGTGGCGGAGGTCCTTCACTTGTAAACCGTTGCTAAGGGCGATCCCCAGCAAAAATTGCATACAATGGAGGATGCCTGCAAACGGTCACAAGTACCACAATGGCATCCTGACACCAGATAAATGTGGATGTGGATGCGTTAAACATGACTGACTTTAAACAAACACTTACATTGATGTGATCTAAGGTGATACAAGGTGCTCAACTCCAAGTGCACTTGCAGATTGATCCTCCTCTGATGTCTTCCAAAAGTAAAAACATTATGATGCAAATATAAAGTAGACATATTGTATATGTGAGTCAATATATAATTTATTTGGAATATCCATTTTCCTTACAAGCAGTGAGTTTCAAAGTTAGAAAAATGCTAAATTTTCTAAATTTTCATGAAATTTGAGGATTTTTCACCAAGAAAGGATGCAAGTAACGATGAAAATTTACCACTGTGTTAAAGTAGAACACGTCACGAAAAAACAATCTCGGAATCAGAATAATCGGTAAAAGCATCCCAGAGTTATTAATACATAAAATGATAGTGGTCAGAATTGCAACAAAGTGCTGTGTTCTTAAGGTGAAAAAGGACTCAGTCCTTAAGGGGTTAAAGGGCCAGTACTCATTTAATTAAGTGTTCACTCCTGCACCTTGTCTTTAAGTATCAGCTCCTCCCTTTGTTCCCTGCCAAATCTTTGTTGCCTTTGTGCCCTAGAGAAAGCTACTGTGTTTCTGATATCTTTGTACCTGTTCCTTGTTCCGTTACCTGACCCTGCACCAGTACGGCCTGCCCTGACCTACTGCTTCCTTGACCAAGTGTTGCCAGTTTCCTTTTGGGCCACGCCACATCCCAGCAACCTTTGCGGCGGGCTCTGGTGAAAATCAACGGCACCTTAGACTTTGCTCCCTGGCATGGCTCACATCATCATCTACAAGGGCCCAGAGGATCCCCCACCTGCCGTGACCTGTTACAGTAAGATCCAGCCATTGGGGTGCCTTTGCCAAATGTCTCAGATCTTTCCACCATCGTGACTCAGCAGTCGCAGCAGTTAGCTCGTCAGGCGCAACAACTAAGTTAACTTAC
The DNA here is from genome assembly GCF_029499605.1 of Hyla sarda. Taxonomy (NCBI): domain Eukaryota; kingdom Metazoa; phylum Chordata; class Amphibia; order Anura; family Hylidae; genus Hyla; species Hyla sarda. The sequence continues at coordinate 510,946,974 of NC_079189.1, read as the reverse complement.
AGCCATGGTGCAACAGCTTCTTGCCGCTCAGCAGCAACAACAGCCACAGCAGCAGCCACCTGTTCCTGAGCCTCCTCCTGTGTCTGCAGCTTCTCCTGGGACCAAGCTTTGTTTTTCCTTGCCTTCTAAGTATGATGGAGATTCCAAGCTGTGTAGAGGCTTTGTGACACAGTGTTACAACAGCTCCACTAGTAGTGTGGGGGATGGTAATACAGGTAGGCCAAGACAGTTAGTTGTGGTAGGGGATTCTATAATCAGGAAGACGGATAGAATAATTTGTCACCAAGATCACCTCAACCGAATGGTTTGCTGTCTCCCTGGTGCCAGGGTTCGGTATGTGGTGGAAAGGGTGGACAAATTACTAGGGGGGGCTGGGGATGACCCAGCTGTCGTGGTCCATGTGGGAACCAACGAAAGAATACATGGTAGGTGGAGGTCCTTGAAGAATAATTACAAGGAACTAGGTGCCAAGCTGAAAGGAAGGACCTCTAAGGTTGTGTTCTCTGGAAAACTTCCTGTGCCATGCGCATCGCAGGAAAGACAGCGGGAGCTTAGGGAGTTAAATGCATTGCTTAAGTCGTGGTGTGAGGGGGAAGGGTTTGGCTTTTTAGAGCACTGGGCTGACTTTTCATTGGGGTACAAACTCTATTCTATGGATAGTTTGCACCTGAATGGAAGGGGGTCCGCTGTGCTGGGGGAGAGAATCCTGGAAGGGGTGGCTGAGTATTTAAACTAGGTGAGTGGGGGGAGGATAATAAAGCAAAGAAAGCAGACAGTGGGATGGATAGGTTAGAGAGGGGTCAGGACATAATGGTGGGTGGAGAGGAGTCCTGTGGGGGGAGGTTAAGAGCAGTGGATAAGGAGATCCATGGGTTACAAACCAGCCGTAAAAATAAATGTAGCCCCAAAAATTGTAGTCCCAATAATTCAAAAAATTCCATTAGCCCCAATAACTCAATAACTACAATAAGCCCCATTAACTCAAAAAATACAGTTAGCCCCAATAACTTAAATAACAATGTTAGACCCAATAACGCAAAAAATCCCATTAGCCCCAATAACTTAAATAATAACATTAGACCCAATAACTCAAAAAATCCCATTAGCCCCAATATCTTAAATAGTACAATTAGCCCTTATAACTCAAATAATAACATTAACCCCAATAACTCTGAAAATCCCATTAGTGAGACTATATGTGTAAAACTTAATGGAAATGTAAAGTGTATGTTCACAAATGCCAGAAGCCTAGCAAATAAAATGGGGGAGCTTGAGGCCTTGATACTGGAGGAACATATTGATATAGTTGGGGTCACTGAGACATGGATGGACTCCTCACATGACTGGGCTGTTAATCTGCAGGAGTTTACATTGTTTCGCAAGGATAGAATGAACAGAAAAGGTGGTGGAGTCTGTCTGTATGTAAGAAGTGGTATGAAAGCCAGTGTGAATGATGCCATAGTGTGTGATGATTCTGAGGATGTGGAATCACTGTGGGTAGAATTACAAAAGGAGGGAAATACTGAAAAAATAGTATTTGGTGTAATCTACAGACCCCCTAATATCACTGAAGAGATAGAAGGTCGGCTGTATAAACAAATAGAGAGGGCCGCCCGGGCAGGTACAGTGGTAATAATGCAGATATAGATTGGGGCCGGGGGCTGGCCAAAACTACAAAGGGGAGAAAATTCCAAAATTTATTGCAGGATAATTTTATGGGCCAGTTTGTGGAGGACCCAACAAGAAGTGATGCCTTGTTGGATCTGATCATTTCCAACAACGCAGAGCTGGTTGGTAATGTAACTGTGCGGGAAAACCTTGGTAATAGCGACCACAATATAGTTACTTTTGACTTAAAATGTAGAAAACAAAGACAGACGGGGAAGGCAAAAACATATAACTTTAAAAAGGCAAATTTCCCTGGGCTGAGAGCTGCACTACAGGACATAGACTGGGGGGAGGTGCTCTCAAATACTGATAAAGAAGGTAAATGGGACATCTTTAAATCAACTCTAAATAACTATACAGCTAAATATATACCAAAGGGGAACAAATATAAACGATTAAAACTAAATCCTACATGGCTGACAAATGATGTTAAAAGAGCAATAAACAACAAAAAAATTGCCTTCAAAAAATTCAAATCTGGTGGGTCAGCTATAACATTTAAACAGTACAAGGAGCTTAATAAAATCTGTAAAAATGTAATAAAAACAGCAAAAATTCAAAATGAGAGACAGGTGGCCAAAGAAAGCAAAACTAATCCTAAATATTTTTTTAGATATATAAATACAAAAAAAACAAGGACAGAGCATGTAGGACCCCTTAATAATGATAATGGGGAGGTTGTCACGGGCGATCAAGAGAAGGCGGAGCTACTGAATGGGTTCTTTAGTTCTGTATACACTATGGAAAAAGGAGCTGACATTGGCCAGGTCAGTGCTGGTAACACATCATGTAATGTACTGAACTGGCTTAATATAGAGATGGTACAAGGTAAGTTAAGTAAAGTAAATGTAAGCAAATCTCCAGGGCCGGATGGACTACACCCAAGAGTTCTTAGAGAGGTAAGTTCAGTAATATCTGTACCCTTGTTCATGATATTTAGAGATTCTCTGGTGTCTGGTATTGTGCCAAGGGACTGGCGCAAGGCTTATGTGGTACCAATCTTCAAGAAGGGCTCTAGGTCTTCGCCAGGCAATTATAGACCGGTAAGTCTAACGTGCATTGTGGGTAAATTGTTTGAAGGACTTATAAGGGATTACATACAGGAATACATAGGGGATAATAGTATTATAAGTGATAGCCAGCATGTGTTTACTAAGGACAGAAGTTGTCAAACCAATCTAATTTGCTTTTATGAAGAGGTGAGTAGAAGCCTTGACAGAGGAATGGCTGTGGATATGGTGTTTCTGGATTTTGCCAAAGCGTTTGATACTGTCCCTCACAGACGTCTGACAGGTAAGTTAAGGTCTTTGGGCTAGGAAACTTTAGTTTGTAACTGGATTGAACACTGGCTCATGGATCGTACCCAGAGAGTGGTGGTCAATGATTCGTACTCTGATTGGTCCCCGGTTATTAGTGGTGTACCCCAAGGTTCTGTACTGGGACCGCTGTTGTTTAATTTATTTATCAATGATATAGAGGATGGTATTAACAGCTCTGTTTCTATCTTTGCAGATGACACCAAGCTTTGTAGCACGGTACATTCTATAGAGGATGTGCATAAGTTACAAGATGACTTGGATAGACTAAGTGTCTGGGCATCCACTTGGCAAATGAGGTTCAATGTGGATAAATGTAAAGTTATGCATCTGGGTACTAAGAACATGCATGCGTCGTATGTCTTAGGGGGGATTAAACTGGCACTGGTAGAGAAGGATCTGGGTGTACTTGTAGATCACAGACTACAGAATAGCATGCAATGTCAGGCTGCTGCTTCCAAAGCCGGCGGGATATTGTCATGTATAAAAAGAGGCATGGACTCAAGGGACAGGGACATAATACTCCCCCTTTATAAAGCATTGGTACGGCCTCACCTGGAATATGCTGTTCAATTTTGGTCGCCTGTTCATAAAAGGGACACTGCGGAGTTGGAAAGGGTGCAGAGACGCGCGACTAAACTAAAATGGGGCATGGAACATCTTAGCTATGAGGAGCGATTAAAGGAGTTACAATTGTTTAGTCTTGAGAAGAGAAGTTTAAGGGGGGATATGATAAATGTATATAAGTATATAAATGGCCCATACAAAAAATATGGAGAAAAAAACTGTTCCAGGTTAAACCCCCCCAAAGGACGAGGGGGCACTCCCTCCGTCTGGAGAAGAAAAGGTTTAGTCTAAAGGGGCGACACGCCTTCTCTACCGTGAGGACTGGGAATTTATGGAACGGTCTACTTCAGGAACTGGTCACAACAGGAACAATTAACAGCTTTAAAACAGAGTTAGATACATTACTGGAACAAAATAACATTAATGCTTATGCAGAATTATAAAACTACATCCCTTTCCCTTATCCCCTTACACCCTTCACTTCAATTCCCTGGTTGGACTTGATGGACGTATGTCTTTTTTCAACCATACTAACTATGTAACTATGTAACTATATCCATCTAGAACTCAGGCGGATCTGTTCCCGATGAAGCGTGCTAAAGTGGCCTTTGTGGTGAGTCTACTGTCTGGAAAAGCTTTAGCCTGGGCTACTCCTCTCTGGGATCGTAGAGATCCGGTCTCCTTGAACCTGTCGGCCTTCCTTGCAGAATTCCGCAATGCATTTGAAGAACCCGCACGAGCCTCATCTGCCAAGACGGCTCTTCTGAACTTCTGCCAAGGGAACTCCTCCGTTGGTGACTATGCGGTTCAGTTCCGCACACTTGCCTCTGAACTTGCTTGGAACGACGAGGCCTTGTGTGCTACCTTTAAAAAAGGACTCTCCTCTAGAATCAAGGATGCTCTCGCTGCACAAGATTCTCTGACTAACCTGAGCGAACTTATCCATTTAGCCCCATGAACAGATGTGCGTTTTGCCGAGAGGCAGGAAAAACTTCCTTTGGAAAAAGAACCTGCCCAAACATGGCAATTACCTCGCCTGGCACCAGTGTTCCAATATCCACCTCTACTGTTTTCTTTGCCTCCTGCCGAAGAGGCTATGGGAGTGGACCGTTTTCACTTAACTCAGCAGGAAAGATTACGTTGACGCAATGAGAATTTTTGCCTATATTGTGCCAGTCCGGAGCACTTTGTCAAAGACTGTTCTATACGTCCTCTGCGTCCAGGAGAACGCTCTAATTTTGGACAAGCAGGAGTGGCATCCCTAGATGTGAATATTACCTCTCCTCGCTTGTTTTTTCCTCTGCCAAGACTTCTTTAATCGCTTCTGCATTTTTGGACTACAGTTCTGCTGGCAACTTTATTGGTGACTTCCATGTCCATAAACACTGTCTTCCAGTGAAGCATCTTAGCAAGCCCTATATTTCTTCTGTTAATGGACAAAATCTGAACGGTAAGGTGCAATTCCGCACTGAACCCCACGTCATGCGAGTAGGGGATTTGCATAAGTAAAACATTTAGTTTTATGTGCTACAACATTGTACTTCGGAGCTCCTTCTTGGTCTTCCTTGGCTTCAACGTTATTCTCCACAACTTGTCTGGAAATCTAGTGAAATCACTTGTTGGGGACAATATTGCCAAGATCACTGTCTTGTGCCTCCTCTTAGGACTGCTAAAAAAAAGCTTCAGAGCCGAGACTCTTTCCAGATTCTCTGATGTTGCAGGATTGGACTCCACGCCAAGGCATAATATTCCTCCTGTGATATCTTCTGTGCCTCTTAAACTCAAACATAAAGTCTTGAATTGGGGACAGTCTTCTTTGCCAGTTGGTCACCTTAGAAGATTCCAGAAACCCCTTGGTCTCATGTAGTGGGGAACTTTCTGGATTCCAAAGAAGAGGGGGAGTACTGTAACATCTGCGCTCTGGCCAGACATGCTGGCCATGAGCACTCTCTTGGCTTGTGCCCGCTGCCGGCGGGGCTGAGATTCGCATCACGGGATGCGACCACATGCGAATCCCATCCCGTCACTCACCTCCCTGGTCTTCCTGTCCTTGCAGCTCCGGTGCACGTGCCCCCGCTTCCTAGGGCGCGCGCACCTGAGCTCTAACATTTAAAGGGCCAGTACTCATTTAATGAAGTGTTCACTCCTGCACCTTGTCTTTAAGTATCAGCTCCTCCCCTTGTTCCCTGCCGGATCTTTGTTGCCTTTGTGCCCTAGAGAAAGCTACTGTGTTTTTGTGTTCCTGATATCTGTGTACCTGTTCCTTGTTCTGTTACCTGACCCTGCATCTTTGCCGCCTGCCCTGACCTACTGCTACCTTGACCACGTCTTGTCAGTTTCGTTTTGTGCCACGCCACATCCCAGCAACCTGTCTGGACGAGTCGTGCCAGGTGTAGTGACCTGAGTGCCGCCTGCCTCAGCAAGACCATCCCTCTTTGCGGCGGGCTCTGGTGAAAATCAGCGGCACTTTAGACTCCGCTCCCTGGCAGGCATGGCTCATCCACACAGGCCCAGAGGATTCACCACCTGCCGTAACCTGTTACAGTGAGCAGGAGAAATAGAGCTCTGTGCAGGCTGCTGGCTTCTATGTCAGCCTGCTGTGTGAGCTGGGGATGTGTCACACTGTGCTGTGCACTGAGGCTCTGTAACACGCCACTGGCTCACATAACAGGCTGATTGACAAGCCTGGAGCCTGCACATAGTCCTGTGTGTCTTTTACACTTCCATGATGAGACACTTAATCTTTGCCCCTGATAAAGCCTGATTAGATTTCTTCTTTCATAAAGTAAATAATTCAATTAATGTGTAACTGTAAAATATCATGTATTCTGTGAACGGTTTATATTTTAAAAACTAAAATAAAAATTTGATTAAAAAAATAAATGAAATAAAAGTATTTATATTGTATCAAAGTAGTAAAACCTAAAAAAAAATTACTTGGTATCACTGTAATCAGACTGACCAGAGGCATAAGTCTATATGTTATTTTTTACCATGCAGTGAATGGCATAAATTTAAAAGACAAGTAAAAAGTGGCAAACTCACATTAAATTTTTATTGTTTTTCACAAAAACAATAGGGAACAGAAAAAAAGAGCCTGACACAGGGGTAACACAAAATACAGCAGCACACACACAGTAGCATTTGTAAACGGAACAGAAATTAAAAATAAGCATCTCAGTGTAACTAGAGAAGAGGAGAGCCACCCCCTAGACATTTCTAGTTCAAGGGGTGGTAAGCAGCCAACAGACAAAGAGACCAGACATAGGAAGAAGGGGTACAACAATAAAAGAAGAGAATAAGAGAAACCAGCTGGAAAGAGGGAGAAGCGGGGGCCGTGGATTGGCAGCATTTGGTGGAGAGAAAATCAGTCCAGGTAAACCACAGTACAGCCTGTCTCTCTGACATCACTTTTTCTATTTTCCTGACAAAAATAGTATTAATAAAAGTTAATGATTAAATTATAACGAACCCCAAAATGTACTAAAAAGTACAACTTGTCCCGCAAAACACAAGCCCTGTCAAAAAAAATGAAAAAGTTACACCCATTGAAAGACTATGTTGAAAAAACTGAAATATTGCTTGGAAATTAAGGTTTAGAATGCATCATTGGGAAGAGGTTAAAGGGGTTATCCACCGTAAGGTGATTTTAGTACTGCCAGACAGTAATGGACATGCTTAGAAAGAATCTGTGCTTGTCTTGGGTTTAAATGGCTGTCTTGTGAATTTACCATAATGCTGCTGATTTATTTTTGTGAAATGGATATTTCCTGTTGGAGTTCCCTCCCAACAGCTACAAGACCCAGGATCCCTTGTTTGTAAGTATGAGGTCACTTTTCCCTCCTACACATCATCCACCCCACCCATTGAAGCACACCTGGGACAATTCCCTGCAGCCCTGTGAGATATATCTCCCTCCCACCTAGCAGTCGCTCTATCCTTTAAAGCAGACAGGCTCCCTTTAACCCCTTCCCGCAAATGGACGTATATGAACGTCAACTGCGGGCTTTCGCTGTATGGAGCGCGCACAGCAGGTGAGCGCACATCATACCCGGTGGGTCCCGGTTGCTATCAGCAACCAGATCCCATGGCTAATGCCGAACATTGCCGATTGGGCTGATGTCTGGCATTAACTATTTAGGTGCTCTCCCATGGAGAAGCATTGATCAGTGTATGTAATCTAAATATTGTATGCTATAGTCCCTATGGGGACTAAAAAAAATACATTTAAAAAGTAAATATGCATTAACCCCTTTCCTGATAAAAGTTTTAATCACCCCCCTTTTCCCAAGTAAAAAAAAATTAATAAATACATAAACATGTGTGGTATTGCGTATGCCTAAATTTCCGAACTATTAAAATATAATGTTAGTTAAACCACACGGTCAAAGGTGCAAGCGTTAAAAAAATTCCAAAGTCCAGTAATGCATATTTTTGGTCACTTTATATACTAGAAAAAAATTTATAAAACGCGATCAAACGGTGCAATCAAAATAAAAATGGTCCTGATGAAAACTTCAGATCCTGGCGCAAAAAATTAGACCTTATACATAGAAACATAGAATGTGTCGGCAGATAAGAACCATTTGGCCCATCTAGTCTGCCCAATAATCTGAATCCTATGAATAGTCCCTGGCCCTATCTTATATGAAGGATAGCCATATGCTTATCCCATGCATGCTTAAACTCCTTCACTGTATTTGCAGCGACCACTTCTACAGGAAGGCTATTCCATGCATCCACTACTCGCTCAGTAAAGTAATACTTCCTGATATTACTTTTAAACCTTTGCCCCTCTAATTTAAAACTATGTCCTCTTGTGGTAGTTTTTCTTCTTTTAAATATGCTCTCCTCCTTTACCGTGTTGATTCCCTTTATGTATTTAAAAGTCTCTATCATATCCCCTCAGTCTCTTCTTTCTTCCAAGCTATACATGTTAAGGTCCTTCAACCTTTCCTGGTAAGTTTTATCCTGCAATCCATATACTAGTTTAGTAGCTCTTCTCTGAACTCTCTCTAGAGTATCTATATCCTCTGGAGATATGGCCTCCAGTACTGCGCACAATACTCCAAGGGTCAGAAATAGACAATTTTAAACATACTAATTTTGGTAGTAGAACAGAAGCCAGCGGTAAAAGTAACTTCACCTTTATTTCATCCAGGTTAAAACCTCATCATGGATTAGTCTCAGAAACATCGGTAGTGAGATGAAACTCAGGAAGCGCTCAGCATGACGTGTTTCAGGTCATGTGACCTTTCATCAGATGCATGTTAGGTAGGGGAGAGGTGTGGAATTATATAGGGCTGAACGGAAAAGGTGCGCTGGTTGCAACTGAGGGTTTAACCCTAATAGTTCCAAAGCCCAATCCGCCTGTCCACTGAGAATCATGACTACAGCATGACAATATGTTCCATAATAGAACCATAGAACACAAGTTCAATAATAGAAAGAAACAAAAGCAAAAGAAAAATCTAAGAAAAAGGCATAATGTAACAAATAATAAAATATACTTCTAATAATGCAGAATAATATCTGATCTTATATTGAGACCACACAGCTGGAACGTGTGCAATGAGTAAATCCAAAAAACATCTCTATTATGCAGGATTTTTATACGGTCTCCTCTCCTTTCTGGTAGCTGAATTACCTTGATACCATAAAATTGGAAATCGGAGACATCACCTGAGTGTACAGTTCTAAAATGTTTCGAGACATTGGAGGAATTTGCATGTGCTGTACTATGTACACCTCTCAAGTGTTCCTGGATCCTTTTCTTTAATGACCTTTTTGTACTGTGGATAAAGGAGATATTGCAACTTTTGCAGCACATCCTATACACGACGTATGCAGACTGGCAATTAATTAATTGCTGGATGGCAAAAGTTTAAGAATCAGTCACGTTAATGGTGGTGGTTTTAACCGCATGTTCACATACAACGCACCTCGCTTGACCACTTTTAAAAAAAATCCTCTCAAAAACTACCGAGAGGAATGGACATTAGAACTGCGTGAAGATATATTTTTTTTCCACTGGTGGGAGATGCAATACATTATTTGTGACACCAACCCTTTCTTTTCTCATATTGTTTGGTATGGAAGGTGTGTGGATGACATCATTGTGATTTGGTCATCTTTCATCAATTATGTTATCTCCTAGTGCCCTTCCATCTTTACGCGGTTCTAATGCCCATTCCTCTTGGTTGTCTATGATTGTCTTGGTTGTCATTTTTTTAAATGTGGTCAAGCAAGGTGCGTTGTATGCGGTTAAAACCACCACCATTAACGTGACTGAGTCTAAAACTTTTGCCATTCAATAATTCATTAATTGCCAGTCTGCATACGTTGTGTATAGGATATGTTGCAAAAGTTGCAGTATCTCCTATATCGGCACTACAAAAGGCCATTAAAGAAAAGGATTAAGGAACACGAGAGGTGTACATAGTTCAGCACATGCAAATTCCTCTAATGTCTCAAAACATTTTAGAACTGTACACTCAGGTGACATCTCTGATTTCCAATTTTATGGTATCGAGGTAGTTCATCTACCAAAAAGGGGAGGAGACCAGGGGTCAAGTTCTGGGAAAAAAAGTGCAGGAACTCACCCACGATTTCCGTAGTTCATCTACCAGAAAGGGGAGGAGACCAGGGGTCAAGTTCTGGGGAAAAAAAAGTGCAGGTACTCACCCACGATTTCCACTCAAGGGCCGGTCCTGCAGAACTACTGCTAATGGGAACGGTGTTCCTGTTGTGAAAAAAGTGCAGGAACTTAGTTCCCACACGTTCCTGCAGGACTTGAGGCCTGGAGGAGACCATATAAAAATCCTGCATAATAGGGAAGAGTCTTTTGGATTCACTCATTGCACACGTTCCAGCTATATGGTCTCAATCTAAGATAAGATGTTATTCTGCATTATCCAAAGGATAGGGGATAAGATGTCTGATCGCGGGGTCCCGCCGCTGCAGACGCCCAGGATCTCGGCTGCAGCACCCCGCTGTCATTACTGCACAGAGCAAACTAGCTTTGTGCATAATGACGGGCAATACAGGAGTCAGAGCATCGTGATGGCTACGCCCCTCGTGACGTGAAAGAAACAAAATTATGGTGGGGAGTTACTACAATGGAAACCTATTTGTCTAAAGGATTTATTCAAAGGGGCTTACACCTGAACAAAAATTCCCACCATTAACATCAGCAAACAACTACAAAAGTAATGGAATGATGCTCTGAGTGAATGTTCCTCTAAGCTGATCAACATTCTACTTATATCCGAGAAAGATTCCTTGCTACAAGTCAAATCTAATATAAAAAGAATGAAGGATCTGCTGCCTCCACATGAGGGAACACCTTTGTTGTGTGAACATGACACAAGACTGAAGCAAAACATAGAAAACTCTGAACAAATAATAAAGGACACATAAAAGAGTAAGTTTCAAAGAGACGTGCACGATATGAATATAAAAGTGATGATGACATGATATAAAAAGTGACCAAAAATACGACATTTTGGACTTTTTTTGAATTTTTTTTGCGCGTACGCCATTGACCGTGCGGTTTAATTAACAATATATTTTTTATAGTTCAGACAATTCTGCACGTGGCGATACCACATAAGTTTATTTTATTTTTATTTATACAGTGTTTTGTTTGTTTTTAAATGGGAAATGGGGGTGATTCTTAATTTTATTAGGGAAGGGGATAAATGATCTTTATTATCTTTTTTTTCCACATTTTTTTTTTGCAGTGTTATAGCCCCCTCTAGTGGCTATAGCACTGCACACACTGATCTGGCAATACAAGAATGGTACCGTTAAAAACGTCAGATCACGGCACAAAAGATTAGCCCTCTTACCACCCCATACGCCACAAACTAAAACTCAGCGTCTCCTCCTATGCTCCCAGCTATGAAGTTTTCCCAGTCAAGAACAAGAATTTGATGAGCCGGAGTTGTCTCACAGTTGGTGTTTCGCTGCGTCTCAGGTTCTTATTTGCGACTTTTTGATTTATATTGTTTTTTGCGCAAACATCTTAAAAATATTGCAAAAATATACCAGCCCAGACTTAGCTTAGCTTTTTGGTGGGATGTGTAGAAAGGTTTAAAATTTTTGATAAGCAGGATAAAAATTCTTAAACTTTTGTGCAACGAATGAACCGGAGAAATTGCGGGAAATGTTTACCTGCACAAAATGTATTACCTACTCTGTGCACCTACACATAGCTGTTTTTGAAAGAAACCAACTATGTTTTTTTTTAATACTGGATAACCCCTTTAATGCATCTTTCATTTGTTGAATTCACATCAGAAGCAAAAGTTTCTTCTGCACATTTTTGATATCCACAATATAAAATGAAGTTACGATAAAATTGTGATGTGTTGCAACAGTGCGTATAACAAAAGTCATCAACTAGGAATTGTAATCCCTAACTACATTCAGTGCTAATCTATAACATATTAAAGCTAGGTACTGTTCATAACCTTTCTGCATATTGCCAAGCTGCAGAGCAAACAGCCTTATTGGCTAAAAATAAAACCCTTCCCTTAAGCTGCCTTCCAGAAGGTCTCTGCATAATAAATGAATAATGTATCTCTAGGTGGATTACTGTACAATACATTGTAATCATAGAGCTTCACCGAAACAGGACAACCCTGGGACACTGCCCTGTACAGTCTGACGGCAAGGTAAGAAAAGAATGTAGGTTTGTTTTACTAACACAACATGACTGGTTGCTAAGTGTTATTTAGGTGTAGCAGAGATTTATGTGGAAAATGCAGCAGAGCTGAGTTTGTCAAACCATTCCTAATAACAGAAGTCTGAAAGAAAGCTCTGTCCTCAGCTCTGCTACATCTTAATATGTTCATTCTGTTTGTCTGTATAAATAAATGATTTGCTGATAAGCCTGAACTAGAGTATATTATGCATTAGTTTAGTTTACTGTTGTGCAGGGTCAATTTATCGATCCACATACTAACAGTGGTGCTACCTGCAAGGACATACCTGTACATAGTGCAGATGTAATGTAGTATATGTAAGTTGTTGTCTATTACTGAAACACTTTCAATGACCCCTATTCTGTATAACCGTGGTCTACAAATTCTAGCCTGGAGGGGACAAGCACACAGCACTGTCCAATGAGTAGCGGCCCATCCTTATAGGGGTACTCTGTCCCTAAGACATCTTATCCCCTATCCTGACTGCGGCTGTCCTGCCACTGGAGACCCCCACAATCTGCCGGGTGCCAACCACGGGGTCGGAGTATCGTGGCGTCACGACTCTGCCCCCGTGTGACGTCACACCCCGTCCCCGCTATGCAAGTCTATGGAAGGGGGCATTTCTACTTTGATATTGTTCGGTATTTTCTGCTCAGTCTCAATCAGGTTCACAGACTGGAAAGGGGCATTTCCCAGCAGGCTGTGACATTATCTGAAGCCATACAGGGGAGAACTTCCTCCCTCCCTCTGCTACACACAGCCCAGAGCAGTTCAGTGTGAGATGAGCTATGATTAGCTAAGGCTGCACACACACACCCTTAGCACCCCAGACTGCATTTCCTGATTTTGGACTTCTGCCAGGCCAGCAGGAGTCCAAAGTCTGTGCAAGAGATGGCGGGGGGGGGGGGGGGGGGGAATTATGTGCTCTGGAAAAGTAGAGAGACACCTAGGGGCAGCTTTTTGTTAACACAAATAAAACATAGAAAACTTCATTTTTTTAAAACAAAGTACATAAGAAAGATTTATTTACCATAAGGAGTGCAAAAGCTAAAACATTTTTAATGAGAGTGTCCATTTAATCATGCAGGATGAGGGAGGGGGAGTAAGGACATGTGCTGCTGCAACTCGGTCCCTCTTCTATGACACTTCAGCTGGTAACAAACAGCATAATTTTAGAAGTTTACATATGGCTGTTGGTAATGCTAAAGGTCCTGCCAGTAATATCTCCCTGGCACCTATCAGCCAGGATCTACAACTCTGCTGTTCCTATTATTATCAATTGTACGGTGTCCATTTTAGGACATCTTCAGTCGTCAGCCGTACCTCCGTCCTTCGTCAGGCTAAAACAGCATCCCGCCTCCTCCCTCCGACCAATCTCCGTCAGGCGTCAGCCGCAACTCCCTCCTCCCTCCTTTGTCATCCTTAAGTCTCTCATCCAAAACTCTGTCATCCCTCAGACGAAAAACTGCTGTACATGCTATTCAATGTCGTCTCTGCTATATAGTGCTGTGCAGCGTCGGCTCTGCTATGCCTCTGAGGGAGAATCGTCTGAGGCATGACAGCATTTTGGATGAGGGACTTTCGGGATGGGGGAATTGTGGCTGAAGGATGACTGAGATTGGTGTGAGGGAGGAGGCGGGATGCCGTTTCGCCTGATGGAGGACGGAGTTGCGGCTGACTGACAGCGATTGGTCCGAGGAAGGAGGCAGGATGCTGTTTCACCTGATGGAGGACAGAGGTACGGCTGATGACTGATGATGTCCTAAAATGGACACCGTACAATTGGAGCTTTGCTCTCAATACTGGAGCATAGAAATTTTAAAGTTGAAGCTAGAAGACTTACGGGGCATTAATCTAAAAATAATGCCCTACCAGCACACTGGATTTATGTGGAGGCAGACATGTGCCCATGCTAAAATCTCAACTAGCTCTGAGCTAGTGGAGATTATAACAGCAGTTTACACTGGTTTGCTAGCGTATACTACCATATATTTGGTGAATGGAGGCAACCACATGCCTTTTTGCACCCCCAATCGGAGTTTGCTTAAAAACTGAAGCGTGCTTATAAATTATGTGGATGTTGTATTAATGTGCATAAAGAAGCCAAGGAAAGATGGAAAAATCTCCAAAAAGGCATCAAATTATAGATTAGACATTCTTATAATAAATATGTCAACAAAAGTTAGATTTTATTTCCATCATTTACACTTTCAAAATAACAGAAAACAAAAAATGGCGTCTGCAAAAGTTTGGGCACCCTGCAGAATTTATAGCATGCACTGCCCCATTTGCAAAGCTGAGACCTGCCAGTGTCATGGATTGTTCTCAATCATCATCATCTGGGAAGACCAGGTGATGTCAATCTCAAAGGTTTTAAATGCCCAGACTCATCTGACCTTTCCCCAAGAATCAGCACCATGGGTTCTTCTAAGCAGTTGTCTAGAAATCTGAAACTGAAAATAGTGAATGCTCACAGCTGGAGAAGGCTATAAGAAGATAGCAAACCGTTTTCAGATGTCAATATCCTCTGTTCGGAATGTAATTAAGAAATGGCAGTCATCAGGAACAGTGGAAGTTAAAGCAAGATCTGGAGGACCAAGAAAAATATCAGACAGAACAGCTCGCAGGATTGTGAGAAAAACAATTCAAAACCCACGTTTGACTGCACAATCCCTCCAGAAAGATCTGGCAGACACTGGAGATGTGGTACACTATTCCACTATAAAGAGATACTTGTACAAATATGGTCTTCATGGAAGAGTCAGAAGAAAACCTCTTCTACGTCCTCACCACATAAATCAGCGTTTAAACTTTGAAAATGAACATATAGACAAGCCTGATGCATTTTGGGAACAAGTTTTGTGGAACGATGAGGTCAAAATTGAACTTTTTGGCCAGAAGGAGCAAAGGTACGTTTGGAGAAGAAGGGGAACAGAATTGAATGCTTTGGGGTTGTATTGCAGCCAGTGGCACAAGGAACATCTCATGAGTAGAAGGAAAAATGGATTCAATAAAATTTCAGCAAATTTTGGATGCTAACTTGATGCCATTTGTGAAAAAGCTGAAGTTAAAGAGAGTATGGCTTCTACAAATGGATAATGATCCTAAACACACCTAAAAATCTACGGGGGATTATATCAAGAGGCGTATACTGAAGGTTTTGCCATGGCCTTCACAATCTCCTGACCTCAACATAATTGAAAATATATGGATAGACCTTAAAAGAGCATTGCGTGACAGACAGCCCAGTCATCTCAAAGAACTGGAAGACTTTTGTAAGGAAGAATGGGCAAAGATACCTCAAACAAGAGTTGAAAGACTCTTGGCTGGCTACAAAAAGCGTTTACAAGCTGTGATACTTGCCAAAGGGGGCAGTACAAGATATTAACTGCAGGGTGCCAAACTTTTGCAGACGCCGGTATTTTGAAAGTGTAAATGATGGAAATAAAATCTAAGTTATGTTGACATATTATAAGAATGTCTAATCTGTAATTTGATGCCTTTTGGAGATTTTTCCATCTTTCCTTGGCTTCTTCATGCATATTAATAAAAAATTTTACCTGGGGTGCCCAAACTTTTGATCCCCACTGTATAATCAGATACACACTTTATACACAATATTATTACTACTGATAACCTTCATAAGGAATTAATTGAACTTGTTTGCAGAAAACAGGTGCAATGGTTACATAGTCCATCAAGTTCAACCAGGGAATTAAGGGGTAGGGGTTGACATGACAGCATTGAATGCCAATATATCTCCCCAACAGATGCAGTGGGACAGCCTTCATTTCCAACACCATTCTGCATGGCATGTGTGCCATAGTCTCAGCATGACATGCTGGACCTCCTGTAGTTTATGTGATTTTGTTGCACACTCACCCATTCTATGTTTTTCTGGCATTTTTTGGAAAACTGCCAGTACAGTTTTTGAGGCAAAGCCAGAAGTGTATTCAAAAGGCATGGGGAATATAAAGAAAGGACTTCTACTTTTCCTTCCTACTAGATCTGCTTTTGACTTTTGCACAACAACTGCAGTGGAAGTTAAAAAAAAACTAATAAAAACCCTGTGTTTTCCAACCAGGGTGCCAACAGCTGTTGCAAAACTACAAATCCCAGCATGTGCGGACAGCCAAAGACTGTCCGGGCATGCTGTGTGAAGGAGACCTTAGGTTTGCATCTACAGTATAAAATAAGCTAATAATATATATTACTGCAATAATTTCTCCTTCCAGAATCTATAGCCTTGATGGATAAATATTTGGAGAGCAGCGAAGCATATCTTCAATGAGTCACACACTTATCTGACAATGCAGATATTCTTCACCTGTAACCCGCCCATCTACACCCTCTTCAGTCTATAAAACCTTGTACAGGTTGTTTGTATGGTTAAAGAAAGCGACAGAAAAAGTGCATTTTCATAAACTATCACCTGATGTTGTGAGTCTGTCATACAGCAGTGAATGAAGGTAACTATGGACACATTGGGGGAAATTTATCAAAACCTGTGGAGAGGCAAAGTTGCCCAGTTGCCAATAGCAACCAATCAGATCGCTTCTTTCATTTTTCACAGGCCTTGTTAAGAATGAAAGAAGCAATATGATTGGTTGCTATGGGCAACTTTGCCTCTATAAAGGTTTTGATAAATCTCCCCCATTATGACAAGTCTGAACATGGCTAAATGATTCCATCTATATATCATGTTCAGTGACTCTCTATGAGGTGTCTTGCAGCTCAATTGTGAACTTGGTAAGTTCTGTCAGAATTGGCTTGTTCCATTTAAAATTGGGTGTACCCCTTAAATGAGCACTGTCAGATATGAAAACTTGTTGTCCATCTTGGCAAAACAATAGTTTTTCTAATATACTTCTTTCAAAAATGTTCACATTTTATTAAAGAAAACTGCCTTTTAAAATCCCAGCACTAGGGGTCCCTATACCTCCTGGGACACTGATGAGTCCCACAGCAGCATGAGTGTGTCCAAGGGTCATGGACACGAGATGGCTGATTGACAAGGCTGCATGACAAGGCAACACTGCTGTAACACAGGGTAATTCCATGCCGGTTAACTCAGTGGGCTGTTCGGGATAGCCGCGGCGAAATCGCGGCATCCCAAACAGCTTACAGGACAGCGGGAGGGCCCCTACCTGCCTCCTCGCTGTCCGATCGCCAAATGACTGCTCAGTGCCTGAGATCCAGGCATGAGCAGTCATGCGGCAGAATCATCGATCACTGGTTTCCTATGAGAAACCAGTGATCAATGATAAAGATCAGTGTGTGCAGTGTTATAGGTCCCTATGGGAGCTATAGCACTGCAAAAAAAAAGTGAATAAAGATAATTTAACCCCTCCCCTATTAAAAGTTTGAATCACCCCCCTTTTCCCATAAAAAAAAAACACAGTGTAAATATAAATAAAAATAAACATATATGGTATCACCACGTTCGTAAATGTCCGAATTATAAAAATATATCATTAATTAAACCGCTCGGTCAATGGCGTGCGCGCAAAAAAATTCCAAAGTCCAAAATAGTGCATTTTTGGTCACTTTTTATATAATTTAAGAATGAATAAGTCCGATCAATGCAAAAATGGTACCGTTAAAAACTTCAGATCACGGCGCAAAAGATGAGTCCTCATACCGCCCCATACACGGAAAAATAAAAAAGTTATAGGAGTCAGAAGATGACAATTTTAAACGTATTAATTTTCCTGCATGTAGTTATGATTTTTTCCAGAAGTACGACAAAATCAAACCTATATAAGTAGGGTATCATTTCAATCGTATGGACCTACAGAATAAAGATAAGGTGTCATTTTTACCAAAAATTTACTACGTAGAAACGGAATCCTCCAAAAGTTACAAAACAGCGTTTTTTTTCAATTTTGTCGCACAATGATTTTTTTTCCGTTTCACCGTAGATTTTTGGGCAAAATGACTGATGTCATTACAAAGTAGAATTGTTGGCGAAAAAAATAAGCAATCATATGGATTTCTAGGTGCAAAATTGAAAGAGTTATGATTTTTTTAAAGGCAAGGAGCAAAAAACGAAAATGCAAAAACGGAAAAAACCCGGTCCTTAACCCCTTAAGGACCCAGGACGTACTAGAACGTCCTGGCACCCTGGGCTTTAAGGACCCAGGACGTACTAGTACGTTCTGGTGTTTCTCCGGTCTCTGCCGCGCCCCGGGCAGAGTTCGGAAGCGGATGCCTGCTGAAATCCTTCAGCAAGCATCCAGGGCAAACGCCGAAGGGGGCCATGTAGGCCCTTGCGATCTGCGGCGATACCGGGCTGATCGGGTCTCTGGGACCCGACCGCCCGGTAATTTCGCATGATCCCGGCTGTCACAGACAGCCAGGACCATGCTGGAGCCTAGGAGCGAGGTGGCAAGCCGGCCACCTCCTCCGATCCCCTGCGATCCGTTGGTTAGTTAACCGACCAATCGCAGGGGGGGGGGGTTGCTTCCTCCCGTCCTGCCCGGCCCCTTGAAGTCCGGAGAGGACGGGAGGAAGACCGGAGGAAGCGGCGGGGGACGGGGGAGTGCTGGGGACCGGCCCCGGTACTTACCTCGTCCCTGAAGACCCGGATCCCGGCGATGAAGATGGCGGCGGCAACAAGTGAGTTGATCTTCAGCCGCGGTCGGGCCCTTTACAGCAATGCACGTCGCCGTAAAGCGACATGCATTGCTGTAATGGGACCCTGTAAACTACAACTCCCAGCATGCCCAGACAGCCCTTGGCGTCTGGGCATGCTGGGAGTTGCAGTTTTGCAACATCTGGAGGTCCACAGTTTGGAGACCACTGTGCCCTTCCAGATGTTGCAAAACTACACATCCTCAACATGCCCTTACTGTCCAGGCATGCTGGGAGTTATAGTTCTGTAACATCTGGCCCTTCAGATGTTGCAGAACTCCAACTCCCAGCATGCCTGGACAGTTTTGGCATACTGGGGGTTGTAGTTTTGCAACATCTGGAGGGCTGCAGCTTGGACACCACTACACAGTGGTCCCCAAACTGTTCTCCTCCAGCTGTTACGTAACCACTACTCCCAATATGCCCTTCAGCTGCCTGGGCATGCTGGGAGTTGTGGTTTTGCAACAACTGGAGACACACTGGTTGGGAAACATTGTCTGTTTCCTAACTCAGTGTTTCCCAACCCGTGTGCCTCCAGCTGTTGCAAAACTATAACTGCCAGCATGCACTGATAGACTGTGCATGCTGGGAGTTGTAGTTTTGCACCAGCTGGAGATCCCCCCTCCCTGTGAATGTACAGGGTACATTCACATGGGCAGGGGGCTTACAGTGAGTATCAGGCTGCAAGTTTGCGATGCAGCAAATTTTGCGCGGCAGCTCAAACTCGCAGCGGGAAACTCGCTGTAATCCCCCGCCCATGTTACTGTACCCTAAAAACACTACACTACACTAACACAAAATAAAATGAAGAGTAAAAAACACTACATATACACATACCCCTACACAGCCCCCCTCCCCTCCCCAATAAAAATGAAAAACGTCTGGTACGCCACTGTTTCCAAAATGGAGCCTCCAGCTGTTGCAAAACAACAACTCCCAGTATTGCCGGACAGCCGTTGACTGTCCAAGCATGCTGGGAGTTTTGCAACAGCTGGAGGCACCCTGTTTGGGAATTGCTGGCGTAGAATACCCCTATGTCCACCCCTATGCAAATCCCTAATTCAGGCCTCAAATGCGCATGGCGCTCACACTTTAGGGCCAGATATGGGGTATTGCCGTACTCGGGAGAAATTGCCTAACAAATTTTGGGGGGCTTTTTCTCCTTTCACCCCTTATGAAAAGGGGAAGTTGGGGTCTACACCAGCATGTTGGTGTAAAAAAAAAAAATGTTTACACTAACATGCTGGTGTTGCCCTATACTTTTCATTTTGACAAGAGGTAAAAGGGAAAAAAGCCCCCCAAAATTTGTAACGCAATTTCTCCCGAGTACGGAGATACCCCATATGTGGGCGCAAAGTGCTCTGGGGGCGCACAACAAGGCCCAGAAGGGAGAGTGCACCATGTACATTTGAGGTGATTTGCACAGGGGTGGCTGATTGTTACAGCGGTTTTGACAAACGCAAAAAAAAACAAAAAACTCACATGTGACCCCATTTCGGAAACTACACCCCTCACGGAACGTAATGAGGGGTGCAGTGAGAATTTACCCTCCACTGGTGTCTGACTGATCTTTGGAACAATGGGCTGTGCAAGTAAAAAAATTTGTACAGCCCACTGTTCCAAAGATCTGACAGACACCAGTGGGGGGTAAATGCTCGCTGTACCCCTTGTTACGTTCCTCAAGGGGTCTAGTTTCCAAAATGGTATGCCATGTGGAGGTTATTTTGCTGTCCTGGCACCATAGGGGCTTCCTAAATGTGACATGCCCCCCGAGCAAAATTTGCTCTCAAAAAGCCAAATATGACTCCTTCTCTTCTGAGCATTGTAGTTCGCCCATAGTGCACTTCAGGTCAACTTATGGGGTACCTCCATACTCAGAAGAGATGGGGTTACAAATTTTGGGGGGTATTTTCTGCTATTAACCCTTGCAAAAATGTGAAATTTGGGGGGAAACACATTTTAGTGAAAACATTTTTTTTTTTTTTTTTTTACATATGCAAAAGTCGTGAAACACCTGTGGGGTATTAAGGCTCACTTAATTCCTTGTTACGTTCCTCAAGGGGTCTAGTTTCCAAAATGGTATGGCATGTGGGGGGTTTTAGCTGGCACCATAGGGGCTTCCTAAATGCAACATGCCCCCCAAAAACCATTTCAGAAAAACGTACTCTCCAAAATCCCCTTGTCGCTCCTTCGTTTTTCAGAGCGCTCTACTGCGCCCGCCGAACAATTAACATAGACATATGAGGTATGTGCTTTCTCGAGAGAAATTGGGCTACAAATACAAGTAAAAATGTTCTCCTTTTACCCCTTACAAACATTCAAAAATTGGGTCTACAAGAACATGCGAGTGTAAAAAATGAAGATTTTGAATTTTCTCCTTCACTTTGCTGCTATTCCTGTGAAACACCTAAAGGGTTAACACACTTACTGAATTTCATTTTGTATACTTTGGGGGGTGCAGTTTTTATAATGGGGTCATTTGTGGGGTATTTCTAATAAGAAGACCCTTCAAATCCACTTCAAACCTGAACTGGTCCCTGAAAAATAGTGAGTTTGAAAATTTTGTGAAAAATTGGAAAATTGCTGCTGAACTTTGAAGCCCTCTGGTGTCTTCCAAAAGTAAAAACACATCAATTTTATGATGCAAACATAAAGTAGACATATTGTATATGTGAATAAAATAAATATTTGGAATATCCATTTTCCTTACAAGCAGAAAGCTTCAAAGTTAGAAAAATGCTAAATTTTCAAATTTTTCATAAAATTTTGGGATTTTTCACCAAGAAAGGTTGCAAGTTACCACAAAATTTTACCACTATGTTAAAGTAGAATATGTCACGAAAAAACAATCTCGGAATCAGAATGATAACTAAAAGCATTCCAGAGTTATTAATGTTTAAAGTGACAGTGGTCAGATGTGCAAAAAATGGCCGGGTCCTAAGGTGTAAAATGGCTGGGTCCTTAAGGGGTTAAGGGGTTAAAGAGGTACTCCGGTGGAAAACTTTTTTTTTTTTTATCAACTAGTGCCAGAAAGTTAAACAAATTTGTAAATTACTTCTATTAAAAGCTGCTGAATACTATAGAGGAAATTATTTTCTTTTTGGAACACAGAGCTCTCTGCTGACATCACAAGCACAGTGCTCTCTGCTGACATATCTGTCCATTTTAAGAACTGTCCAGAGGAGGAGAAAATCCCCATAGCAAACATATGCTGCTCTGGACAGTTCCTAATCATATACCACAGCAACCTCACCTGCGCACATCAAGCATTTGGAAAGAAGCAGACCATGTTGAAAGTGGAGGACTAGGGGGGAGTGATTCCTCAGCCCTAGCAAACCATCAAGGATGCAGGGGCTCTTACAACCCAACAGGTAGTGCAACAAACTGTGGAGCATGACCACTCAGTAGACACCACAGTAGGTCAATATTTCACATTACAGCAAACACTATGAGGAAGAAGATAAAATATGGAATTACCCAGCACACTGCTACTAGATAGACAGAATCCATAACAATGCTCCAGGTATGGTAACTACACAAAAGTTGTCTTGCTCAGTTGTTTGCCCAGTCAACCAGCTACAAAAGGTGATTCCAAAGTCTTTAACAATAATGATGTAGTCAAGGAGATCAAGGCTAGAAACAGTACAGATGTAAGCATAATCACCCATTCGTAGGGGACCCCCTTCTACACATACTAGTCTCCTGGCCCCTTATGGGCCTATGCTTGGGGTAAGGGGATACAATCTATTGTTTCCTGTGATCGGTCAAAACTGTTTTGTCAATGACCAGAAACATCTAAGGCTAAGTTCACATCAGGGCTGGTTTTAGGGAGGGGGGCAACCTGGGCAATTGCCCAGGGCCTTATGTCCAAAAGGGCCCCCTGAACTCTAGAGGCACATTACTGCATTTTGCCACCATTTGTGCAAAATCGCTGCAAAAATGCAGCGACTTTATGAAAATTCAGCAGACTACAGTAATGTGAGAGTGGCCCTGTGGGAGCCCAGGCTTCAGAGAGCCCACAGAGCAGAATAGACACTCACACTGTATGGTAAAGGACCTTCCTGATGATGTAATCGCAGGTCCTTTACCATATAGTGTACAAAGAGAAGGAGGTAGCAGGAAATATGTGATAGGGGGTCATAGAGAGCAGTATATATGTGATAGGAGGTCATAGAGAGCAGTATATATGTGATAGGGGGTCATGGGGAGCAGTATATATGTGATAGGGGGTCAGGGGAGCAGTATATCTGTGATAGAGGGTTATAGGGAGACGTATATATGTGATAGGGGGTCATAGGGAGCAGTATATATGTGATAGGGGGTCATAGGGAGCAGTATATATGTGATAGGAGGTCATAGGGAGCAGTGTATATGTGATAGGGGGTCATAGGGAGCAGTATATATGTGAAATACGGGGTCATAAAGAACAGTATATGTGAGATAGGGGACATACGGAGCAGTATATGTGAGATAGGGGTCATACAGAGCAGTATATGTGAGATATGGGGTCATACAGAAAAGTATATATGAGAGAGGGCCATGGGGAGCAATGTGTGGAGGGGGGGGGGGGTCTTTTGGTCCAGTCTGGGGTCTGTACACCAAAGGTCATCAGGGTATGATTTATTTTAATGATTAAAGCGCAACTGCCGCATTAAAATAAGTCAATAACCATCAGCATAGCCTAAGAGCTGATCACCGGTATACTGCAGCCTTCGAGCTGATCAGCGGTATACTGCAGCCTATAAGCTGATCACTGGTATACTGCAGCCTACGAGCTGATCACTGGTATACTGCAGCCTACGAGCTGATCATTGGTATACTCAGCCTACGAGCTGATCACTGGTATACTGCAGCCTACGAGCTGATCACTGGCATACTGCAGCCTACGAGCTGATCACTGATATACTGCAGCCTATGAGCTGATCACTGGTATATTGCAGTCTACGAGCTGATCACTGGTATATTGCAGCCTATGAGCTGATCACTGGTATACTGCAGCCTACGAGCTGATCACTGATATACTGCAGCCTACAAGCTGATCACTTGTATACTGCAGCCTATGAGCTGATCACTGCTATATTGCAGCCTACGAGCTGATCACTAATATACTGCGGCCTACGAGCTGATCACTGGTATATTGCAGTCTACGAACTGATCACTGTTATACGGCAGCCTACGAGCTGATCACTGGTATACTGCAGCCTACGAGGTGATCACTGGTATACTGCAGTCTACGAGCTGATCACTGGTATATTGCAGTCTACGAGCTGATTACTGGTATACTGCAGTCTACAAGCTGATCACTGGTATATTGCAGCCTATGAGCTGATCACTGGTGTAATGCAGCCTACGAGCTGATCACTGGTATACTGCGGCCTACAAGCTGATCACTTGTATACTGCAGCCTATGAGCTGATCACTGCTATATTGCAGCCTACTAGCTGATCACTGATATACTGCAGCCTACGAGCTGATCACTGGTATACTGCAGCCTACGAGGTGATCACTGGTATACTGCAGCCTACGAGCTGATCACTGGTATGATGCAGCCTACAAGCTGATCACTGGTATACTGCAGCCATCTCTCTGTTTTTGCACTTTGTGTCTTCTATGCTGTAAAAATTACTTTTACCCACAGTTGCCAAAAGTCAGAGAGAAGTGGCCAGGGATCTACAATGCCCTGGGGCTGCCAAGCCTTTCTTCTCTGGCGTCACAGCACCGCCCCAGTCTGACTGGCACGCAGCTCTGTTTCTTTCTCAGTTAGTGAGCGTTGCCGGGGCGGTGCTGTGATGTCGGAAAAGAGATTGCAGATCCCTGATCTCTGACTTTTGGCAACTGTAGATAAAAGTCATTTTTACAGCATAGAAGACAGGGAGCGCCAAATCAAATGTATGGCTGCAGTATACCAGTGATCGGCTTGTGCTGTGCTGACAGGTTATTGACCTATTTTTATCTGACAGTTGTGCTTTAAATAAAAAGTATTCACTATGGGGGAGATTTATGAAAGTCTATGTAGAGGATGCTACTCTCATTTTTAAAAAGGCCTCTGATCGGTTGCTATGGGCAACTCCATCACTGATCCTCTGCACAAGTTTTCATAAATCTTGCTCTATATAGCTAAAATTTGGACACAATAATGCATTTGTGTTATGGCCTTCAGCTGAGATGCAGCACAATTCAACATGGTGTTCTTTGGCCACGTGACCCATGGGCCCCATTTTTATTTTTGCCCAGGGCCACACTCAGTCAAAAACCGGCAGGTAGTCCATTGCACAATGGACCCCACCGTAACCAAGGTCCTGATACTGGCCTGGAGAGGGATGGTTTTTCGCCCCTGGATTCTATACATAGATATTTTTACATTTTCAAAAGGCATGCCAAAAAAGACCCAAAAACACAAAATAGGCGGAGGTGTCTAACAGTTAATATACAACTGCCTGTAGTGTATTTTTACATTAGTTAAAACCAAAAATGCTAGTAGTAAACATGTGCTAGCCTTTTATTGTCCTCCTGAAATTCATGTAACCTTACAAGTAAGATAATCCAGAACCTGTCACCACAAGTAAAGCAATTTTTCCACGTAAGATTTTTACTAAAACTTACTTTATATTCTTTCTTGATAAACAAATAACAATACATTGAAACAGTGAAAGACAACACATTACAAGAGACAAAAAAGCTAAACTATACTCTTAGCTTTTTGCATTGTATAGTGTTTGTCATGGTGTCATGGTGGGAAAGTGGACCTTCCTGTTTTTCATGATGGCTTGATGGATTGAGAGAATCTATGATTACATCTTGACATTTTGTCATTTGGTTGCTCAGGGCTACAATGGTCATCCTATTCACGTACACTAAACCCAATACACTGGGTTATAGTGTGGGTGAACAGGAGACCGATGTGGGGTCTCTGACTAAGATATAAACCTGCCTGGTGAATTTGAATATTCATGGGTGCTGGTCACTTGAGCGCTTGTGCCTACTGAGCAGTCACATGACCAGTACCCATAAATATTCAAATTCAAAAAAGAAAGAAAGAAGCGGACCTTCAGAGGGACACCGCTCCGGGCTGAAGGTACGTATCTTAGACCCTGCATTGGTCTCCTGTTCAACTGCACTATAATCCAGTGTATTGGGTTTAGTATGGGTGAATAAGATGACGGTTTTCCTTTAAGGATTTTTCCCCATTTTTACCTAATATTTCTATTAACAGATATAAATCATAAAGGAAATCAGAGTAAGAAAAGAAAATGTATATGTTCTTTCTTTAGCATGTATGGTCATATTCTAGTGCATTTCAATCCAATGTATACAGCTCTAATTAAGTAATATGGTAATTCACATACCTACAAAGCTGTCACATACCTACAGGCCCATATTTATAGCTGGTGCTCTCTCAGGTACTCTACTGAATACACCCCATTAGAGTGACTGCACATGCATCAGCATTTGTTCATTGAGATCTGACACAAAAAAATGCATTATAGACATGTACATTTTGCAGCAGTTCAGACCTATGTGGATTCACCAAAAGGTGGAAAATGAATATCATTTGTTCGGGTAACAGAATGGCAGCATAAGCTACAACAAAAGTTTTATGATTTTTTACTCACTTAATTGCTGCCCCTCAACACTGCTACCCTAGGCAAAGGCCCTTGGGTGCCTAGTGGCACATACAGTGCTGCATACCTATAACAATGTTGGATGTCCCAGTACAGGATATGGTCCCATACAGTACTTAGGCCCTGTCAGGCCCGGAGAGCACCAGCTAACCAGGTGACCTGCAGCTTGACCTATGGGCTCCTTATTCAGCCCCCTTTATAAGAGGGGGAGGTACTACAATCACTCTCTTAGATCCTGAGGTTAAGTTCAGTCCACATGTCTCAGAGTCAGTGTCCAGCACACCTGGAGGCCTCAAGCCTAACCTACAGCCACATGCCAGTAAGTCAAGTCATCTATGTCTGCTGTCACTACTCTCAGGCACGTCAAGTCTATCATAGTCAGCATGGCTGTCCTAAAGTCTGTCAAGTCAATGCAAGTCCCAGCAAGCTGCAAGGTCCCCTTCCTGTTACTGGCCACCTCTCTAGGATCCTGGCCTAGCTGTAAAGACTGTTACCATCTGTCTACCTCAGTAAAGCTACCATTAACCCTGACCTGGCCTTGGACTCTTATTTGCCCTACCTAACTAGGACTAGCGGTACTCCCGTTCAGGTGGCTATCAGGAAAACCATGCCCTGGCTTAACAAACATTTAGGGGTTAATACCCTCTGCCCCTGGGCTACAACATCTGCCCCATACACCTCACCTTCGCACCCCCGTGGCACACCACAAATGTTTGTAACGCTATTTCTCACCAAGAGCTCAAATGAGTTTTTGGTGATAAAACTTGTGCTCTCGATCTTAGACTGGTTATGCATGTACACTGGCTTTTCAATTTACAAAAGAGTTCCATGCTCTTTATTCAAAATATGAAGGTCCCCAAGTACATGTAACCAATAGAGAAAATGAAGAGGGGATGGTCCTACATTTGGAACCCCACAGATCATGAGAATGAAGAATGGTCAGAATGAAGATGATATAGTGCTGGTGCAGCATTGCATTCCTTATGTGTTTTTCTTGCTTTTTAAAAAAAAAAATTTTCATCAATTATCTTTTTATTGGTAATTTCCATATATATAGCAAAGAGGTACAACATCACAATAAAGTCATCAGAACCCCGTAACCAACAAAGCAGGGGTGTAATCAATTCAAAGGTACAGAATTACAAACAGTGTAGGGAAAATAATAGCACCGTAGATATGGAAGGAGGGAAGGGTCTGTCTTCATTTTAAAGGCCAGGTTACGTTTAGAGGAAATCTGGAAATCTGGTGCGGGTAGACTAAGGGCAATGATCGACATGGAAAGGGAGATTTGGATGTTAGTCAACGCTCTTATCACCTCCTCAACCTGCCTCCAGATCGTGGTTATGACCATATATGCGAAATAGAGCCTACCTGAGTCCCACATCTCCAACATAGGTTTGAAGGTGAGAGCTTGTAAGCGAAGGGCCATTCAGGGGTCTTATACCAGTGTGAGGTTTTTCCTGCTTCTTGAATGGGGCTGTGCTGCAGTTCCTTGCAAATGTGGGTGCCTGGGGGCTGTCATGCAGAGAAAAAAAAGTAAACGTTGGTGGTCCGAGAGATCGGACCCCTACCAAACATAAAGTAATGGTATATTAAATCTATAAAGTAAATAAATAGTGGTGGATAATGGAAGTACATGGAAATGCCAACTGATGGCAGATGCCCATTATTTGATTTTGATCTGAGGTTTTGATCTGTTTTTAATAGCAAAAGTTCATGACTGATTCTTGCATCATTGTGGCAAATATTCATAGTTGACAAGCAGGAGCATGCCTCTGTGGTACTGTATTTAATTTCTATGATTATACAATACATTGCCACACAGTTGTTAGCAGTGCTAAAAATGTATCTTGTTGTGTTGTTTTTTTGCTTTTTTGTTTTGTTTTTGTAGCAGCGATGGAACTCTAAGTCATAAAAAAGAGGAGACAGTAAAGCTGCAGGAGATTCTTACAATGCAGAGATCTGGAAACAGAAGACTGTGCTATTGTTATTTCCATAGAGGCTTAAAGGGGTTATCCACCATGAGGTGATTTTAATACATACCTGCTAAACAGTAATGTTTAGAAAGGATTGTGCTTGTCTTGGAGCTAAATTACTGTGTTCTGAGTCCACTATAATGTTGCTGTTATCTTTTTGTGAAATGGCTATTTAATGTCCCAATATTCCTTTATTGTAAGTGTGAGATCACTTTTCTTCTTCCCACACATCAGCCTTCCCACCCATTGAAGCACACCTGGGCTGCCTTCCATGCTGTACTGTAAACAATAGACCAGTGTTTTCTAACCAGGGTGCCTCCAGCTATTGGAAAACTACAATTCCCAGCAGAATGATCTCCCTCCCACCCAACGGTCACTCCACCCATTGAAGCAGACAGGCTCCCCTTCATCACCTGACTAGTGATGTAATGTCTTGGGTTGCACTGCAACCTGTGAAAACCTGAGACAACACTTATTTTGTATGCTTTTAAAAAAAACGTTGGGACAAAGATCAAAAAAGAATTGCAAAACTATCATCAAACACAGACACTATATTATGAACTACACTAACTTTACAGCCCTTGTAGCATAGTCAAATGGAAAAAAAAAATCTTGGAATACCCCTTTAAGTGATGCTTAGAAATCGAGGTCATAGGATTCACATTGCTACCAGTGTCTCCCTCTAATCCAGTGTTTCCAGGGTTGCAAAACTGCAACTCCCAGCATGCCAAAGGATGTCCGGGCAACAGCTGGAGGCACACTGATTGGAAAACATTGTATTAGAGGGAGACACTGGTAGCAATGTGAATCCTGTATTCTGTATTTCCTAGCAGGACTGAAGCCTGAAGGGCTGAAGGGGGGATTGGGCGTGCAGGTTTGCCCATTGATGTATTATGAAGGTGTATAGTGGGAAAACCCTTGTAAAAACCCTTCAGACAGGAGCATGAACAGCTGAGCTCTGCTGCTTTTGAAGCGGAATGAAATTATCTTTAATTCAGTGTACGGAAACAATTATGCTATACAATTGATTTTTGTATCCATTTAAGAGCACTAAAGAATCTCAGAGGAATAAACCTGCTGAAAAGGGTCCAGCTGTCCATCTCTTATACTATGGGATATTAGACCGAGGCTGAATGTGCAACACAATGTAATGTACAGAATAACCTTTTATAGAATACACATTAAAAGCAGATGTATTTTATAGTCTTAAACATCATGGGGGAGATTTATCAAAACCTGTCCAGAGGAAAAGTTCCCCAATTGCCCATAGCAACCAATCAGCTCTCCACTTTCATTTTTAACAAGGCCTCTGCAAAATGAAAAAAGCAATCTGATTGGTTGCTATGGACAACTGGACAACTTTTCCTTTGCACTGGTTTTGATAAATCTCACCCCATGTGTCAATCACTACATATAAAAAGTGTTTTCCTGCTAGAGATGGTAGTCAGATCTGGGATGTTCCTTTTCTGAAGACCAATGGAGGTTCGTATGTGAGTTGCACAAAGGTCTATCTAGATGTGCCAATCACCTTGAAGCCTCGCAAAATTATTATATAGGTGGTATTATACGCCCTCTAGATTAGCTAAAATTTACCCTAATACTTCTGAAGAATGTTGGCGTTGCCACCGCGCGACTGGTACGCTCATGCACATGTGATAGCAATGTTAACCAATACATCCCCATGGGAGAACATAAAGGGTCTATTCACACAGCAGAATTTCTGCATATGGATCCTGCATAGGTTCTGCATGCGGATTACACTTCAAAATTAAAGCCCAATAGACTTCTATGGGATTCACACTTCTGAATTTCTGCATGTGGATTCCGCACCAATTTCACACAAAATCCGCACAAGCAAGAAACCACCCAAATAAACGCGGAAATTCTGCCGTGTGAATAGACCCTCAGTATATTCTGGACAAATTGCTAGGTATTGATACCCCTCGGGGCCCAGTGGTAGCGCTACTTACACTCTCGGTGAATCACTTACTGAAACCCAAGAGGGTAATACTCTTCATGTCCTAATAATAACCAGAACCTCCATTGTACGGAACTGGAAATCAGTGTCCATTCCTGACTTATCTGCTCACGACAGGGCGTGGAGTTTATGCCTTTCTGATTTAAAACTATGTCCTTTTGTGTTAGTTTAACTTCTTTTAACCCCTTAAGGACCGAGCCCTTTTTCACCTTAAGGACCGGAGCGTTTTTTGCAATTCTGACCACTGTCACTTTAAACATTAATAACTCTGAAATGCTTTTAGTTATCATTCTGATTCCGAGATTGTTTTTTCGTGACATATTCTACTTTAACTTAGTGGTAAAATTTTATGGTAACTTGCATCCTTTCTTGGTGAAAAATCACCAAATTTGATGAAAGAAATGAAAATTTTGCATTTTTCTAACTTTGAAGCTCTCTGCTTGTAAGGAAAATGGATATTCAAAATATATTTTTTTTGGGTTCACATATACAATATGTCTACTTTATGTTTGCATCATAAAATTTATGAGTTTTTACTTTTGGAAGACACCAGAGGGCTTCAAAGTTCAGCAGCAATTTTGACATTTTTCACAAAATTTTCAAACTCGCTATTTTTCATGGACCAGTTCACGTTTGAAGTGGATTTGAAGGGTCTTCATATTAGAAATGCCCCATAAAAGACCCCATTATAAAAACTACACCCCCCAAAGTATTCAAAATGACATTCAGTAAGTGTATTAACCCTTTAGGTGTTTCACAGGAATAGCAGCAAAGTGAAGGAGAAAATTCAAAATCTTCATTTTTTACACTCGCATTTTCTTGTAGACCCAATTTTTGAATTTTTGAAAGGGGTAAAGAGGAGAAAATTTTTACTTGTATTTGAAACCCAATTTCTCTCGAGTAAGCACATACCTCATATGTCTATGTTAATTGTTCAGCGGGCACAGTAGAGGGCTCAGAAGGGAAGGAGCGTCAAATGGTTTTTGGGGGGCATGTCACCTTTAGGAAGCCCCTATGGTGCCAGAACAGCAAAAAAACACACATGGCATACCATTTTGGAAACTAGACCCCTCAGGGAACGTAACAAGGGGTAAAGTGAACCTTAATACCCCACAGGTGTTTCACGACTTTAGCATATGTAAAAAAAATTATATTTTTTTTACCTAAAATGCTTGGTTTCCCAAAAATTTTACATTTTTAAAAAGTGTAATAGCAGAAAATACCCCCCAAAATTTGAAACCCAATTTCTCCCGATTCAGAAAACACCCCATATGGGGGTGAAAATTGCTCTGCTGGCGCACTACAGGTCTCAGAAGAGAAGGAGTCACATTTGGCTTTTTGAAAGCAAATTTTGCTCTGGGGGCATGCCGCATTTAGGAAGCCCCTATGGTGCCAGAACAGCAAAAAAAAAACACATGGCATACCATTTTGGAAACTAGACCCCTCGGGGAACGTAACAAGGGGTAATGTGAACCTTAATACCCTACAGGTGTTTCACGACTTTTGCATATGTTAACATTTTTTTTTATTTTTTACCTAATATGCTTGGTTTCCCAAAATGTTAACATTTTTAAAAAGGGTAATAGCAGGAAATACCCCCCAAAATTTGAAGCCCAATTTCTCCCGATTCAGAAAACACCCCATATGGGGGTGAAAAGTGCTCTGCTGGCGCACTACAGGTCTCAGAAGAGAAGGAGTCACATTTGGCTTTTTGAAAGCAAATTTTGCTCTGGGGGCATGCCGCATTTAGGAAGCCCCTATGGTGCCAGAACAGCAAAAAAATAACACATGGCATACCATTTTGGAAACTAGACCCCTCGGGGAACGTAACAAGGGGTAATGTGAACCTTAATACCCTACAGGTGTTTCACGACTTTTGCATATGTGAACATTTTTTATTTTTTTTTACCTAAAATGCTTGGTTTCCCAAAATTTTTACATTTTTAAAAAGGGTAATAGCAGAAAACACCCCACAAAATTTGAAGCCCAATTTCTCCCGATTCAGAAAACACCCCATATGGGGGTGAAAAGTGCTCTGCTGGCGCACTACAGGTCTCAGAAGAGAAGGAGTCACGTTTGGCTTTTTGAAAGCAAATTTTGCTCTGGGGGCATGCCGCATTTAGGAAGCCCCTATGGTGCCAGGACAGCAAAAAAAAAAAACACATGGCATACCATTTTGGAAACTAGACCCCTCGGGGAATGTAACAAGGGGTTAAGTGAACCTTTATACCCCACAGGTGTTTTATGACTTTTGTATATGTAAAAGAAAAAATTTTTTTTTTTACCTAAAATGCTTGTTTTCCCAAAAATTTTACATTTTTAAAAAGGGTAATAGCAAAAAATACCCCACAAAATTTGAAGCCCAATTTCTCCCGAGTACGGCGATACCCCATATGTGGCCCTAAACTGTTGCCTTGAAATACGACAGGGCTCCAAAGTGAGAGTGCCATGCGCATTTGAGGCCTAAATTAGGGATTGCATAGGGGTGGACATAGGGGTATTCTACGCCAGTGATTCCCAAACAGGGGGCCTCCAGCTGTTGTAAAACTCCCAGCATGCCTGGACAGTCAGTGGCTATCTGGCAATACTGGGAGTAGTTGTTTTGCAACAGCTGGAGGCTCCGTTTTGGAAACAGTGACGTACCAGACGTTTTTCATTTTTATTGGGGAGGGGAGGGGGGCTGTGTAGGGGTATGTGTATATGTAGTGTTTTTTACTTTTTATTTTATTGTGTGTTAGTGTACTGTAGTGTTTTTAGGGTACAGTCACACGGGCGGGGGGTTCACAGTAGTTTCTCGCTGGCAGTTTGAGCTGCGACAGAAAATTTGCCGCAGCTCAAACTTGCAGCCGGATACTTACTGTAATCCTCCGCCCATGTGAGTGTACCCTGTACATTCACATTGGGGGGGGAAACATCCAGCTGTTGCAAAACTACAACTCCCAGCATGTACGGTCTATCAGTGCATGCTGGGAGTTGTAGTTTTGCAACAGCTGGAGACACACAGGTTGTGAAACACCGAGTTTGGTAACAAACTCAGTGTTTTGCAACCAGTGTGCCTTCAGCTGTTGCAAAAGCTACAACCCCCAGCATGTACGGACAGCGGAAGGGCATGCTGGGTCTTGTAGTTATGCAACAGCCGGAGGCATACTACATTGGCTGGGGATGCTGGGGATTGTAGTTATGCAACAGCTGGAGACACACTGGTTTACTACTTAACTCAGTGTGCCTTCAGCTGTTGCAAAACTACAACTCTCAGCAGTCACCGACCGACAGCCAACGGGCATGCTGGGAGTTGTAGTTATGCAACCACCAGATGCACCACTACAACTCCCAGCATGCACTTTAGCTGATTGTGCAAGCTGGGAGTTGTAGTTACACAACAGCTGAAGGTACACTTTTACATAGAAAGAATGTGCCTTCAGCTGTTGCAAAACTACAAGTCCCAGCATGCCCATAAGGGCATGCTGGGAGTTGTGGTGGTCTGCCTCCTGCTGTTGCATAACTACAGCTCCCAGCATGCCCTTGTTGCATGCTGGGAGCTGTTGCTAAGCAACAGCAGGAAGCTGTCACTCACCTCCAACGATCCAGCAGCACAGGTCAGTCCCTCGTCGTCGCCGCCGCCGCCGCTGCTCCTGGGGCCCCGATCCCAACAGGGACGCCGGGAATCGGGGTCCCCAGCACCGGGGGTCGTCTTCCCGCACCCGCTCACGTCCTCCGGAAGAGGGGCGGAGCGGGTTGCGGGAGTGACACCCGCAGCAGGCGCCCTGATTGGTCGGTCGGTAATCCGGCCGACGAATCAGGGCGATCGTGAGGTGGCACCAGTGCCACCTCACCCCTGCTGGTAATGGCTGTTCGGGGCCGTCTCTGACGGCCCCGATCAGCCAGTAATTCCGGGTCATCGGGTCACTGGAGACCCGATTGACCCGGAATCTGCCGCAGATCGCTGGACTGAATTGTCCAGCGATCTGCGGCAATCGCCGACATGGGGGGACATAATGACCCCCCTGGGCGATATGCCGGGATGCCTGCTGAACGATTTCAGCAGGCATCCGGCTCCGGCTCCCCTCCGGCTAGCGGTGGGGGCCGGAAATGCTCAGGGCGTATCCATACGCCCTCGGTCCTTAAGGACTTGGAAACGGGGGCGTATGGATACGCCCTATGTCCTTAAGGGGTTAAATATACCCCCCTCCCTTACCGTGTTGATTCCCTTCATGTATTAATCTCTGAACTCTCTCCAATGTATCTATATCCTTCTGGAGATACGGCCTCCAGTACTGCGCACAATACTCCAAGTGAGGTCTCACCAGTGCTCTGTACAGCAGCATAAGCACTTCCCTCTCTACTGCTAATACCTCTCCCCATACACCCATGAGCACTCCCCTCTTTCTACAGCCAATACCTTGCACTTATCCACATTAAATGTCAGTGTCTAGAGTTCTGACCATTCTTCTTGTTTACCTTAATCCTTTGCCATTTGGCATATTCCTCCAGGAACATCAACCCTGTGACGAATCTCTGTGTCATCAGCAAAAAGACACCTAACCATCGAGACCTTCTGCAATATCACTGATAAAGATATTTAACATGATAGGTCCCCAACAAGACTGTTCTGAATATGGTAAATACCAGGGGCTATTAGTTGGCATTTATACCCAATAGTTTACCCAGGGGTAGTTTCCCTTTAAAACTATCATTTACACTGCAAAAACAAAAAAAGACAAAAATGTCACTGTACAATAATGTTTTGCTACATGCCTGGCTTAGGACTGCTCAGAAATATTTGCCTAAGGGCCTGCTCCTCCCATATCTTACTCATTCCTTGGCATGGACAATGGTAATACATAACATAGCAGTTAAGGAAACACTTTGCTAGCTTAGCTCTGAGAAGAAGGTAAGGATATTTTTACTTTTTTTTATATTGCATATTGTGGTTTTCCTTCTCACTTTCACATAAAGCTGATGTTGTATGTTATGCTGTGCTTTTATGGCTGTTTGTGATGTACATTTGTGTTGTGCGGGAGCCTGAATGATCTGCACTTGCCTTCCAGCTTTCACTATGTGAAATGTCATATTGAATAGCTGTGAACTGTTTCTCTGGGAGTAGGTTGCGTGCACAGTGGAGTATAGTTATCAATGGAATTTTATCAGTTTTTTATGCAATTACAATCATAATAATACGTTATGGTTGATAATGAGGCAGAAAGAAGGGGTGTAGCAGTAGCATACAAAACTAGTAGTGAGCTGGAACAGGTAAGACGCAGTGATCAGACCTGTCAGAGCTTAGTAATGGGACTGTTCATGAGCAAAGAAAATAGTAGATATGTTCCAATGTGTTATGAGTTAGGTGAAACATATTTTATTAACTGCAATACAATATACTACAATACAATGTACTGTATAGTATAAAATCTTGTAGGAACTGTGGCTGTGGGGAAGGAGCGTGTACGTTTTTGTCAATGGGAATCAGTGCACGGATAGCTCAATGATAGGCTCACTGTTTGCAAAAAAAAAAAAAAGGCCTTCGACTGCACTCCTCAACATAAGAACATTATAGCCCATTGCAAAGGGCATGATGCCACCACCCATAATTACTCCTTTACAACTTTGTAATGTCATGTGCTGTACTTTACTGCTGAAATATGTTATGATGCCAGTAATTGTGACAATGCTGCCATGCTTGACACTGTATTGTGCTGTCTATGCCAATGGCACTCCCTGGTGCATAGTGCTAGGGAACTGTTGTCTCAACAGTGTCACCATTCCTGTGATAGTTGATGGCACTGTGTACAGTGTTCCTGGATGTCAACCTCCAGAAGGAGGAGACCTCAGTCAGTCTTGCCATTGTTTTGGTGCCCAGCCTATGTAGGGTGTGGGTGCATTGGCACCCCAGGGCAGAATGTGCAGGAGTGATTAAGACCTAAGGTGAGTGAGAGCAGAGGTCAGTGCCTAGTCAGCCCCAAGGAGCAAAGGAGAGAAAGCAGCCAACTCAGTGACTGAAATGTAAGAAAAAGTAGAGCCCCTGAATCCACTGTGGGAGGATGGTGATCCAGAGTGTGTGAGAGCTGAGAGCCCTCAGAGGAGTCACTTATGAGAAGAAAATGTCACAGAGACTATAGATTCACAGGGCGAGATTAACTATCATTGTGTATGCTCTGCAGTACTTTAGACGAGAAAAGTCTCTGAGCGTGGGTCTATTGTCCGTGCAATTTATCAAATGTCACACAGCATTTAGTAAATCTTGCGAATGGACATTATTGTCTATTCTACACAGCACTTTAGACAAGAAAAGTCTCATAAAAGTCTCAGAGCCTGAGACAAATATATCAAAAGTCGCACATAGTACAGTTATTTATTATCACGGACTTCCCGCCACACAGAAAGTATACTATAAAGCGAACATCTCGTATGTCTTCTGTGAGGTGCCGGCTGGTTACACTTGCTTTCGTTCTTAGGTTCTGATTACAATAAATGTAACCTCTCCAAAACATGTTTTTCTTAAAGGGGGTTATCCAGGAAAATGCTTTTTTTATATATATCAACTGGCTCCAAAAAGTTAAACAGATTTGTTAATTACTTCTATTAAAAAATCTTAATCTTTTCAGTACTAATGAGCTGCTGAAGTTGACAAGCAGAGATGTCAGCAGAGAGCACTGTTGCCAGACAGAAAATAACAACTCAACTTCAGCAGCTGATAATTATTGGAAGCATTAAGATTTTTTTAATAGAAGTAATTTACAAATCTGTTTAACTTTCTGGAGCCATTTGACATATATAAAAAAAAGTTTTTTTTCCTGGAACACCCCTTTTAAAGTATTTCTCTATCTATTCTTTAATGTTTATAATTTTTTTTTTTAAACATTCTAAGTTAGCCCCCAACTTTGTTAGTTTAAGTTCAAAAGGACGATCATCCATGTGGTAATCGGCCAGAATCGTAAGCTAGGTTCACACGATGGAAATTCAATTCCAAATTCCGGATAGGAACTTGGCATGGAGATTCCGCTGCAGCAGAGTCACGTTTAGTTCAATAGGACTTTGCTGCTCAGTGCATACGGTGGAATTTCCATGTCAGATCTTTCCCGAACGGAAATGCCTTTGTCTGTGTCTCACAGAATGAATGTGGTCATTCTTTGTGCAGAAGCCGTACTGAATGCATTACTGTCTATGAGACAGTGCAATCCTGTGCGGTCCGAGCGCCGGAAGATTCTGCCAGGACTGTACGGAATGTGCGCTTGGAGATTTTAAAACATAGAAGGAATCGGATTGGTTGCCATGAGAAACTGCACCATGCTTCCACTACATGTTTCCAGAATTCTCCAGAGACAAAATTGCACCATGCGCATGGCGTAAATTCATACTCTTTCTTCGAATCAACTGCAAAAGTGAAATTGGAGCATTAAAATATGTAGAAAACCAAAACAATCAAAAAAAACTGCATCAGACATCTACATGGATAACAAAAATGAATTTTTTTTTTTAAATTAGAGATCATTGGGATTCAACTGTATTATTTTAGAATTTTATATATTATTAGATTAGATTACCCTTCAGATTAAAGCTAAAATGTCATTTGAAACGTAAACTGCCTGTGTCGCATGGTACATCCCAAAAATTTTATAAAATGCTTCTTACTAATGTGGTAATGGTGGGGTGTGTGGTGCAGGGCAGATGTTTTTACCCTATGGGCAGATGGTATGAACCCCTTGTGTTTGTGACGCCAGGGTGTGGTTTAGCCTTAACCACCCGAAGGAATACCGCTGGATCCTGGGCTAGGCACAAGGGCAATGAAGACACCAACGCCAAGTTACGGACAATGGTAGCTTTACTGAGGGTAGACAGTTGTTACAGTCTATGCAGTACAGCCAGGGCCCAAGGAGGTGACCAGTGACACAGAGACCTCACAGGTTTGCTGGGACTTGTAGTGGACAGGAGAATTTAGTGCAGGCGACGCTGGATAGACAGAAGACTTGACTGACAGGACTGTGACTTTAGCTTACTTTGCACTTGACTTGTGGCCGCAGGACTTGACTTATGGTCTCCAATGTTCTGGACACACACACTAAGACGACTTGACTGCACTGGACCTCAGGAACAAGAGAGAGAAGCTATCTCCACCCAGGGTTTATATGGGGGAGACTAGCAG
Source organism: Hyla sarda (assembly GCF_029499605.1). Lineage (NCBI taxonomy): Eukaryota > Metazoa > Chordata > Amphibia > Anura > Hylidae > Hyla > Hyla sarda. Next base: position 510,908,366 of record NC_079189.1, on the reverse strand, counting down.
GGAGCCCATAGGTCACCTTTGGGGTCAGCTGGTCACTAGTACCTCCTGGGTAACAATCACATGGTACATTTATTAAAGTCACAACACACAATAAAATGCACAACATATTTACATGGGGAAAACAACTGCAGGGGGCCCTGGGACACTGCCTGACAGGGCAAAAGAGAACAAGGAAACACCATCCCGTACTGGGCCACCAACACTAACTATTTAGATTGGATTTCCGCCAGGTCTGACAATTCAGCGTATTTTCCGTTGATGATACTTTTTTGAGACTTTCCAATAAAAGTCTCAGTTGCTAAATTCCTGACCACTGCATTTCATCCTCTACTGTAGACCACTATACTATTTCTGCGTAGAAGGGCTCTTAAGCAAAAGTTTCATAAAAGTTTCAACTAAAAAGACTGAGACTTTCTGGAGACTTTCTAAACAGTTGATAAATCTCCCCTACAGAGTCTGTAAAAGGGATTGCATGTCTGCATATTGTATTGCTATAAGGGCATCATATGAGCCCCAAATAGGAACACAGTCACAGTAAACCCATGGCATGGACAGGGCCTAGTAGAAACTCAGAGTAGGAAACAGTTTCGTGTGAGTGGAGAAAGCCAGGGAACTAGGGCTCAAGTCCTGCAGGAACTCATGGGAACGGAGTTCCTGAACTTTTTCCACAGCAGGAACACATGTCACATTAGCAGGAGTCCTGCAGGACCAGCCCTTAAAGGGGTATTCTGCCCCTACACATTGTATCCCCTATCCAAAGTATAGGGGATAAGATGTCTGATTGCGGGGGTCCTGCTGCTGGGGACCCCCACGATCTCGACTGCGGAACCCCAGACATCCGTGCCGGATGACTGATGATGTTGGGCTGAGGCTCATGACGTCACAGTAATGCCCCCTCTATACAATTCTATACAATTCTATGGACTTGCATTGAGGGGCCATGACGTCACGAGCCTCTGGCGCTGCACCCAACGCTCTAAACGAATGCTGTGTGCAGCAGGGAGAACGTGGTGGTCTCCAGCAGCGGATAGGGTATAAGATGTCTAGTACCCCACACTTTTTTTCCCAGGACTTGACCCCTGCAGGGAACAAAGCGTGACTACAGAAGACCACACCAGTAAGAGGTATTGATAGGGCACTTCTGTCAGTGTCCTTCTCTTCCATGTAGAGAGAGGTGCCAAAAGATAGCAAAAGTTATCAAAACCTGTGCAGAGGAAGAGTGGTGCAGTTGCCCATAGCAACCAATCAGATTGCTTATTTCCTTTTTTTTTAAAGGCATCTAAAAAAAACAACTGCAATATAATTAGTTGCTATGGGCAACTGCACCACTCTTCCTTTGAACAGGTTTTGATAAATATCCCCCTATGAAACATTTGTGGTGGACTTCCACTCTTAAGAAAAGTTACTGTTCATAGGGCACTCCGGTGGAAAACTATTTTCTTCATATAAACTGGCTACAGAAAGTTAAACAGATTTGTAAATGACTTCTATTAAAAAATGTTAATCCTTACAGCACATATCAGCTTCTGTATACTACAGAGGAAGTAGAGTTGTTCTTTTCTGTCTGACCACAGTGCTCTCTGCTGACACCAGAAAGTTAAACAGATTTGTAAATTACTTTATTAAAAGTAATTTACAAATCTGTTTAACTTTCTGGCACCAGTTGATTTGAAAAAATAAATGTTTTTCCACTGGAGTACCCATTTAAATTGAATTGTGTTCTCTGTTTGTGTTTAATGTTAGATGTGTTCTTCAGCTTTGAAAAACGTATTCCCTATCCACATGATAGGGGATAAATATCTGAGCACAGTGGGTTCGACCGCTGAGACCCCCTGCAATCTCTTGATCGGGGCCTGGTTCTCACCGCTCAACTCAGCAGCCCGCTGCCTTTACCCTGACTCACTTGTGCGGCACAGCAGTGACAGCCCTCTCAGTCAATCACCTAACACTTGTCCCCTATCCTGTTTATATGAGATAAGATTTTCAAAACCAGAGTATCCCTTTAAATTGCAAAAGTCAGTATTGTTATTATTAACACACAATTTTACTTGCATGTAGCTGAGGTTGTTTAAAGGGTTAGTCCAGCATTTTGTAAAAAAAATAAATAAAAATAAAGGGCCCTGATTTATAAAAATGCTTAAAAGAAAAAAAGTTGAGAGATTAAGCCCAAAGCAACCAATCACAGCTCATCTTTTACTTTACCAGAGCTTAGATAGGAACGATAAAATAGGAAAGCTAAACTGTGATTGGTCGCTGTGGGCAAAATCTCTCAATTTTTTCTCTCACACATTTTGATAAATAAGCCCTATAGCAATAAATTTCTATTTGTCCCTGAGATTAGTGGAAAACTTCTATACAGCTTAATCACAAGAACCCAAAACTATGAGAGGGCCAAAATCTTGTACATCAGAAGAGACTACAGAATGTTGCTAAATAACCTAAAGGAGAATAACTAACAATCGTATTGGGCTAGTGGCTCTCATCAAACCTGTCCAGCCACATTATTCAAAGTGTACAATGTTCTGCCTTTAAAAAAAAGAATACTAAAACTATAAACCTGTAACACATCATAAGATATATCTACACAGTGTGTACCTGATATACAGTATTATTCACAAACGTGTGGTTTTGTTTTATTCTATAAACTACTGACAACATTAATCCCCAGTTTCATATAAAAATATTGTCATTTAGAGTATTTACAGATGTGGACAAAATTGTTGGTATTTTTCTGTTAATGACAGAAAACCCCACAATGGTGTCTGAAATAACTTAAAACATTTGACAATAGGGAAATGTTAAACTAAGGTGTGTCCTGGAATTAGCGTCACAGGTGTCTCAAAACTTTTTTATCAGTCAGTTGCCTATTAATAGGGTAAAAAGCAACAATAGGATAATGTATAGCATATCCTATACCTCAGCAGTTCTCCTTCTTGGCATCAATTTCAAAAGAAGAAAAAGTCTTTTAAGAAGTGCCATAAAAACCAATACATTCATTTGTATCTATTAAAAACCACCAGCAAGAAAAGAGTGCCTCCCAAAAAGGTAGTGAGCCAAATGCTCCGACAATAATCCTAAAGTATAACTGAACACTGCTAATGTACCCAACAGGTGGACTTTCAATATGGTCACCAGCAAGGAAATTAACCTACCGTACTCATGCGGCACCCAGCAATGTCCCTGGTGGTAAGACTCATTTCATAAAACAAGGAACAAGAAAAATATCTTAAAGAAATCCTTAATGGTATAAACACTCAACATTTTCCCAACAAGCAAAAACATGTTGAGAGCGGTACAGTAAAGCGCTCCGCTGTAAACTGCCCACGCTCCTTAACAATCTGAGGAAAGGGGACATTACCCCCAAAACTTGCCATTGTACTCTTTTCTTTAATAAGCAAGTGTGCTTCCAGTGCATGAACAATATCTAAGGATCTGGGATCTTTATTATTGGTTTAAGCAGTGTCTGAATAAGAGATTACTTTCTTTTTTCTCTCGCTGCTCCTAGCAGTGCAGAACTGTGTCAACAGCTATACAGCCACAGATACAGCTCGAGCTGGGCAGAAGGTATACATTGGTATACTTTAACCCCATAAGGACGAAGCCCATTTTGACCTTAATGGGGTACTCTGCTGTAAACATCGTATTCCTTATCCAAAGGAGACCCCCCACGATCTCCAGGCCAGCAGTGGCGTCCAGAACACGGAAACTTACAGTTTCCGCGTTCGTGGCATCACGCCACACCCCCTCCATTCATGTCTATGGGAGGGGGTGTGACGGCTAGTACATAGTCATCATGCCTCCTCCCATAGACGTGAATGGAGGGGGCATGGTGGCCGGCATCACCCGTCATCGGGCATGGAGTGGAGTTCGCTCAGTGCACCGAATGACAGGGGTGCTGCAGCAGAGATCCCCAGCGGCGGGACCCGCACAATCTTGTCACCTATCCTTTGGATAGGGGATAAGATGCTCACAGCGGAGTGCCCTTTTAAAGAAGTACTCCACAAATTTTATCAAATGGTGGCAGAAAGTTAAACAGATGTGTACATTTCTTCTATTAAAAAATCATAACCCTTCCAGTACTTATCAGCTGTTGTATGCTTCACAGAAAGTTCTTTTCTTTTTGAATTTCCTTCCTGCCTAACCACCTCTGTCCATCTTAGGAACTGTCCAGAGCAGGAGAGGTTTTCTATGGGGATTTGCTTCTACTCTGGACAGTATAGAATGTATAAAATGATGGTTTACTGTAACCACTTACTGGGCTGAGCGCTATGTGTAATCCAGTACCATTATCCATTACTATGCGGAACGCTAAGCAGGGGCTTAGCGTTAGCCCGAAAAACAGCTAGTGCTAATCCTCAATAATTACCCTGTTACCCACTGCCACAGGTGTATCAGGAAGAGCTGGTACTAACAGACCCAGAGTTCTCGGAAATGGCGCTTCTGGGCCCAGGGAGTAAGAGGTTGGCATTAATTGGGCTGCAGAGAACAAAAAAAGAACAAAAAGTAACAAGCAGCACTTCAGCAATCGCACACTGTGCTGCTTTACTTCTTTATGCTATGGACTAATATACACTGCTCAAAAAAAATAAAGGGAACACAAACAACACAATGTAACAATGTCCAAATCAATCCCACTTCTGTGAAATCACACTGTCCACTCAGGAAGCAACAATGATTGACAATCAATTTCACATGCTGTTGTGCAAATGGAACAGACAACAGGTGGAAATTATAGGCAATTAGCAAGACACCCCAATAAAGAAGTGGTTCTGTAGGTGGTGACCACAGACCACTTCTCAGTTCCTATGCTTCCCGGCTAATGTTTTGGTCACTTTTAAATGCTGGCGGTACTTTCACTCTAGTGGTAGCATGAGACGGAGTCTACAGTCCACACAAGTGACTAAGGTAGTGCAGCTCATCCAGGATGGCATATCAATGCGAGCTGTGGCAAGAAGGTTTGCTGTGTCTGTCAACGTATAGTCCAGAGCATGGAGGCGCTACCAGGAGACAGGCCAGTACATCAGGAGACGTGGAGGAGGCCATAGGAGGGCAACAACACAGCAGCAAGACCGCTACCTCCACCTTTGTGCAATGATGGGCAGAAGAAGCACTGCAAAATGACCTCCAGCAGGCCACAAATGTGTATTTGTCCACTCAAACAGTCAAAAACAAACTCCAGGAGGGTGGTATGAGGGCCCGACATCAACAGGTGGGGGTTGTGCTTACAGCCCAACACCGTGCAGGACGTTTGGCATTTGCCAGAGAACACAAAGATTGGCAAATTCGCTACTGGCGTCCTGTGCTCTTCACAGATGAAAGTAGGTTCACACTGAGCACATGTGACAGATGTGACAGAGTCTGGAGGCACTGTGGAGAACGTTCTGCTGCTTGCAACATCCTCCCGCATGACCGGTTTGGCGGTGGGTCAGTAATGATGTGGGGTGGCATTTATTTGTGGGGCCACGCAGCCCTCCATGTGCTTGCCAGAGGTAGCCTGACTGCCATTGGGTGCCGAGATGAGATCCTCAAACCCCTTGTGAGACCATATGCTGGTGCGGTTGGCCCTGGGTTCCTCCTAATGCAAGACAATGCTAGACCTCATGTGGCTGGAGTGTATCATCAGTTCCTGCAAGAGGAAGGCATTGATGCTATGGACTGGCCCGCCCGTTCCTCAGACCTGAATCCGATTGAGCACATCAGGGACATCATGTCTCGCTCCATCCGCCAAAGCCACGTTGCACCACAGACTGTCCAGGAGTTAGTGGATGCTTTAGTCCAGGTCTGGGAGGACTTCATTCAGGAGACCATCCAGGAGCATGCCCAGGCATTGTAGGAAGGTCATACGGGCACGTGGAGGCCACACACACTACTGGGCCTCATTTTTACTTGTTTTAAGGACATTACATCAAAGTTGGATCAGCCTGCAGTGTGGTTTTCCACTTTGATTTTGAGTGTGACTCCATATCCAGACCTCCATGGGGGGATAAATTTGATTTCCATTGATCATTTTTGTGATTTTGGTGTCAGCACATTCAACTATGTAAAGAAGAAAGTATTTCATGCGATTATTTCATTCATTCAGATCTAGGATGTGTTATCTTAGTGTTCCCTTTATTTTTTGAAGCAGTATATATATTTGTTTTGGGGGGGAGGTGTTCACGCTTTAGTAATGGACTCTGTCTATAACATGGAGTCTAGTACAATTAAAACACAAATTAAAACATTATTTAATTACAAAAAAACTTCCCCCCAGCTTTTGTTTACCTTTTTGTAAAATAAAAAACAAAGAAATGCTGGTTATCGCCATAGTCTATGGCATCTGAAGTAGTCCATCGCATTCATGTACCTGGAACGAAAAGAAAAACACCAAAATGGGGACAGTGGCCATAAAATGCATAAAGGGTCTGTTCACATTTTAGATTTTTATCATGCCATTTTCTAACAAAAAGGCATGTTAAACACGCACAATATGAACAGAGCCTAACTCACCACACGGTTACTCTCTGTCATTTTCCTGTGTAGCTCTGCCTCGGGGCAACACAGGACCAGGCTGGAGCAGTAACGGAGGTGAGTAAGCTGATTTCTGCTCACTGTTTATGGTATATAAATGGCTGTATACTGCATATTCCCCAAGGAGTTCACTGGTGTTTAAAAACATTTTCTTCTGATATTTTTTCAAATGGAAAAATGCCAAAAAAAGTGGAGACCTACTCTGAGTTACAGATATCCCTGGATTGCAGTGACTGCCTCAAAAGGTTGTGCAACACAATATTAACCCCTTAAGGACTATTTTCATTTTTGCACTTTGGTTTTTTTCTCCTCATCTTCTAAAAATCATAACACTTTCAATTTTGCACCTACAGACCCATATAAGGGCTTTTTTTTGGGTCACCAATTGTACTTTGTAACATAATCTGCGGGGAAAAAAAATATTTGTGGGATAAAATGAAAAAAACAAAACACCAATTTGCAATTTTCGGGGGCTTCCGTTTCTACGCAGTGCACTTTTCGGTAAAAATGACACATTATCTTTATTCTGTAGGTCCATACGCTTACAGGGATACCTCATTTATGTAGGTTTTATTTATTTTACTACTTTAAAAAAATTATAACTATATGCACCAAAATTAGTATGTTTAACCCCTTAACGACGAAGGACGTATATTTACGTCCTCCGCCGGCTCCCGCGATATGCCGCAGGGTCACACATATCGGGTCGGTCCCGGCAGACATCAACGGCCGAGACCCGCGGCTAATACAGGACATCACCGATCGCGGTGATGCCCTGTATTAACCCTTCAGACGCGTCGATCAAAGCTGACCGCCGAGTCTGAAGCGAAAGTGAAAGTATCCCGGCTGCTCAGTCGGGCTGTCCCGAACAGCTTACAGGACACCGGGAGGGCCCTTACCTGCTTCCTCGGTGTCCGATCGGCGAATGACTGCTCCGTGCCTGAGATCCAGGCAGGAGCAGTCAAGCGCTGATAACACTGATTACAGGTATGTTAATACATGCCAGTGATCTGTGTAAAAGATCAGTGTGTACTGTGCTATAGGCCCCTATGGGAGCTATAACACTGCAAAAAAAATGGAAAAAAAAAGTGTTAATAAAGGTCATTTAAAACCTTCCCTAATAAAAGTTTAAATCACCCCCCTTTTTCCCATAAAAAAATAAAACAGTGTAAATAAAAATAAACATATGTGGTATCGCCGCGTGCGTAAATGTCCGAACTATAAAAATATATCGTTAATTAAACCGCACGGTCAATGGCGTACACGTAAAAAATTCCAAAGTCCCAAAAAGTGTATTTTTGGTCACTTTTTATACCATTAAAAAATGAATAAAAAGTGATCAAAAAATCCGATCAAAACAAAAATGGTACTGATAAAAACTTCAGATCACGGTGCAAAAAATGAGCCCTCATACCGCCCTGTATGTGGAAAAATAAAAAAGTTATAGGGGTCAGAAGAGAACATTTTTAAACATATAAATTTTCCTGTATGTAGTTATGATTTTTTTTCCAGAAATACGACAAAATGAAACCTATATAAGTAGGGTACCATTTTAACCTTATGGACCTACAGAATAATGATAAGGTGTCATTTTTACTGAAATATGCACTGCGTAGAAACGGAAGCCCCCAAAAGTTACAAAATGGCTTTATTTCTTCGATTTTGTCGCACAATGATTTTTTCTCCGTTTCAATGTGGATTTTTGGGTAAAATGACTAATGTCACTGCAAAGTAGAATTGGTGACACAAAAAAATAAGCCATAATATGGATCTGTAGGTGGAAAATTGAAAGGGTTATGATTTTTAAAAGGTAAGGAGGAAAAAACGAAAATGCAAAAACTGAAAAACCCTGCGTCCTTAAGGGGTTAAAATTGTCATCTTCTGACCGATATAACTTTTTATTTTTCCGCATACAGGGCTATATGAGAGCTCAATTTTTGTGCCGTGGTCTGTAGTCTTTATTGGTACCAGTTTTGTTTTGATGGGACGTTTTGCTTTCTATTAATATTTTTATCGTATATGAAGTGACCAAAAATTCACAATTTTGGATTTTGGTATTTTTTTTTACGTGTACACCATCGACCATGCGGTATAACTAACCTTATATTTTAAAAGTTCGGACATTTAGGCAAGCGGCGGTACCACATATGATTTTTTTTTATTACATTATTTTATTTAAAAAATAATAAAAGGGAGTGATTCAAACTTGTATTTGGGGCTTATTCACATGTATTCTATTTTTTTTAAACACTTTTTACCATGCAATCTTCTGATTGCATACACTGATCACTGCTATGCCATAGCATAGCATTGATCAGTGTTATCAGCGCTCTGCTGCTCCAGCCTGCTGAGCAGGCTTGAAGCAGTAGATTGCAGATCGGACGACCAGGAGGCAGTTGAGGACCCTCCTGTCATTAAGTAAGCTGATCGGGACATCGCAATTCTGTCGCCATAGTCCCGATCAGCTCCTGATTTGCCGGGATAGTTTTACTTTCACTTTAGATGCTGCTATCAACTTTAATTGTGGCATCTAAAGGGTTAATGCCGGGCATCGGCCCGATCAGCGGTGCCCGGCATTAACCCTGGGTCCCGGCTGCTGATAGCAGTTGGGACCCACGGGGTTTAAAACGTTCTCTGATCTTGAGAACGGACACTCTTAAGTACCAGGACGTCAGGGCATACCTGTACACCCTGTGTCTTTAAGGGGTTAAATTCAGGGGAACATTATTTTCGTCCAGGTCAGTTCCATTATTTTGTTTTTCAAGATGATTCTTGTGAACCTCAATTCACAAGCAATGTCTGATTTTCATCATTTAATTTGCAGTAAATATTAATTCAGGATACGTGCACACATACAGGAACCTGCGCAGATTTGATGTGCAGGATTTGTAACTGCAGATTAGAAGCTGTGCTCAGTCATTTAGTTTACATTAAAATCTGCAGCAGAAAATCCTGCACATCAAATCTGTACGTGTGAACGTACCCTCATTATGACTTTTGCCAGTTATTTCAGGGAGCCTTGCGGGTTTTTCTGTCTTTAAACCCTTGAGGACTCATTATTGCACTTTCGTTTTTTCCTCCTCCCATAAGAGGGCTTGTGTTATGTGCCACCAATTGGACATCAATCATTCACCACAAAATCTACAGCCAAAAAAAAATACTTTTTGTGGGGCAAAAAAAATAATTCCATTTTGTAACTTTTGGGGGCTTCCATTCCTACGCAGTGCACTTTTCTGTTAACATTACACATTATCTTTATTCTGTAGGTCCAAATGATTACAATGATATCCAACTTTATAGGTTTTATTTTGTTTTACTTCTTTTAAAATATTACGAAATATTACGAAAATTTTAACCACTGTAACTTTTTTTTTATTTTTCCAAACACGGGGTTGTTTGAGGGCTCATTTTTTGCATTGTAATTTGTAGTTTTTATCGGTACCATTTTTGTTTTAATGGGACTATTGGATCACTTTTTATAATTTTTTAGGGTATACAAAGTGTTTAAAAATACGCAATTGTGGACTTTTTTTTACGTATACGTCATTGACGTGCAGTTTAATTAATGTTATGTTTTTATAGTTCAGACATTTGCGCACGTAGAGCCCTGTAGAGTTTGAAATGTAGCTCTTTGTCTTTATGCAACTTTTCTTAGCATTGCACAATCTGACCTTAGAGTAATTTGCAGGGACATTTACTCTTGGATTGTCAACTATCTTAAATGTTTTCTACTTGTAAATAATCTTTCTCACATTGTTTGGAAATGGCCTAATGCTTCCTAGATTGGTGGCCAGCAACAATGGATTTTATTAGACAAGCTCCTTGTTATCACACACCACCTGATGGGAGTAGTAGTACATGTACTAATTGACAGATGGCCCCGGGTGTCACTTCTGACACCCGTTGCAATCCTCCTGTATAATGTATAGATGCGGGCGGGCTTACAGCCGGCCACTCTTCCATGGTCCAGCCAATCACAACTCTCTGTAGGAAATATGAATAGGTGTATATATGCAGCAGTGCAGAAGAGCGGCCACCTGCATCTATCACACCCCGCTGTGATATTTCCTTAACTGCAGGAACTACTGCTCCCAACATGGAGGCACACTCTGCTACATGCTGGGAGCTGTAGTGCCTGCATTAATAGACAGATCGCAACAGATATCAGAAGTGACAATCGCTGCGATCTGTCTATTAATGTAGGTACTACAGCTCCCAGCATAGAGGTGAGTGTGCTCCATGTTGGGAGCAGTAGTACCTGCAGTTAAGGACAGATTACAGCGGGTGTCAGGAGTGATCGTCCTATCTATTGCAGGGATGCAGAGTGGCTCTATACAGCGCTCGCATCTCTGCACTATACTCTGGCCGGCCAGTTATATGAATAGAAATCACATCACTGATTCATATTTCCCGCTGAGAGCGGTGATTGGCTGCCACCATCCGGCCAATCCCCACTCTGGGTGGAAAATATGAATGAGTGATGTGAATTCTATTCACATCACTGGCCGGCCGGAGTACAGAGCAGAGATGCGAGCGCTGTATAGAGCTGCTCCGCATCTCTGGAATAGATAGGACAATCTCATCGGGTGTCAGTAGTAACACCTAGTGCGATCTATCTATTAGTACAGGTACTACTACTCCCATCATGGAACATTTTTCATTTTCACAGACCACTGTTCCAAAAATCTGTCAGACACCTGTGGGGCGTAAATGCTCACTGCACCCCTTATTACATTACGGGAGGGGTGTAGTTTCCAAAATGGGGTCCATTGTTCTGGCACCATGGGGGCTTTGTAAACGCACATGGTCCCCGACTTCTATTCCAACCAAATTCTCTCTCCAAAAGCCCAATGGCACTCCTTCTCTTATGAGCATTGTAGTTCGCCAGCAGAGCACTTGACGTCCACACATGGGGTATTTCCATACTCAGAAGAAATGGGGTTACAAATTTGGGGGGGCATTTTCTCCTATTACCCCTTGTAAAAATTTAAAATTTGGGGAAAAAACTGTATTTTAGTGAAAAATGTTTTTTTCATTTACACATCCGACTTTAACGAAAAGTCTGCTCCCCTGCCCAACACTGTACTTGGCTGTGATCTGAAGTTCTCTTCACATCACAGATTCATATTTGACGCTGAGAGTTGTGATTGGCCAGATGGTGCCGGCCAATCACAACTCTCAGTGCCAAATGTGAATCTGGCGTTTTTCAGGTGTAAAAAAAAAATGACTGTTGCTTTTGCAAAGGTGGAAACACTTACTGATGATCAATTTATCAAGGGCATTTGAAAAGCAGCATCTGGCTGCTACTTACCCTCTTGATTCCTATGGAGGCAGTAAGGGTATACTTAGGTTTTTACATACTGATTCTGCATTATGGCCTAGCTTTTGTTAAATAAATAATGACACAATGTAATCTGCCGGGTTTTGTTGTTTATTTAAGGTTGTATTCACCTAATTTGAAGCCCTTCCAATGACCAGGATTTTTTTAATATGTCCTGATAGAGAAAACCATAGAATAAAAATGTTTACTTTCTTTTTCTCATGTCTGTATATGACAAATAAAATTTAAATGGCATCATTGTGTAGTTGACCACATATGTGTTTGTTGGACAATGCTGTTAGTATACTCCTTAAAGTGGTACTTGGCCGAAAAACATCTTATCCCCTATCCAAAGGACATGAATGGAGGGGGTGTGGCGTGACATCACGAATGCAGAAGGTCCAAGCTTCTGTGTTCCGGACGCTGCTGCTGGCGGCTCGAAGAATGTGGGGGTCTTATCCCATATACGTTTGGATAGGGGATAAGATGTTTTTTGGTACCTAACCCTTTAACAGAGAACCTATTAGAACAAATTTTACAAACCCCTGGAAGCATTCATCAGGCTCTAAACTTCAGACCTGGGTTGTGGTTCCCATTTTTTGCACTCACAGCATGTAGCAGCAGCAGCAGCCTTGCACTCACTGGAGCTGCAACCACCGATCACCTTGCTGGTGCATATTTTAGGGTTGGGTAAGAAACTCATATAAAGGCCCACACAGCCCTGGGGTTCTGGATTTATGTATGTACATATATTCCCATTCCTATCACATTTTGTGTCACCTTAAGTAACCCCTAGCCCCACCTGTGAGTGTAGCAGAGACTGGAATGTATGCTTAAATATTTACTACTACTTATTTCCTACTTATTTGCTGCATTACAACTGCACTATTGCAAAATGATTGAAATGTGTATGTGCGTTCTTCATTTTCTACAACATTTCTATAGTTTTTATCATCTTGCATAACATTTATTTTCTACAATCTGCGATGATACAAACAAAACACCTTCTACTGTTCTTTATGAAAGCAATTTAGGGCTTGAAAAAATGCCATCTCTCCTTCAGTAGTCTTTCTAACACTGTCCACTAGGTGGGAGCAGAGCAACAAAATGTAAAAAGTGTTCCTTTATGGACAATCCCTTTTCAAAATCATTATGAATGATGTCAAATCTCTACAAAGGTGTTTCTCAACTACTTCCACCTAAGGTCACTCCTTTTTATTCTCGGGGCACCTCAACCAAATTTTCTACAAAAGACAAACTACAATGTATATTTATATCTGTTAGCTATGCAGATTATAGGGCTGTTATATACAGTGATTCACAGATTACGTGTTCTATGATTGGCGTTATTCAATTTCCCTTTTTTCTCCATCTAGCCCAGACCACCATGACTATTTCTTCAAACCACAATTCATCTCTGCAGAACCTGCCAGACAAACATCTTAGGCTCTACAGATTTTCTCCACTTATTGGGAGAGATTTATCGAAACCTGTCCAGAGGAAAAGTTGCCCAGTTGCCCTTAGCAAACAATCAGATTGCCTCTTTCATTTTTAACAAGGATTCTGAAAAATGAAAAAAGCGATCTGATTGGTTGCTATGGGCAACTGGGCAACTTTTCCTCTGGACAGGTTTCGATAAATCTCCCCCATAGAGTCTGTAACAGTAATAATTCATGAAAAGAAAATGATGTCACACATAGTAAAGTGGGTAGGTAGGCGGGTCAGTTGGAGAGGAGCAGGTATGTCCCCCCATTAGGTAATGTTTCTCCAATAGGTAGTTTTCCTCATAGGTGCCCTCATCCCAGTATGCAGTTTCCCTTAATAAGCTGACACCCCCAGTAGGTAGTTCCCCCAGTATGCTGATGTCCCCTGTAGGTAGTTTAGGTAGTTTCCACTTTGCCTTGTTTACTTTAGTAGTTAGTTCACCACCTGTCTAATGGGAGCCCCAGTAGGTAGTTTGTCTCTGTAGGTAGAACCCCCTTGATATAAAAAAAAAAAAAAACATACTTACCTTCTGCTCCCCCAGTCACCGTCATTTTCTGCTCCCACTTCTAGGCTACAGGCAGCCACTAGAGGCTGGTAGCATTGTCACCATTCTTGCCCACTGGAATACCGCACCAACGGACAGGTTTTTATGAAACCCCAGTGTGCCACATAACCTTGGTTGAAACCTCTTTAAAGGGGTACTCCGGAAATGTATTTATTTATTTTTAAATCAACTGATGCCAGAAAGTTAAACAGATTTGTAGTTTACTTCTATTAAAAATTCTTAATCCTTCCAGTACTTCTTAGCGGCTGTATACTAAAGAGGAAATTCTTTTCTTTTGAGATTTCTTTTCTGTTAAGACCACAGTGCTCTCTGCTGACACCTCTGTCCATTTTAGGAACCAGGAGAAAATCCCCATAGCAAACATATGCTGCTCTGGACTGTTTCTTAAATGGACAGTGGTGTCAGCAGAGAGCACTGTGCTCATGACAGAAAAGAAATCCAAAAAGAAAATAATTTCCTCTGTAGTATGCAGCTGCTAATAAGTACTGGAAGGATTAAAACATTTTAATAGAAGTAATTAAAAAATCTGTTTAACTTTCTGGCACCAGATGATTTAAAAAAAAAAAAGTTTTCCACCGAAGTACTCCTTTAAGCCGACCACCCATATTTTCACAAAAAGTGGTCCTTTTTGGGGTAGCCCTCTCAAAGAAAAAAATATACAGAATGGTTGATAAAGTGTCTAATAAAGTCAGCAAATGTGTACAGCACACAAATAATGAGGAAAGAGCCAATAAATCATGTGTAGAATCATTGGTCTCCAGCATGGTGAACCCTCTCAATCCTTCCCATCCCATTCCTGGTCCCCAGCATGTTTCCCTCTCTTTCCTGATCCCTAACATGGCTCCCTATCTCATTTCCGGTCCTGATTATGGCTCCTCACCTATTTCTGGTCCCCAGTATGAACAACCCACTTCTTTTCAGCATATATTCCCCATCTCACTCATGGTCTCCAGTATGGGTCCTCACTCATTCCTGCCCCCCCCCCCCCCCCAATAAAAAAAAAAATAGTAATAATAAGGCTACCCAGCTTGATTCCCCATCATCAGCATGACTCTTCTCCCCAGCAAGTGCGCTTCAACCTCCCCTTCTCTCAAAAAGCCTTCCTCCTATCAAATGACACTTGCTGGTGCAGAAAATGTCCATCTCCTCTTGCTTCCCCACCTCCAGTAATCCAGCACAATGCTCATAGCATCTCTCCCTTGCATGTTTCATGTCCTCATTCTTGCTCCACTTTGCTTATGCAGTGCAGTGCAGATCTGCTGACAGATGATTCAGAGAACATATCATTTCAATGTAGGGTCCTATCAAAGGGGCTTTCACTTAAGCATAAATGAAGACTTAACAAAAACTCATGAACCTGAACTCAGTTTTTGGGCCGTTTAAAAAGCAGACCTAAAGCAAAAAAAATGTCTGCAAACTCATATCTATTGGTATAATTTAACAGCTCAAAAAAGGTCTAAAATACTGTTTGTTAACATATCCTCACCTGTTAGATTTGTTTCTACCACTTAAAATCAGTTCCATTTATCAACATTTTTTTATTTTTTATGGCAACTTATTATGAATGGGACAGTTACAGAAATATTTAGAAGAAATCTGCTACATGTAAATGTGGTGAGGGTGTGATGAGGGCAGAAGAAATTACCCTAGGGGCAGATGGCATTAACCCCTTGTGTTCGTGACGCCAGGGCGTGGTTTAACCTCTTCCCCACCCCAAGGTATACCGCTGGATCCTGGGCTAGGCACGGGGGCAAATAATGACTCCGACGCCAAGTTACGGAACAACGGCAGCTTTACTGAGATACACAGTTGTAACAGTCTTAACAGCTTAGCCCAGCCCAAAGAGGTGACCAGTGACTTCAGAGACTCTAGACCTCGCTGGGACTTGGACAATTTAATGCAGGGCCACACTGACTTGACACAGATTGATCTTGACTGACTTGACTGGGACTGACTAGACGGACTTCACCCCGTTTGTAGCTTACCAGGTTTTGACGTTCACCTGTGGGGTAGTAGACTTGTGGAAGCATGGCTGCGTGGTAGGCTTCAGGCCTCCTCAGGACACCAGACACTCTCTTTCAGGACTTGACCTTGCTGCACTCCGTAGGGAAGGGACTAAGAGATTGAACTAGCTTCACCCAGGGCTTATATGGGGGAGACTCTGGTGGGGTCCCCTAGGTCACTCTGTAGGTCACATGGTCACTGGTACCTTCCTTGTTTACAATACATGACAACAGTATTTAAAGGTATATGACAAGTTATATACATTACATTAGATAACACAAGTTGTAGTGAACTATTTAAGGAATACAGACAAAAGAGAGGCCCAGGGGTCACTGAATAGAGTCTGCCTGACAGGGCAGCAAGGGTACAGGGGTGCAACTCCTGTACTAGGCCACCGCATAAATATACTTGGGGACTATCCCCCAATAACTTATTACTGATCATCAGGATAGGTAATAAGTATCTGATTGGTGGCCTTGATCATGACAATGGGGTCTCTTGTTCCATGTGGAGTGGAGCAGCAATCTTGCATGTACCCTGCTGCTTTGTTCACTTGGGGTACAAGGGACTTTTATGTGCATGATAGTCCCAGTATTTGGGCCATTACTCATCACCAATCCTGTGGATCAGCGATCAGTTATATTTCTGGTATATATATATATATATATATATATATATATATATATATATTAGGGATCGACCGATATCGTTTTTTTAGGGCCAATACCGATAATCGGTGGAGGTTAGGGCCGATAGCCGATAACTTATACCGATATTCCGGTATAAGTTATCGGCTATTTATCCCCCTGCGACACCGCTGCAGATCATTGATTTAAAGCGGGCGCTTTAAATCAATGCACTGCAGTGGCTTTTGCGGTGCCATAGACCGCCGCCGCCACCACCCGCTTCTCTCCCCCTACCTGTCAGGGTGGTCCGGACCATCCATCATTCGTGTAGTGTTCGGTGGCATTCCGGGTGGAGGGTGAACCGGTCCGGGCTGTCCTTCTTCTCCGGGGGTGCTCTTCTCCACTCCGGGCAGGCTCCGGCCTACTAACGCAGCATAGACGCCGTTGCGCAGTGACGCCCGTGCGCAGTGACGCCCGTGCGCATCGATGCACCTGACGTCACGGCGTAGCTGCGTCTATGCAGCGTA
This sequence comes from Hyla sarda, assembly GCF_029499605.1. Taxonomy (NCBI): domain Eukaryota; kingdom Metazoa; phylum Chordata; class Amphibia; order Anura; family Hylidae; genus Hyla; species Hyla sarda. Next base: position 510,891,329 of record NC_079189.1, on the reverse strand, counting down.
CTAGGCCGGAGCCTGCCCGGAGTGGAGAAGAGCACCCCCGGAGAAGTAGGACAGCCCGGACCAGTTCACCCTCCACCCGGAATGCCGCCGGACACTACAGGAAGGATGGATGGCCCGGACCATCCCCATTACGGGTAAGTTTAATTTTTTTTATTGACTCGGAGGGTGGGGGAGGGGCCCGACCGGTATAGCGAAATGGGCAAAAATCCATACCGTGGGAGAAAAAAAACGGTATCCGGTTCATACCGCCCAGCACTACGGTGGGGGGTGCGACGCAGTGCGGTGGGTCGGGGGGGTGGTCGCGGTGCGGTGGGTCGGGGGGGCGCCCGCGGTGCGGCGGGGACGGTGCGGGGCATTATCGGCTTATCGGCAAGGTAATTGCCGATACCGATAATGCCGATAATCGGTCAATCCCTAATATATATACTAGCTTAGTACCCGGCGTTTTCCTCCTATCCCGACCTCCTATCCCGACCTCCTATCCCGACCTGTAATATGTGTACCAGGTAGAGATGAGCGAACTTACAGTAAATTCGATTCGTCACGAACTTCTCGGCTCGGCAGTTGATGACTTATCCTGCATAAATTAGTGCAGCTGTCAGGTGCTCCGGTGGGCTGGAAAAGGTGGCTACAGTCCTAGGAAAGAGTCTCCTAGGACTGTATCCACCGTTTCCAGCCCACGGGAGCACCTGAAAGCTGAACTAATTTATGAAGACTAAAGTCATCAACTGCCGAGCCGAGAAGTTCGTGACAAATCAAATTTACTGTAAGTTTGCTCATGTCTAGTACCAGGTATTGAAACATCTCCAGCCGTACGGAAGTTATGTGGGAACATACATTTCCCATTGATTTGCATGGGATTTTAAACAAAAACCCCGACCCTCACAAATGGGGGTAGTTAAGGGTTAAATTAACTATCCTATATTTTAAGTGGACATATAAGTAACATGTGACCAAGTATTATCGAAATATCTCCAGCCGTTTGGAAGTTATGTAGTAACATATATTTCCCATTGAATTGTATGGGACTTTAAACATAAACCCCGCCGCTGGCAAATGGGGGTGAGTAAGGGTTAAATCACCTATCCTATGTTTGTTGTTGACATATAAGTAACATGTGTGCCAAGTTTCATGTTAATATCTTTAGCCGTTTGGACGTGATGCTGGAACATACACACATATATAAATACATACATACATACATACATACACACGTTGAGTTTTATATATTGCAAGCTAAGTACCTCATATTTTCATATCTTCATTTATTGCATTACAGCTGTATAGCTTTTCATGTTCTATCTATATACTCATGTTTCATCTATATCTTTGTGCTAGCAGTGTGCTGCTGTATTCTCCTGCTGCTAGATACAGTATATATATTTGTGGTCGTGGCTAAAATAAATAGGTGTACTTACATGAACATCACGTCAGACTGCCTCCAATACCCCGGACCCTCTGGATCTTATACTGGAAAACCAGGAAAATATGTCATCCTACCTAACAGAACAATTTGCACATACACTGAACTTTACAACAGCAGTTGAAGTGTGCCCAAAACAGCGAACAAGAGCACGCCTATAGAGGGCAAAAGCAAATCTTATAGCAAAACTACAGAGCCAGGTACTTAAACCCATCAGCCAAAATACGTACTTGTACCATTGAGGTTGACCCTACTATAACAGTTGAAATGTGCCAATAACCGCATCTGAGGACATACCTTTAATGGGCAAAAAAAATACGTATGACTTAGGAATGAAACAAGGTTTGGAATTATAAACGCCATTCCAACACTTGAACGCATCAATCAATTATTCTGTATGCTGAAGATATCTAACGTAACAAAAATAACAACCAAATTCTGAGCCTGTGACCCGTGGCATGAAAACCTTTAAACCATGACTTGCCACACCCTGTCGGGTATGACCCCGCTAAGACCAGATCACATGTATCCCTTCCAATGTATCAATATGTACAATAGACTGTTACCTGACCTCAGCAAAAACAAATCAAAATGCCCGCAAAGCACACAAGTTATCCCCCGCACCTTCCAAAGAAGGCAAAAATGTAACGAATAGGTGAATAAGAACCTGTGAAAAGGAAAACAAAATGTGTAAATAAACATAAACACCTGTTCATGAGGTGCATGAAAGTGCTCATGAATAACCACTATGCAGGCAACCATGCAATGCAAATGATGTTTACCTGAAGACTAGCCGATATAGGAATGTGTGACGTGACCACTTTAACGTGACAAGTACAGTGGGGATCAAAAGTTTGGGCACCCCAGGTAAAAATTTGTATTAATGTGCATAAAGAAGCCAAGGAAAGATGAAAAAATCTCCAAAAGGCATCAAATTACAGATTAGACATTCTTATAATATGTCAACAAAAGTTAGATTTTATTTCCATAATTTACACTTTCATAATAACAGAAAACAAAAAAATGGCATCTGCAAAAGTTTGGGCACCCTGCAGAATTTATAGCATGCACTGCCCCCTTTGCAAAGCTGAGACCTGCCAGTGTTATGGATTGTTCTCAGGGCAGAAAGAGAAAGGAGGGGAGGCTCAAGCTAAATGTAAAACATAACACAAAAGGGTGCTATCCGGCTCATAGAACAATAAGCACAATAGAAACCAGACTAAATAGCCATAAAGGATGCACACCCAGTATCATATAATGCAAGAAAATGTTAACTTTATTGTAACACATATGACATAAAGTAAGGAAAAACACTCTAAAAACACTTAAAACCCCTGAGGAAGTCACATCTGTAACGGAACGCGTGGGGCTTCCGTATTGGACATGGGCTGACTGGGACACTTTCCCTCCTTCCTCCATCTGTGGATCGTCCACTGTGTTTGTATATTAGTGTATTGTGTTTTACATCCTTGCACCTGCTTCCCTGAGTAACATTTATTGCATTGTACCATTTATTATTTGGGGGCTGGCATGCACAGTTTGTTGACTGTCCACTACCTTTTTGTCATCCGTGTTTCATTGTTATTCATTTGGTGAGTGATAGGAGGGATCCCTTTCATTTTTCTTCCCATGTCCTGTGGTGACCACCATTGGTCCCACTGTTGTAGTGTGGCTCTTCTGAGCCTTTTTAAGTGTTTTTAGAGTGTTTTTCCTTGCTTTATGTCATATGTGTTACGATAAAGTTTACATTTTCTTGCATTATATGATACTGGGTGTGCATCCTTTATGGCTATTTAGTCTGGTTTCTATTGTGATTATGGATTGTTCTCAATCATCATCTGGGAAGACAGGTGATGTCAATCTCAAAGGTTTTAAATGCCCAGATTCATCTGACCTTGCCCCAACAATCAGCACCATGGGTTCTTCTAAGCAGTTGTCTAGAAATCGCTCACGAAGCTGGAGAAGGCTATAAGAAGATAGCAAAATGTTTTCAGATGTCAATATCCTCTGTTTGGAATGTAATTAAGAAATGGCAGTCATCAGGAACAGTGGAAGTTAAAGCAAGATCTGGAAGCCCAAGAAAAATATCAGACGGAACAGCTCGCAGGATTATGAGAAAACCAATTCAAAACCCACGTTTGACTGCACAATCCCTCCAGAAAGATCTGGCAGACACTGGAGATGTGGTACACTATTCCACTATAAAGAGATACTTGTACAAATATGGTCTTCATGGAAGTGTCATCAGAAGAAAACCTCTTCTACGTCCTCACCACAAAAATCTGCGTTTTAACTTTGCAAATGAACATATAGACAAGCCTGATGCATTTTGGAAACAAGTTCTGTGGACCGATGAGGTTAAAATTTTACTTTTTGGCCGAAATGAGCAAAGGTACGTTTGGAGAAGAAATGGAACAGAGTTTAATGAAAAGAACATCTGTCCAACTGTTAACTTTGGGGATGTATTGCAGCCAGTGGCACAGGGAACATCTCACAAGTAGAAGGAAAAATGGATTCAATAAAATTTCAGCAAATTTTGGATGCTAACTTGATGCCATCTGTGAAAAGCTGAAGTTAAAGAGAGTATGGCTTCTACAAATGGATAATGATCCTAAACACACCTTGAAATCCACGGGGTATTACATCAAGAGGTGTAAACTGAAGGATTTGCCATGGCCTTCACAATCTCCTGACCTCAACAAAATTGAAAATCTATGGATAGACCTTAACCCCTTAAGGACCAATGACGTACCGGTACGTCATTGGTCCTGCTCTTCTGATATAACGCGGGGTTACACAGTAACCCCGCGTCATATCATGGCGGGCCCGGCGTCATAGTGAAGCCGGGACCCGCCTCTAATAGCGCGCAGCGCCGATCGCGGCGCCGCGCGCTATTAACCCTTTAGCCGCGCGCTCAAAGCTGAGCCGCGCGGCTAAAAGTGAAAGTGAAAGTTCCCGGCTAGCTCAGTCGGGCTGTTCGGGATAGCCGCGGCTAATCGCGGCATCCCGAACAGCTGACAGGACAGCGGGAGGGCCCCTTCCTGCCTCCTCGCTGTCCGATCGCCGAATGACTGCTCAGTGCCTGAGATCCAGGCATGAGCAGTCATGCGGCATAATCGTTGATCACTGGTTTCTTATGAGAAACCAGTGATCAACATAGAAGATCAGTGTGTGCAGTGTTATAGGTCCCTATGGGACCTATAACACTGCAAAAAAAAAGTGAAAAAAAAAGTGAATAAAGATCACCCCCCTTTTCCAATAAAAAAAAAAACACAGTGTAAATAAAAATAAAAATAAACATATGTGGTATCACCGCGTGCGGAAATGTCCGAATTATAAAAATATATCATTAATTAAACCGCTCGGTCAATGGCGTGCGCGCAAAAAAATTCCAAAGTCCAAAATAGTGCATTTTTGGTCACTTTTTATATCATTTAAAAATGAATAAAAAGTGATCAATAAGTCCTATCAATGCAAAAATGGTACCGTTAAAAACTTCAGATCACGGCGCAAAAAATGAGCCCTCATACCGCCCCATACACGGAAAAATAAAAAAGTTATAGGGGTCAGAAGATGACAATTTTAAACGTATTAATTTTCCTGCATGTAGTTATGATTTTTTCCAAAAGTCCGACAAAATCAAACCTATATAAGTAGGGTATCATTTTAATCGTATGGACCTACAGAATACATATCAGGTGTCATTTTTACCGAAAAATGTACTACGTAGAAACGGAAGCCCCCAAAAGTTACAAAACAGCGTTTTTTTTTCAATTTTGTCGCACAATGATTTTTTTTCCCGCTTCACCATAGATTTTTGGGCAAAATGACTGACATCATTACAAAGTAGAATTGGTGGCGCAAAAAATAAGCCATCATATGGATTTTTAGGTGTAAATTTGAAAGAGTTATGATTTTTTAAAGGCAAGGAGCAAAAAACGAAAATGCAAAAACGGAAAAACCTCCGGTCCTTAAGGGGTTAAAAGAACAGTGCGTGACAGACAGACCAGAAATCTCAAAGAACTGGAAGACTTTTGTAAGGAAGAATGGGCAAAGATACCTCAAACAAGAATTGAAAGACTCTTGGCTGGCTACAAAAAGCGTTTACAAGCTGTGATACTTGCCAAAGGGGGCAGTACAAGATATTAATTCTGCTGGGTGCCCAAACCTTTGCAGACGCCATTTTTTTGTTTTCTGTTATGTTTTCTGTTAAGTGTAAATGATGGAAATAAAATCTAACTTTTGTTGACATATTATAAGAATGTCTCATCTGTAATTTGATGCCTTTTGGAGATTTTTCCATCTTTACTTGGCTTCTTTATGCACATTAATACTAATTTTTACCTGGGGTGCCCAAACTTTTGATCCTCACTGTATATATATATATATATATATATATATATATATATATTGTTTTTTTTCACCGTAGAATAAATTATGTCATTACAAAGTACAATGGTTGGCAGAAAAAAAAAAAAAAAGAAAACAAGTCCTTCTATGCGTCTGTAGGTGGGAAATTGAGTTATGGCTATTAGTAGGCAAGGAGAGAAAAAATAATAGCAAAAATTAAAAATCACTGCAAAATCGCAGCTGATCTGTAGGGGATTCCACAGTGTGTGTGAACATACTCTTTGAAAGTGATGAGAAGTCGCTCAATAATTTTATTCAAGTTGTGCAATAAGGGTAAAACTGGATCACTGTAGGGTGGCTGTGTATGTACATCAGTGTTTCTCAACCAGGGTTCCTCCAGCTGTTGCAAAACTACAACTCCCAGCATGCCCGGACAGTCGAACGGTGAAACTGGATGACTGTAGGGTGGCTGTGTGTGTATATAAGTGTTTCCCAACAAGGGTGCATCCAGCTGTTGCTAAACTACAACTCCCAGCATGCCCGGACAGCAAAAAACTGTTAGGGCATGCTGGGGGTTGTAGTTTTGCAACAGCTGGAGGCCCCCTGGTTGGGAAACACTGTAGATTGTGTACATTATGTTATCAGCAGGTGAGTGGATCTCTCCGTGACCTGTTAGTTTAGCTGTATATACCTAATCCCCCTAGTAGTGACATTTGACATGCCTGTATACACAAAGCCGAAGTGCCAGTCCCACCAAGGAGTGTTTCCTCCAAGAATGCTGCCCTATCTGTCAGACAGGTCTGCATTCACTCACTGAGGGCAGCCCACAGCCCTGTCACACCCATAACAACACTCAGTTCTGTCCCCCAGTAGGGTATGTTTACATGCACCGTTTTTGGTGCGGTTTTTTTGGCCTGGTGTGGCGGTGTAACCAGGCAGTGCGTAGCCCCTTGGCAGCAGTCACACAAGGAGGGGCCTCGGCCAGGACTGGATCGGAAAAGCTGCTTCACGCACTAGGAAGTCCCTGACATTTCTCTTTTCTGTGTTTCTGCAGCAGTTGTGTGAGGAGCGGACGGAGCCGTGCAGACATGCCCAACAAGGGGAAGAAGCCCGCCGGAGGTGCCAAGGGGGTGAGTGCAGCGCTGGTGGTGGGCACTGAGGACCTGCTGGGCCGTGCCAGGGGAGGGGTGGGGGTATCTACGTGTTGTAGAGTGAGTCCCTACAGTTGTAGGGCACTGCCAGCCAGTACTGGTGCCCACATGCACAAGGTATATATACCTGACCTCAGCCAGGTGCGCCCTCCCTCCCTGGCAGGCAGCCTAACACATGTGAGGGAAGGAGGGAGGGTGAGGAGGAGATGCTGGCAGGGTGTGGTGGTGTCTGCATTCTCCTACTAGAGTTAACCCCAAAACACAACCCTCCTCTTGTCATGAAGCAGAGGGCCGGGCTCTGCCCACATCACTCCCCTCTGCCAGAGGTGCCTGCTCACAACTTCTACAACTTCATCTCAGCAGCAAGACAGCAACTCTAACCATGGCATTTGCAAGCTGGTGGTATGCTACGGTAAATACCTGTGTGTCTGTGCTGGGCATCACTGGGTGCCCGGCTCTGCCTTTCATTGTTGCAGGGAGTTCCCCGAATTCCTTTCTTGTCTCAGGGGGCTCCTTCCTATCAGAGGTTAAAAACTTCCCAGGGAACAGTGTTAGTCAGTATACAGCTGTAATCTCTGTATCATCATCATACTGGTGGCTGGCACCCTGCTTGGCAGAGGCAGCTGGCAGCTTTGTGTTTTGGGCAGGGATTTATTGGCTACACAGACTTTAGTTGGGTTACCACAATGTCCTATTGTGATATGGCATCTAATGACTGCCATTGTGATTGTGATTGTACCTATGTACAAAATCCAAGTTTGGTGATGTCGAGTCACAAGCGACTTTGCCAGCATTGGCCTCAAAGTAAGTTGTGCGCCGCTGTAACCTGCTTGTGATTTCTCTGCGATTTGGCAATTTTTTTGTGTAATAAAGTCGAGTGACATCTGTGTAACTCAGATGTTATTAGCTGTCGCAGGACACATGTTGCCATGAAACCCCAGCCTAAAGGGGTTTTCTGAATTTTACTATTTTATGAGATCAGTTTTTGTTTGGGAGTTGGGATGCGCTGGCCTGTCATTTAGGAAGTAGTGGATTCTCCTGTGTTATCACAGAACACTGAAGAACACTATAGTGTGCCCCTCTCTACTGAGAGGTCTTTGAATTTTGGGGGTTCATGTGGTGACCCCAGCAATCAGCAGAATGGATGAGCTTCCTATGTTAGGGCTTGCGAAAACCTGGAGGCCAGGAAAAACTGACACTCAGGGAAGATTAGGGGACAGTAATGACTGTGACACAGGGGGAAATGAGGGGATACTGATGACTGACACAGGGAAAGATAAGGAAACATTAATGACTGTGGCACAGAGGGAAACAATGGGACACTAATGACTGTGACACAGGGAGATATGAGGGGACACTAATGACTGTGACACAGGGAGATATGAGGGGACACTAATGACTGTGACACAGGGAGAGATGAGGGGACACTAATGACTGTGACACAGGGAAAGATAAGGAAACATTAATGACTGTGGCACAGAGGGAAACAATGGGACACTAATGACTGTGACACAGGGAGATATGAGGGGACACTAATGACTGTGACACAGGAAGTGATGAGGGGACACTAATGATTGTGACACAGGGAGATATGAGGGGACACTAATGACTGTGACACAGGAAGAGATGAGGGTACACTAATGACTGTGACACAGGAAGTGATGAGGGGACACTAATGACTGTGACACAGGGGGAGATGATAGGACACTAATTACTGTGACACAGGAAGAGATGAGGGGACACTAATGACTGTGATACAGGAAGTGATGAGGGGACACTAATGATTGTGACACAGGGGGAGATGATAGGACACTAATTACTGTGACACAGGGAGATATGAGGGGACACTAATGACTGTGATACAGGAAGTGATGAGGGGACACTAATGATTGTGACACAGGGGGAGATGATAGGACACTAATGACTGTGATACAGGAAGTGATGAGGGGACACTAATGACTGTGATACAGGAAGTGATGAGGGGACACTAATGATTGTGACACAGGGGGAGATGATAGGACACTAATGATTGTGACACAGGGAGATATGAGGGGACACTAATTACTGTGACACAGGAAGAGATGAGGGGACACTAATGGTTATGGGAGACGGGACACCAATGATTTCAGGCTAGTAGAGACTGGCTTTAGAGTTTCTCTACACCTGTAGTAGCCACTGTATGTCCCATCTGTGTAGTTTTAGTTCTGTTTACATACATATGTGAATGTATAGGTGACCACATAGATAAGATCTACTTGTGTAACTGTACTTTAGGACTGCTGGTGCTCTGGTGCTTAAAGTACCATTGACATTCCTGCTTCCATGTACACGAGAGGCTTCCTTCTTGATTTTAGTTAGTAACCTGTGGATCATTTCCTTCCAATATTTATCATGAAGATGACCCTCTACTATGCTTTCTGACTGTGTTTTCCCGGAGGCATACATGGATACATACATACACCTCCCACAGATACCTCCGATCGAGGCCACTTATGTCCACCATAGAGTCCAGTGTATTGTGGGGAAATGTAGCATTACCTTTCAAATAAATAGCCTGTTATAGAATGTAATGCTGGGCCTTATAAAGCAGCTCCTCATTCAGGCCCATAGACCCCTATGATGTCTGTATACCCCGATAGGGCCTATGGATATGGGATGTCTTTAAATTTGGTATTTTGCCAATAATCGTTCTTGTAAATGTGAATGTCAGTAATGTAACTTAGGCTTGCTTTACATATGTGCGTTGTCAGTTGTTTACCCCTCTGGCGCTGCAGAACATGCACCTAAGGGAAAATGAATGGGACAGTTCAAAATCATCTGGTGTCTCAGTTTGGATGCCGGATGATTGGACTCACCGGACCGGCACAGACAGGGGAACCCACCTTGCTGCATTCCTCTGTCCGGCAATCACAAACAGTGGACGCTGGATGATACGCAAACAATGCCAACTGGTGCACTTCTGGCATCAGTTGTGGCAGGTTTTGCCTAGTTTTGCCGGATCCTGGATATATGTATCTCTAGCCTTATCTGATCAGATCGATGCATCCTGTCAGCTCAGAAACCCACTAACCCACAAGCCAATCCTGAACCTCAGTGAAGAAGTAACTGCAGTCACATCCGATGCAATAGAATCCTACACCTAAGAACATGGGCAGGTTTCCATATGACCACATTGAGGGTCCAGAGCGACTCATTCTCAGGATTAGGGGAGTCTTAGTTGGTGCAGTTGGCAATATTTACAAAGTGATGATCCATATGGATTTAGGTCATAATGTGGTAGCAAAATGCTACTTCATTCAGTGGATTATCCTATGATACTGTATACGTGGAGGCTTATATTTATCTGGACACTGATGAGGATAACCCAATATTTATAGGGGGTTCCCTGGTAAATTGTAATATGAAAATGTCTAAGCCTGTCTGCTGTTACCTTACTACTATACTATTTGTAGAATTATGGGCATTTTTTGTTTTTTATAAGTTTTTCATACTTGTTCATACAGTCTGTATCTGTAGACAGGATACATGGAATAAGGCCATAGAAATCAAAGTACATATCCTATCCATATAGAGAACATCATGTCAGTCTATTTAAAGTTATACACAGACTTAAGAACCACTTATAGGGACGATTATATTTTATATTAGAGACGATTAATTTTACAATATATAATGAGTAGTGTTCTAATATATACTTATTACCTAAATCACTCCCTGTAGGAGCATAGTCATTCTCACACTATAGAAAAACAGCCAAAAGCAGAGGGTGAAGTTCCTGGGCCTTGATACAAAATCTGTGAAAGGACCAGGACTATGTAAATCGCTTATATGTCCGGGGGGGGGGGGGGGTTGGGGGCTCAGCCACCAGAAACCTCAGTGTTAAACCTCTGCACCCTCTATGGGCATCGGCAGAACAGTCAGATTCTTTGATGTTGGCTCCAGCAAGTACCAACAATACAGTCTTGGAAGGTGGTTCTAAATACATTTCCATTATCTGATAAGAACGCTACTAAATTAAATCTATGTAAATTATGGACTCTGGGAACAGAAAGATTTTGCTGGAAAAATTAGCAAAAAAAACTGCACCTCATAGACTTGGAGCATCGGTCCTCAGTGTAGTCAGGTCTCGGGAATTCATTTAATACTAATGGCCTCCAATGTATAAAGGCCTTATATTCACAGACTCGCCACTTTAATAGGTACACATGTTCAATTGTTTGTTAACCTAAATAGCTAATTGGCCAATCACATGGCAGCAACTAAATGCAATTAGGCATGTAAACATGGTCAAAACAACTTTCTGAAGTTCAAACAGAGCATTAGGATAGGGAAGAAAGGGGATTTAAGTGGCTTTGAACGTGACACGTGATACCGAATACCAAAATTTTTGTGCTGCACGATATGAATTTTAACCCATACCGCAATATCGGTTTGGCCCCTCCCCCTCGGGAATGAATGAATCAGCCCAGCGCTGCACAGTCCCCACATCGGGAAACTAATTCTATGTGACCTGCGAGCGCTATTCTGTCCCCCCCAATTAATTATTAGCCCAGCCCAGCGCTTGCCCCATCAGGGTACTACTCATATGTCACCCGCATGTGCTGCCCTCCTCATCCTGTTTGTTGCGGCCGCCGGCGCTGACAATCTATACCAGTGGTCTCCAACCTGCGGACCTCCAGATGTTGCAAAACTACAACTCCCAGCATGCCCGGACAGCCAACGGCTGTCCGGGCTTGCTGGGAGTTGTAGTTTTGCAACATCTGGAGGTCTGCAGGTTGAAGACCACTGCTCTATACTGTGCGGTATCCCTATACTGTGCTGTATCCCTATGCCCGGGCTGCAAAAAATAAACAAAATAAACTTTATCTTACGTCCCATTGGTCCGGTACCGGCCTCACTTGTTTCCTGGGGACGGGAACGTCAGACAGCCGTCAGCCTATCATCGGCCGCAGCGATGTTCCGCCTCGGTTGGTGATAGGCTGAGCCCACTGTCATGTAAGAAGCCGGTGATAGGCTGACAGCTCTCCGACGTTCCCGTCCCCAGCGTAAGGCCGACGTAGGTATTTTGTTTACCTTTTGCAGCCCGGGCATAGGGTTACCGCACAGTATAGAGTGCCAGCGCCGGCTTCCGCAACAAACAGGACGAGGAGGGCAGCGCTTGCGGGTGATATGTGAGTATTTACCCCGATTGGGATGTGGGCTGATAATTAATATGGGGGGGGGGCGGGGGGGCAGGAAATACCATTATATACCGTGGAACCGCCAAAAGTTTAAAAAATACCGTGATACACACATTTGGTCATACCGCCCAGCCCTAATGTACACATTTTGTAACCAATGTATATTACAAATATACATACAATGGTATTATCTACATTATACAAAAATTCTTCACAAATGGTCCACTTTACCATCTATTGGTAGTAGTATAAAAAGTCTCAGTATAGTTGTAGCCATGGGCCAGTTTCAGGCAAGCATTTTACAGATGCAGGTTTGTCTGCTCATCTAATGACCTGAACTAGAAGCATCATAGATCATGCGCTGCTTTCATTCAGGTCATTATACCTTGGGTTGGTCCTAGACCTGCGTCTATAGTATGACTACATTAACATGTCTGTATTACGCTTGTCTGAATCAAATTAATGACGGCTGTATAAGAAATAATTCTCTTACTCATAGGCTGATTTTTTAATGAGTAGGTAGAAATAAGAATAAAACCATTGTATACATTATACAGCGGTGGAGATAAATCATTGTAAACCATTAAACATAATTATAAAGTTGCTAAACATGATAATCATCTGCTTCATTTTATTAAACTATGCTAAGTTTAGTGTCTTATTTTCTGAACAATATTTTAACCCCTTAAGAACCAAGCCCATTTTCTCCTTAAGGACCAGGCCAATTTTATTTTTGCATTTTTGTTTTTTTTCCTCCTCGCCATCTAAAATCCATAACTTTTATATTTCCATCTACAGACCCATATAAGTGCTTGACCAATTGTACTTTGTAATGAAACCTCTCATTTTACCATAAAATGTACAGCGAACCCAAAAAAATATTTCTTTACGGAGGAAATTTAAATAAAAACCACAATTTTGCACATTTTGGTTTCGTTTTCATACTGTACAAATTACGGTAAAAATGACGTGTTCTTTATTCTGTGGGTCAATAGGATTAAAATGATACCCATGGCTAGATACTTTTATATGTTTGTACCGCTTAAAAAAAAAAAAATCTAAAACTTTTTGTTCAAAATCAGTAATCTAAAATCACCCTATTTTGACCACCTATAACTTTTTCATTTTTCTGTATATAGGGCGGTATGAGGGCTAATTTTTTGTGCCGTCAACTGTACTTTTTATCGATACCACATTTACATATATAAAACTTTTATAAAATTTTTTAATAATTTTTTTAATAAAATGTGACAAAAAGCCATCCATTCATAGTTTGGACATTTACGCACGCTGCAATACCAAATATGTTTATAAAAAAAAATATTTAGGCTTTTTGGGGATAAAATGGGAAAAACTGACAATTTTTATTGGGGGAGGGGATTAATTTTTTTACTTTATATTTTTACATTTTGAAACTTTTTTTTTTACACTTTTTATGTCCCCTTATCTATAGCAATCATTTGATTGCTAATACTGTTAAGTGCTATGCATAGGACATAACACTGATCAGTATTATCGGCTGCTCAATCTCAGATCAGAGCAGAAGATCCGAGGAGACGGACGGAGGCAGGTGAGGGGACCTCCGTCCGCCATTACAGATGATCGGATCGCCGCGGCAGCGCTCATCTATTTTAATATGACACGAGGACCGCTCCGATGCTCGCAGTCATACACAGGACGTAAATGTACGTCCTGGTGCGCGAAGTACCGCCAAACCAGGCCGTACATTTACATCCGTGGTTGTTAAGGAGTTAATGACCAGATTGCTCAGTGTTCCGCACAGGGTTCTTGTGTATGTAGCCTAAACTACAGCCTTATCTGGGCATGCTCACCTGTATCCTTCCCTCAATCAATTGTCTACAACCAAATGTTTAGTCTAAAGGGGCGACACGTCTTCTTTACCGTGAGGACTGTGAATTTATGGAACGGTCTACCTCAGGAACTGGTCACAGCAGGAACAATTAACAGCTTTAAAACAGGGTTAGATACATTCCTGGAACAAAATAACATTAATGCTTATGCAGAATTATAAAACTATATCCCTTTCCCTTATCCCCTTACACCCTTCACTTCAATTCCCTGGTTGGACTTGATGGACGTATGTCTTTTTTCGACCATACTAACTATGTAACTATGTAACCACATATATGTTTGGCTGTATTTCAGATCTGTGTTGCACAGACCAGTAATAAGGCACCAATAGAAATATGTAGTTCTAAACCGTATCCCTGTCCTCACTTACCATAATTCCAAGTCATACAGAGGTTATGTTTGCAATCATGATATGGACGCAAGGGGCCATTGTACGTACCATGTGCATGAGCTCAATTTGTTTTATCTAAGTTTCTGGTCTCAAGAAAATAAAGAATGTTATACTTGTGTTAAGAATTAGACAGTATTGCTAAGTATTGCCTACAAGTTTCTGGCACAGGTATAATAATAATATTTATTTATATAGCGCCAACAAATTCCACAGCACTTTACAGTTTTGAGACAAATATTAGACATTACTATACATACTAAATATTTAAAGAGTACCTGTTAAATAAAACTTTTAATATAGTGTTCCTTGTGTAATTAGCAGACACTTTCCCATTCACTTGCTTTTAAAATTATAAACATAAATATGTTTAAAATGTAATATAAAAAAGCGGCCATTAGGGGACTCTGTTCTGTTCCCTGCCACAATTAATACAGTGAGTTTGGTCTCCTCCCGGCTTGGCAGGAGTCCAAACTCAGGAAGTGTTTCTCTGCACTGAGCTTGATTGACAGCTGCACAGAAAATGAAAGCTGCACAGATTCTCACAGAAAGCTGCACAGACTGAAAGCTGCAGGAGAGCCTCACTGATAGCGACACAGACTGAAACATGCACAGAGCTTGAAGTCTTCTATTCATCACAGCATTGCAACCATGTAAGGGCGGAAGTGGTCCCCCAGCAGGCTTCAAGTGATATAATGCCTGCTGGGAAACGCCCACTTTCTCCTGCTGGGTAATTGCACTATGTGAGCAAGAAGAAAGGTAAGATGCAGAGCTTTTTAAAAGGGCTGGAGGGGTTTTAGAAGTAGTTAGGGAACATAGCCTGAGTTAGTTTAGAACAGTTTATTTGGGGATAGGTACGTGTCATCAATCCACATTTTCTAAACTAACTCAGATTATATTCCCTAACTACTCGTAACACCTCTTCTGCCCTTAAATTTTTTCCTGAGCTTTATAAAGCTCTGTATCTTACCTTTCCCCTTGTGTGAGCTCCCGACAGGAGAAAGTGGGCGTTCCCCAGCAGGCGCGATGTCACTGAAGCCTGCGAGAGCTGTGCCTCACCATGCCCCGCACGCACTTCCTGAGTTTGGTCTCTTGTAGTATACTACGGTTTTCAGTCCGGTCACAAAACCGTATACGGGGCAAAAATGAGACGACCGGAGTCATTATCTGACTCCAGTTGGCTCATTCAAATAAATGAGATGTGGGCCGGGTTTGACTGGGATACAGGAGTGCCCGGCTTTCACATCTCCCAGCCGGATCCAGTGACCGTATAAAAGAATTGTAGTGTGAATGCACCTCAAAGGGGTACTCCGGTGCTTAGACATCTTATCCCCTATCCTTTGGATAGGGGATAAGATGCCTGATCGCGGGAGTCCCGCTGCTGGGGACCCCCGTGATCTTGCACGCGGCTCCCTGTTTATAATCAGTCCCCAGAGCGTGTTCGCTCCGGGTCTGATTACCAGCGACCACAGGGCCGACGGCGTGTGACGTCACACCTCCGCCTCCGTGTGACGTCACACTCCGCCTCTGTGTGACGTCACGCTCCGCCCCTCAATGCAAGCCTATGGGAGGGGGCGTGACAGCAATCAGAATAAGATGTCTAAGCACCGGAGTACCCCTTTAACTGTTTCACTTGCACAGGGAACAGAAGAGAGCCACCTAGTGGCTGTTTTTTCAATAACATTAAAAGCATAAAAGGGTTGAGAATTTTAACAGCAAGTAAATAGCAGAATGACTTATAATTATATATGGAACAATATATTAAAAGATTAGTTTTGGTGACAGGTACTCTTTAACAAAAGGAGTGAGACACCTGC
The DNA here is from genome assembly GCF_029499605.1 of Hyla sarda. Lineage (NCBI taxonomy): Eukaryota > Metazoa > Chordata > Amphibia > Anura > Hylidae > Hyla > Hyla sarda. The sequence goes on along the minus strand of NC_079189.1, from coordinate 510,875,148 downwards.
TCAAGAGAGCTTACAGACTATGACGAATCGAGTTAAGACACAAGGTATTCTATAATGGTCCAGCCATGTTTATAAATAGCATAGGTTACATAAAGATGGGTGAATCAGTTAAGAACTAATCTTTGAATGTCTAAAGTGCATAGAGTGTAGGAGGACACCACTGAATAATGGGGAGACCAATCATGCAGTGTTACAGAACTGCATGAAGAGATGAGTCTTTAGGGCACATTCAAAACTGTGGATGTTCAGTATAAGTCTGAGGGTTTTGGGTATTGTATTCCAGAGAACTGGTGGCGCACAAGCAAAGTCCTTGAGATGGGAGTGAGAGGTTTGGATTATAGAAGATGTTTAGTTTAAGATTATTAGCAGAGTGGAGAGAACGTGTAGGATGGTAGACAGAGATGAGGGAGAAGATGTAGGAAGGTGCAGCAGTGGGGAGAGTTATGTGGGTGACACTGAGAAGTTTATAATCTATTTTGGAATGAATAGGTAACCCGTGTAGTGACTGACACAGGGGGAGGAGGGGGGGGGGGGCATCAGTGTAACAGCTGATACTGTGTTTCGCTCTGAAAATAAGACCAGTTCTTATATTAATTTTAGTCACAAAAAACACACTAGGGCTTATTTTCAGGGTAGGGCTTATTTATTTACGGTATGTACATTGAACAACATACATGGACCCCCAACATCAGCCCAGCCCTGCACCCCACATTGGGGGACTAATCGTATGTCACCCACGAGCGCAGCTTCTCTCTCCCCCCCCAGCCAAATATTTATCAGACGCTGCACTGTACTTTGTATTCCTGTGCCAGGCTGCAAATATTAAAAAACAAACTTTAACTTACCTTCGTCCTTCGTTCGCCCGTTGCCTCATGGTCCCTCCGTGGTTCTTGCTGCTTCCTGGGGATGGGAACATCACAGAGCCTTCAGCCTATCACCAGCCGCAGCGATGTCCCACCTCGGCCGATGATAGGCTGAGCCCACTGTCATGTAAGAAGCCGGCTGGCTCCTTACATGACAATGCGCTCAGCCTATCATTGGCCGAGGCGGGACATCGCTGTGGCCTGTGATAGGCTGAAGGCTCTGAGACGTCCCAATACCAGGAAGCAGCAAGAGCAGCAGAGAACAGTGAGGCCGGTTCCTTAGAAACAGGGGAACGGAGGACGAAGGTAAGTTAAAGTTTATTTTTAATATTTGTAGCCCGGGCATTGCCTAGGTCTTATTTTCGGGGTAGGGCTTATATTGCAGCCCACCACAATAATCCAGCAAGGGCTTATTTTCGGGGTAGGGTGTATTTTCGGGGAAACACGGTAAGTAAAGGTCTAACAGAAGAGGAGTCTGGCTTTGGCAGTTAGGATGGACTGGAGAGAGGAGAGTTTAGAGAAGGGAAGACTTAATAGTAAAGAGTTACAATAGTCAAGGTGAGAATGAATCAAAGCAACAAGAGTTTTAGCTGTTTAAACATTAAGAAAAGGGTGAATTATAATGTGAGATTTGCTGCAACAGAGTTTGTCACATATGTAGCGCCATGTGCCCAAGTTACACAATACCAGGGAGGGGTGGCATGACTGAATAAACTCGAGAGTAGACATGTATTTAGAGCTCTCTTACTCTACTACCAACTAAAGTACTTTTCTATGTCATACATTGCTATTGGGACAGACATGAAACCTAAAGCTAAGGCTTCTCTCAAAGCCAGTAGAATGGAGTGTGCATTAGACAAGTGTTAGAGATAAAGGATGACAACAGGTTTGAGGCCTACTGCAAAGGGCAGGGATATTTCACCTCACTATCAGGTGCCCCTCTCTGTAAGTTGACTGGCAAAGCAACATCGCCTTTGCATTTTTATCTGGCTGACAGTCAACATATGTCCAAGAATATCATATACTAAATCAGTTGAACAGGTTAACTATGTAAGATATTACCCACTGATTTATTGTTTTAGGTCCCTATTAGGAAGAGATCTAGGTGGTGACAGGTTATCTTTATAATACCTGCAGGATGGTTTGAGTGTATGAAAATGAATTGGGTCAATCACAAACATGCCTTTATAGACAGATATTGGTTTAAGGGTGCGTTCACATCTGTAGTTCTGCTTTGCCATAGTCATAGGATTGCCAGTCTAACATGACACCAAGGGCACCCAATAGACCCCAGAGGGGTCTGTCATTTTTGTGCATGCTGCACTATTTTTTCAAGCAAATATGGCTAAATCTGCAATGGAGTCCCTGAACAGAGCCGTCACTGCACACTCAGCCAAAGAGCATCTTGTAAAGTAAAGTATGTCATTACGGATGAGAGCGCAATAAATGTTAATAATTTACACAATCTACTACTTCTGACTATGAGTTTAAGGGATGTTTTGTAAATTTATTGTCAGACATATGTGTAAGGTATTTGGTAGATGAGAGTATCATTTACAATCAATGCAAAACTACAACTCCCCAGGTTGCCTGGACAGACTTTGGCCGGTAGAGCTGGGCGGTATGACCAAAAATGTATATCACAGTACTTTTCTAAATTATGGTGGTTTCACGGTATTTGTGGTCGGGGGGGGGGAGGGGGGATTCCTCAGTATAGTATAGTGTCAGGTAGTCAGGGGTCCTCACCATGGTACCCGGGGTCTCGGTCAGGCCGCCCGGTAACTCTCCTCCATGTCTCTGCAGTCCTGCTCGAGTTTCCCGCGCCCGCCCGGAAGTCACGTGCCCACTGGGAGTTGTAGTCCCCTCCCAGCTCCTCACAGTCAGTTCAGTGCGGCTCGGACTACACTTCCCAGAGACGCTGTCTGGCCGGACGTTTCTGTACTCCATCACGCATTGGAGTTGGTTGCTATGGAAATGGTATTGCGGTATGTGAAAAAATTAATATCGTAAGACGAAAACACCGGTATTTATGAATCGGTATACCGCCCAGCTCTACCTATAACTCACCCATACTGTATATGTAGGTATTGTCCCGAACCCCGAGCGCACTTTCGCTCCTTCCTCAGGGGGCTACTGTGTAGAGCCCTGTGCAGGACTGGTTTTTCAATCCCGCTCCAGTTTACTTTTTGACCAAATCTGCCCGCTCCCGCTAAAATGTTTGTCCAATCCAGCCTGCTCCAGCTAACATAGGAATGTAAATAGAGTGCCATGCTCCGTACATACTCCCCATTTCTGTACTTTTTATCGGTACCATTTTTGTTTTAATGGGACTTTTAGATCACTTTTTATAATTTTTTTTTTATGGCATATGAAGTGACCAAAAATACGCAATTTTGGACTTTAGTGGCGATACCACAAACTTTTCTATATATTTTTTTACATTATTTTAGTTAAATAATGGGAAAGGGGGGGGGGGGGTTCAAGATTTTATTAGGGAAGGGGTAAATGGGAAGGAGTTAACAAAAAGTTTAACACTTTTTAATGACACCTTTTTACTTTTTGTTATAGCTCCCATAGGGTATGTGCACACTGCATAGCATTGCACCCTAGGGTCTGTAGAAAACCCTACAGTGCAATGCTCTGCAGTCTGCACATACCCCCCATGTAGTCTGAAGTACAGACTAGGGTACAATGCTCTGCACATACATTGCTATACACATGGGAGGGTATGTGCATACTGCAGAGCATTGCACCCTAAGGTCTGTAGAAGACACTAGGGTGCAATGCTCTGTCTGCAGTCTTCTCTGCACATACCCCCCATGTGTATAGCAGTGCAGAGCAGACTGCAGACACAAATGGGAGGATCGCCGACCGCCGAGGCCACAGCATGGTGCACAGCGAGTGTGTGCTGTAGAAGATTATCATTCTTAACTACTGAAAGGGGCCCGGGCAGTGGCATTGGCGGCTGAATATGGCAGTCCAGGGCAGGCTGAGTGGGAAAAGGAATGGCTGCACTACGGCGGCGGGAGGAGACAATTAGGAGGAGCAGCAGCCCGAGTCTGAGGCTTTGCGGGACCCGCAGGCATAGCGCCTTACCACCCGTGCCCGCCCGCAGCAGCCTCCTGAACGGTATTGCGGTATATGAAAAATTCTTATTGTAAAAAAAAAAAAAACGGTATTCGGTATGAACCGGTATACCACCCAGCACTACTGTCTGGGCATGCTGGGAGTTGTAGTTTTGCAACATGTTTCGATCTGATGTTTGATCGAGGATACTTATAAAAATCTAAAATAGCTAGTCACACTTAGTGTATGTGCTGCGGTTTTACAGTAGCAGCAAAGTGGATTAGATGTAAATAAAAAAACTTGTACACACGCAGCACAAAAATATGCAGATAATCTGTGCAGATTTAAAGTGATACCCCAGCCCTAATTTTTATTGCACAAGAGACTCTGTTCCCCTGTAACTATAAGAGCGTCTCATAGAGTTACATAGAGAAAGGGACTTGGGCAGCAGATCTGCAGCCGCTATAGGTCGCATGTAACTTTTGCTTACATGCGACCTATTTATCAAATAGTCGCACAACCTTGATAAATAAATCGCACCTAAGCAAAACCCGGGACGGGTTACGTAGTCTGTAAAAATTCTTACACAATTATTTTGTGCCTTATTCTATTTTAACACAACATTCATTTTAAAATGTAGTGGGTACACCAGCATGTACGTGTCCTAAAATTAACAAGGTGTGCAGTGTGTATTTTCAACCTTAAAATTAATAGAGTTATTAGTTGTATAATTTATTTTTTCTATAATTAACATTAATGTAGGGGCTTTGTTTCATGATGCAGAACAAGAAACGTTATTAAAGTGGGTTTTAATTTTATTTTCTGCAGATGTATGCACTTTCTGTAAGCCAGGTTGGACCTGGAATACATATGTGACTTGTAAATGGAGATACGACTTTTTTTCTTCAAAAAAAGCGACTATTGCATTTGATAAATACATGACCACTGCAAAGTAAAAAAAAAAATTACTACGTGAGCAGATTTCAGAAATGTGCTTTGGAATAAGCAAACATCTAAAAGTCGCAGCATGTATGGAAAAGTCGCACGTGAGCAAGTACGTGTGCAAAAAATTCTACGATGGAGCCTGAATCTCCTTCATAGCGATTATAGTGCAGTTGTAGACAGTAACCCACAGTTGACATATTCCCTCATTAGAGATATCCTCTTTTCTTTTCCGTTCTGGTTGGGCCATCGTGGTGACTTCTTTTAGCCTTGATCTTTGCAGAATCTTTCAGACAAACATCTTTGGCTCTACACTTTTACAGCACCTTCCCAACCTTAAACTTAGTCTTAAAGAATGAGAGCTTAAGGCTAGGATTACACTTGTTGTTTTTTTTTTTTCTGTGAAAACGCCAAGAAAAACACCAATTCTGCCTCATGGCGTTTTTTGGGCCAAAAAACGCTGCGGCCAGATGTTAGCTGTAAATCAACTAGAAATCGCAAAATTCTTATTCCACTTGGCGTTTTTCACTTTGGCCTTTTTTTTATCCTTTTGGCGTTTTTTCACTCTTTTCTTGCGTTTTTCAAATTGTTGTAATCTCAGCATGTTGAGCCACTGGCGTTTTCTTGTCAAAATCGTGGCATTTTTCTCCATAGAAGTCTATGGGAGTGAAAAAACAACAAGAAAGACGATATGTGGGTTTTAACTTTGACGATTTTGCAGGCGGTTTTTATTCTTTTTTGGACTTAAGCGAACCAAAAAAGTGATGGAGATACCTTTTTTAATAAAATTTCGTAGGGTACCATTAAAAAAATTTAATAAAAAAGATACAGTAGTGAAGGAAAAAATTTTATCTAACGAAATGTATCTTTTTTATTACAACATTTTTATTAATTTTTAAACAGGGATCAATTTATGTGGGCGGGCAGGTACCTAAAAATATAGCCGACAATAATAAGATGTAGTGTGTGTGTTTTTCACTTTATTTTCTTTTTTTTACATTTTTTTTTAGGTAGTACTACTACTCCCAGAATGGAACACACTGTTCCATGATGGGAGTAGTAGTACATGTACTAATTGACAGATCGCCCGTTGCGATCCTCCTGTATAATGTATAGATGCGGTCAGCCGCTCTTCTATGGTCCCCTGCCCTGACGTATATATACACATATTCATATTTCCCGCAGAGAGCTGTGATTGGCCAGATGGTTCCAGCCAATCACAACTCTCTGTTGGAAATTGGAATGTGTATATATACGGCAGTGCAGGGGACCATAGGAGAGCGGCCGGCCTCGCCTATACATTATACAGGGGGGTCACAGAGGGTGTCAGGAGGGATACCCGCTGTGATCTTTCCTTAACTGCAGGTACTACTACTCCCAACATGGAGCACACTCTGCTCAATGCTGGGAGCTGTAGTACCTGCATTAATAGACAGATTGCAGTGAGAGTCAGAAGTTACACTCGCTGCGATCTGTCTATTAATGCAGACTGTTCCATAATGGGAGTAGTAGTACCTGTAGTAATAGACATATCGCCCGGGGTCTCAGTCCTGACACCCGATGCGATCGTCCATTATATTGCAGAGATGCGCCTGTATACAGCGCTCACATCTCTGCACTGTACTCCGGCCAGTGATGTAAATAGAACATATTTCCCACCCAGAGTGGTAATTGGCCGGATGGTTGCAGCCAATCACAGCTCTGAGGGAAATATCAATGAGTGAGTGGGCGGAGTACAGAGCAAAGATGCGAGCGCTGTATACAGTCGCTCTATCTCTGCTATAGACAGGACGTTCACAGCAGGTGTCAGTAGTGACATCCACTGTGATGTGTCCTTAACTGCAGGCACTACTACTCCCATCATGGAACAGTCTGTTCTGCTCAATGCTGGGAGCTGTAGTACCTGCATTAATAGACAGATTGCAGCGAGAGTCAGAAGTTACACTCGCTGCGATCTGTCTATTAATGCAGACTGTTCCATGATGGGAGTAGTAGTACCTGTAGTAATAGACATATCGCCCGGGGTCTCAGTCCTGACACCTGATGCGGTCGTCCATTATATAGAAGAGATGCGCCTGTATACAGCGCTCACATCTCTGCACTGTACTCCGGCCAGTGATGTAAATAAAACATATTTCCCACCCAGAGTGCTGATTGGCCGGATGGTTGCAGCCAATCACAGCTCTGAGGGAAATATCAATGAGTGAGTGGCCGGAGTACAGAGCAGAGATGTGAGCGCTGTATACAGTCGCTCCATCTCTGCTATAGACAGGACGATCACAGCGGGTGTCAGTAGTGACATCCACTGTGATGTGTCCTTAACTGCAGGCACTACTACTCCCATCATGGAACAGTCTGTTCCATGTTGGGAGTAGTAGTACTACCTAAAAAATGTAAAGAAAATAGAGAAAAAAAAGTGAAACACACACACTATTAAAAAAATTATACAAATTTTGTTATAAAATATATTCATTTTGTTTAATACATTTTTTTCCATCACTGCTGAACCCTTTTTTTTTTATACCCAACTTATTTTGGGTACCAAAAAAAATGCCAAAAGGTGCCAAAAAATGCAATTTCCACACAAATGAAAAAACGCCAGAAAAAACGGCAGACGTAGGACATTGCACTGGCGTTTTTTCAGGCGTTTTTCATGTTTTTTTTATCCCAAAAAACGCAGCACAAAAAAAACAAGTAGAAACTTAGCCTAACTCATGCAGCATTAGGATGTTACAATGTATGACCACTGTAAATCCTCTCATCATCTTTTGTAAGTAGAATGTAACAATTCTGTCTACCTGTTTCCCTTATATTCTGTAGCACTAATTTCATAACAACAAGTAGGATCTGGGGTTGTTTGGGGATGGGGACACTCTACTATAATAGGGGACAATGTTGTAACTGCTAGTGAGTTATATCTGGTAAAACTAGTGACGTCTAAGGTGGAGCTCATACATCACTAGTTTTGACCCAGCCCTACAATGTGTCATCAATGGATCCTAAATTCCTGGGTAATTATTGCTAAGCTAGTTTGTCAGCTGATCGCATTGTCGTAGCAGGTTAAACAAAAAAATTTTGTTGGCCGCACATCTCCCTATAAAGCACATTCACATACATCTGACCCGAGTCTAGCCTTGCCAGAGGAAAACTGAGAAAGTAGAATAAAGTTTCTTGTGAGGCCATTGTTGTGTTGTGTAACATCAGATGTGATGACCCCAGGCTGGATATAGAAATGTTGCATAGGTAAGAATGCAAGACAGTTGCACAATGTGCACAACTTTTCCATCGGTTTGTCATCCTCTATATTGGCCAAACATAACTGGTATATGTGAACACACCCTAATTCACTAAAATAAAGAGTTAATTGCTTCTGTTCTAAGCCTGTAGGCCCAAGAGACCTATAGTGTTTAATTATTTCTCAACATATTGTGGGAGTTCACATGCATGGGTAGATCAAAAATTCAATGAGCATTAAGGGATAAAAAATCCTCTCCCATTCCCTTATCCCTTGTTTACTGTACTTGCTTTCTACAGTTTAACACATTTATGGGGTTTTACTTCTATTTAACTTAGATATAAGGCTTCTATTGTGTCGGAATCATTGCAATTTACAATTAAGTCCACCATTTTCAATAAACATACTTTACAAACCTTAAATGGTTACTCCAGCAAAAATGTTTTAATCTTAATATGCCCAGGTTGCCACAATAAAAAAATACATTTCAGCTTACCTCCCTCTGCTCCCCCCACTCCGGTATCACTGTCCCAGTCTCTGCAACTATCCTGTTCTTCTGGAGCCCGACACGCAACACTGCAGCTCAGCTAATTCCCAACAGCAGCAATATTCCACCTCAGCCAGAGATTGGCTATGGGGACCAGAAGGAAGACTTGGGCCAGGGCCTATAACGTCACACTGCCCCTCTGTCTATCAGCGGCAGGATTTTCTGCGGCCGGTGATTAGCTGAGTCTCGGACAACAGAAGCAGGAAGAGGATTGCAGCAGAGACCGGGACAACAATGCTCAAGGCACTGGGGGGCATCTGGAGGTGAGTCGAGGTTTATTTGTGGCAGTCTGGGCATATTACGTTTTTAAAAAATTTGCAGAATAACCCCTTTTAATAGACATATTCTTTCGATATATTTACTATCAGAGGAATGTTAGAAAGCTCAGATTTTTGGGAAAATTTTGCAAAGGAGAATATATGGTTAAAGGGGTACTCCAGTGGAAATTTTTTTTTTATAATCAACTGGTGCCAGAAAGTTAAACAGATTTGTAAATTACTTCTTTTTTAATTGCTTTTCTATCTGACCAGAGTGCTCTCTGCTGACACCTCTGTTCATTTTAGGAACTGTCCAGAGCAGGATAGATTTGCTATGGGCATTTTCTCCTGCTCTGGACAGTTCCTGAAATGGACAGAGGTGTCAGCAGAGAGCGCTGTGGTCAAACAGAATAGAAATTAAAAAAGAAAAGAACTTCCTGTGGAACATACAGCAGCTGATAAGTGCTGGAAGGATTAAGATTTTGTAATAGAAGTAATTTACAAATCTGTTTAACTTTCTGGAACCAGTTGATATAAAAAAAATGTTTTTCACTGGAGTACCCCTTTAAATTAGTGAGGTCCCATATACATCACATTTTGGGGCATCCATTGGACTATACATTGGCTGCACATTCGATAGAATGTCAAAAAGGCATGCAGATGCATAGCATGACGTGCCCATTGACTTTGATAGGCTGATAATTGTCTTATTACCTATGATTTTTGTGGGACAAAAGTGGTAGACCTCTTTACTGCACATTGAGCTCAGCCCAGGTTGCATAGCTTGCCTAGAAAACATTGCTATAAAAGCCAAAGGGTCCCTTCTGAAATGTGCTCACAATTAAAAAATTGTAAACCTACTATCAAAAAAAAACAACAAAAAAACTAAGCAGTTTAAAAAAATATAACATTGGTATTGGTAACTTTCAGTATCTATAATTAAAGAAAAAGTAATTTTATAGGTGGCATACTCCCTTTAAAGAGTACCTGTCATGATCTTGGTAAATGTATTAATCCTCGGAGTTCACTCCCCAATTGTGATAAACTACCACATGCCTTTATTTTTGTTATTTTTCAGTTTTCTGCTATGATATTGTGCTGTATATTCTGCTCAGTCTCAGTCAGCTCTACAGACTGGGAAGATGCGTTACCAAGCAGGTGTGACATCATCTGAAGCCCTGCTGGGGAAAACTTCCTCTCTTAATCTGCTATGCTGCTATGAACACAAAGCCTAGAGCAGTTAAGTGTGTGATTGTCTATCATTGGCTGAGACCGCATACTCACCCCTCAGCTCTGTGCATTGAACTTTTCAGTGTGCTCAGATATGCCTAGCAGCTTATAAGTGGACCAGAAATATCCAGCACAATATTTAGCACTATGCACTGAAGGCATCAAAAACTAAAAAACGCTTGGTCCTTAACCCCTTAAGGACCAAGGGCGTACAGGTACGCCTTTGCTCCCTGGTACTTAAGGACCAAGGGCGTACGCCCGTGGGAATTTCGGTCCCCGCCGCGCGCCGGGCGGGGACCGGGCCGGGGTGACTGCTGATATCTATCAGCAGGCACCCCGCGCAAATGCCCAGGGGGGGTCATTAGACCCCCCCCCATGTCGGCGATCGGCGCAAATCGCAAGTGAATTCACATTTGCGATTTGCGCCCATTACGGGTCATTACGGGTCTATGGTGACCCGGTGACCCGGAATAGAAGGGGGATCGCGGGTGTCCTAGACACCCACGATCCCCCTGTAGCGATAGGAGTGAGGTGGCAGAGGTGCCACCCCTCCTATCTCTGCTATTGGTGGTCTAGACGCGACCACCAATAGCAGATCGGGGGCGTAGGGGTTTACTTTCGGTTTCCCCGTTCTGCCCACCCACAATAGGCGGGGCAGGACGGGGAAACCGACAGGGGCCGGCGGCGAAGATCCACTTACCCATCGGCAACGGCAGCGGGCGACGATCAGCGGCGGCAGCGGGCGACGATCGGCGGAAGAAGAGGACGGCGACGCAGCTTCCTGGATCCAACGGAAGCCAGTGAGTTACTTAGCAACATCTGGAGGGCTACAGTCTGAGACCACTATAGTGGTCTCTAAACTGTAACCCTCCAGATGTTGCAAAACTACAACTCCCAGCATGCCCAGAGAGCTGTTTAGGCTTGCTGGGAGTTGCAGTTTTGCAACAGCTGGAGGTCTACAGTCTGAGACCACTGCAAAGTGATCTCTATACTGTGCACCTCCAGATCTTGCAAAACTACAACTCCCAGCATGCCCACACAGCAGTTTGCTGTCTGGGCATGCTGGGAGTTGTAGTTTTGCAACATCTGGAGGTCCACAGTTTGGAGACCACTGTGCAGTGGTCTCTAAACTATAGCTCTCCAGATGTTGTAAAACTGCAACTCCCAGCATGCCTAAACAGCAAACAGCTGTCTCTGCATGCTGGGAGTTGTAGTTGCGATCCCTCCAGCTGTTGCATAACTACATCTCCCAGCATGCCTTTCGGTGATCAGTACATGCTGGGAGTTGAAGTTTTGCAACAGCTGGAGGCACACTGGTTGGAAAATACTGAGTTAGGTAACAGAACCTAACTGAAGGTTTTCCAACCAGTGTGCCTCCAGCTGTTGCAAACGTACAACTCCCAGCATGCACGGTCAGTCAGTACATGCTGGGAGTTGTAGTTTTGAAACAGCTGGAGGTTTGCCCCCCCCCATGTGAACGTACAGGGTACATTCACACTGGCGGGTTTACAGTAAGTTTTCTGCTTCAAGTATGAGCTGCGGCAAATTTTTCGCTGCAGCGCAAACTCCTAGCGGTAAATTCACTGTAAGCCTTCGCCAGTGTGAACGTACCCTAAAAACACTACACTACACTACATTTACACATAATAAAGGGTAAAACACTACATATACACCCCCTTACACTGTCCCCCCTCCAATAAAAATAAAAAACGTATTGTACGGCAGTGTTTCCAAAACAGAGCCTCCAGCTGTTGCAAAACAACAACTCACAGCATTTCTGGACAGCCACTGACTGTCCAGGCATGCTGGGAGTTTAGCAACAGCTGGAGGCACCCTGTTTGGGAATCACTGGCGTAGAATACCCCTATGTCCACCCCTGTGCAATCCCTAATTTAGTCCTCAAATGCGCATGGCGCTCTCTCACCTCAGAGCCCTGTCGTATTTCAAGGAAACAGTTTAGTGCCACATATGGGGTATCTCCGTACTCGGGAGAAATTGCACTACTAATTTTGGGGGCTTTTTTTCCTTTTACCCCTTATGAAAAAGAAAAGTTGGGGTCTACACCAGCCTGTTAGTGTAAAAAAAATTTTTTTTTTTTACACTAACATGCTGGTGATGCCCCATACTTTTTATTTTCACGTGAGGTAAAAGGAAAAAAAGACCCCCAAAATTTGTCACGCAATTTCTCCTGAGTACGGAAATACCCCATATTTGGGCGTAAAATGCTCTGCGGACGCACAACAAGGCTCAGGAATGAGAGCGCACCATGTACATTTGAGGCCTAAATTGGTGATTTGCACAGGGGTGGCTGATTTTACAGCAGTTCTGACATAAACCCCAAAAAATAAATACCCACATGTGACCCCATTTTGGAAACGACACCCCTCACGGAACGTAACAAGGGGTATAGTGAGCCTGAACACCCCACAGGTGTTTGACAAATTTTCATTAAAGTTGGATGGGAAAATGAAAAAAAAAAATGGTACCAGAACAATGGACCCCCCCATATGTGACCCCATTTTGGAAACTACACCCCTCATGTAATGTAATAAGGAGTACAGTGAGCATTTACGCCCCACAGGTGTCTGACAGATTTTTGGAACAGTGATCCGTGAAAATGAAAAATTAAATTTTCCATTTGCACAGCCCACTGTTCCAAAGATCTGTCAAACGCCAGTGGGGTGTAAATGCTCACTGCACCACTTATTAAATTCTGTGAGGGGTGTAGTTTCCAAAATAGGGTCACATGTGGGGGGGGGGTCCACTGTTCTGGCACCACGGGGGGCTTTGTAAATGCACATGGCCCCTGACTACCATTCCAAACGAATTCTCTTTCCAAAAGCTCAATGGTGCTCCTCCTCTTCTGAGCATTGTAGTTCGCCCGTAGTGCACTTCAGGTCCACTTTTGGGGTACCTCCATACTCAGAAGAGATGGGGTTACAAATTTTGGGGGGGGTATTTTCTGCTATTAACCCTTGCAAAAATGTGAAATTTGGGGGGAAACACACATTTTAGTGAAATTTTTTTAATTTTTTTTACATATGCAAAAGTCGTGAAACCCATGTGGGGTATTAAGGATCACTTTATTCCTTGTTACGTTCCTCAAGGGGTCTAGTTTCCAAAATGGTATGCCATGTGTTTTTTTTTTGCTGTTCTGGCACCATAGGGGCTTCCTAAATGCGACATGCCCCTCGAGCAAAATTTGCTCTCAAAAAGCCAAATACCACTCTTCTGAGCATTGTAGTTCGCCCGTAGTGCACTTCAGGCCAACTTATGGGGTGCCTCCATACTCAGAAGAGATGGGGTTACAAATTTTGGGGGGTATTTTCTGCTATTAACCCTTGCAAAAATGTGAAATTTGGGGGGAAACACACATTTTACTGAAATTTTTTTTAATTTTTTTTACATATGCAAAAGTCGTGAAACACCTGTGGGGTATTAAGGCTCACTTTATTCCTTGTTACGTTCCCCAAGGGGTCTAGTTTACAAAATGGTATGCCATGTGGTTCTTTTTTGCTGTTCTGGCACCATAGGGGCTTCCTAAATGCAACATGCCCCACAAAAAACATTTCTGAAAAACGTACTCTCCAAAATCCCCTTGTCGCTCCTTCGCTTCTGAGCCCTCTACTGCACCCACCGAACAATTTACATAGACATATGAGGTATGTGCTTACTCAAGAGAAATTGGGCTACATATATAAGTATCCATTTTCTCCTTTTACCCCTTGTAAAAATTCAAAAATTGGGTTTACAAGAACATGCGAGTGTAATAAATTAAGATTGTGAATTTTCTCCTTCACTTTGCTGCTATTCCTGTGAAACACCTAAAGGGTTAAAACACTTACTGATTGTCATTTTGAATACTTTGGGGGGTGTAGTTTTTATAATGGGGTCATTTGTGGGGTATTTCTGATATGAAGACCCTTCAAATCCACTTCAAACCTGAACTGGTCCCTGAAAAAAAAGCGAAGTTCAAAATTTTGTGAAAAATTGGAAAATTGCTGCAGAACTTTGAAGCCCTCTGGTGTCTTCCAAAAGTAAAAACATGTCAACTTTATGACGCAAACATAAAGTAGACATATTGGGGGAGATTTATCAAAGGATTTAGACTGTTTTTTCCTGTCTAAATTTGTCGCACAGAAAGTCGCAGTCTAAATATGTGCGACTTTTCTGCGACTTTTGCTCTAGAGGATTTTTAGAACATGATGCATGCAAGTCTATTTTAGACTGAAATGCATTGAAAAATGCATTGGTGCTGAATTTATCAAAAGCGACTTTTCAGCGACAAGTCGCATAGGCTGAAAGTACGCCGACATGTCAGACCATGTTGGAGCAGGTTTAAATATAGACTAAAGCATAGATCATGCAGTCTGTGCACAGAATTTATCAAGAGCTGTGCGCCATTTGATAAATTAGGTGCACAATAGACCAGACTAACCCTCTGTAGTTTGGTCTATATTGATGCGGGACATAGAAAACTTTGATAAATATCCCCCATTGTTTATGTGAATAAAAAAAAAAAATATTTGGAATATCCTTTTTCCTTACAAGCAGAGAGCTTCAAAGTTAGAAAAATGCAAAATTTTCTAATTTTTCATCAAATTTGGGGATTTTTCACCAAGAAAGGATGCAAGTTACCACAAAATTTTACCACTATGTTAAAGTAGAATATGTCACGAAAAAACAATCTCAGAATCAGAATGATAACTAAAAGCATTCCAGAGTTATTAATGTTTAAAGTGACAGTGGTCAGATGTTCAAAAAACGCTCTGATTCTAAGGTGTAAAATGGCCTGGTCCTTAAGAGGTTAAGGGGTTAATCGGCTATGCTGCTATGAACACAAAGCCTAGAGCAGTTCAGTGTTTGATTGTCTGAGACCACATACACACCCCTCAGCTCTGTGCACTGAACTTTACAGTGTACTCAGATCTGCCCAGCAGCTTTCAGGTGGACCAGAAATATCCAGCACAATATTTAGCACTATACACTGAAGGCATCATGACTGTACAGCTGTGTTTCCCAACCAGGGTGCCTCCAATTGTTGCAAAACTACAACTCCTGGCATGCCTGGACAGCCTTTGGCTGTCCAGGCATGCCAAGAATTGTAGTTTTGCAACTGATGGAGGCACCCTGGTTGGGAAACATAGCTGTACAGTCATGATGCCTTCAGTGCATAGTGCTAAATATTGTGCTGGATATTTCTAGCTCAGCTCAAAGGGAAAGGGAGCTGAAATATTCAACTCTATTCACTCTATACACTGCTGAGCTGAGGATCCACCTGCATTTCCTGACTTTTACCTCCACCAGGCTGCTGCAGGAGACAATCTTCTAGCAGGACTGCAGGCAGGACCAGAAGAAGGACACCTAAACTTTTAGGGGTTAATAAAGTTTAAAAATTGTATTAAGAAGTATATCAGAAAAGTAATTCAAATAGGCTGATCTATAATATAGTATATGTCATTGATGGTTACAAGTACCATTTAAAGAGACCACATGTAGGAGACCTTCCACATGGAAAGTCTTCAGCATTTACCATAGCAGTAACGTGGTTGAGATTTAAAACATTTTATACATATACTTTGGAAAAAACACACAAATACACACAAAATGTATGCAGAACTTTATTTTAGCCCCACAGCATGTCCATTTTGTGGTTGGAAATGCCGCAGTTTTATTGCATAAATGTAAAAAATAGACACAAAAAAACTGCAACTGAGGATTTCCAATACACGGATTTTTTTGTAAACATAATAAGCATCATCTCCAAATCTGGGTTTAAGTGCAGCAATGCTGTGGATTTTCCGCTGCAGCATCTCTGCTGCGTGTTACCGTAGCCTAATTCCGTACTAAATTTTTAGTGCATTTCATTTTGTAGTGGTTTCAGTGGGGAATCCTCTTGGTCGTGCAGACTGTGGATTTTCATGCGGTAATTCCACCATCATTCAAAAATGAAAGCAAAAATCACTGCCCAATGGCAAAAACCAAAACAGAAACAATCCCAAGCAGACATTCAGAAGTCTGTTGCGTGACCTGACATTTACAGTTTCATCTTGTTTGGTTGTTATTTTTGGCTTTGAAATAAAAGCCTCAGGATCGGTGCCATACTTAGGTTTACTTAGTCCTACATGGAAGAAGAGGAATTGGGTAAATGTTTCAAGGGGAAAAGTAGCATTTCAAAGGAGTGACTGTGATTATAGGACTCATGTTGCCAGGGCCCAAATGACATTACTGCTGCAGTATTACACCCTGTGGCTTTATATATCTGCCATTCAGAAACTCTGGGAAGGTTGGTATTTCCAAACTCCAGAAGCCTGGAGGAAAGTTTGGAGACTAAAACTAAATGGTGGTCTTGAACCCAACCGTAGATCTCTGTGTAGGAGGTTTCACCATAGATAATAAAAATATTTTTTTATTTTTATATCGCCAACAAATTAGGCAGCACTCTACAAAAATATTAGACATTACAGTAATACACACTGATTATTCTAACAAAAGGAGTGAGGGCCCTGCTTGCAAGAGTTTACAATGTATGAGAAATGGGGTTAAAACAAAAGGCAAGAAGTGCATTGTATATTCAATGGTCTAGACATGTTTTATAAATAGGAGAGATTACATTAAAGGGGTACTCTGGCCCTAAGACATCTTATCCCCTATCCAAAGGATAGGGGATAAAATGCCTGATCCCTGGGGTGCTGCCGCTGGGGACTCCCGCAATCTTTCATACAGCACCCCGCTATCAGCCTCCGGAGCAAACATCGTTCCAGGTCTGACGAATCACGATCATGGGGCTGGAGTATCGTGATGTCATGGCTCCACCCCCGTGTGACGTCACGCTCCGCCCCTCAATGCAAGCCTATGGGAGGGGGCATGGCTGCTGGAGAAAAGTCTTGGAGACAAGAGTGAGAGGTTCGGATTTTAGAAGATGTTAGTTTTAGATGATTAGCAGAGTGTTGGATGATAGACAGGGATGAGGGAGGAGATGTAGGGAGGTGAGCTTTGTGGTTGATACTGGGGAGTTTATAATGTATTTGGAACTTAATAGGTAACCAATGTAGCTACTGACATGTGGGGATGGGGTTCATCAGTGTTATAGCTGGGGTGTAAGAGGAGTCTGGCTGTGGCATTTAGGATGGGCTGGAGAGGGGAGACTGTCATAAAATAATATCAAAGTTGTTTCTGGTTATATGTGTTTATTATACAGTGTATACAGTTAATATGCAGCAAGACCGGAGTGCTTTTTTTTCCTAAGATGTTTTTTTCTGTACAACCTGGTCAGGCATTCCAAGAGATATAGTACAGTATAGAGTGGACCAGCTTAGGCATTGTACAGTAAAACAGTGTTTTGCTTTAAGGCGTGACCCTGGAATAGTAGATAACAGTGGACTTGTGTTTTATTTCAGCACGGTGGTAAGAAACCAGATGGGACATCCAAGCCTACAGATAAGAAAAGCAGTGAAACAGCAGAGGTAAGTCAATATTTTATAACATTATTTGTACTGTCTATAGACTTATTCTTCTAAAGTCGAGAATTAAAGCAGTGTATCAGGAAATTGCTATTTCAGCATCCAAAATACTATTGTTAGCAATGGGAGCCTTCTGATATAGGACTAAAGGAATCTGTGATTCCCTGTGGTTTCTCTGCAAGCTTATCAGTAAACAGTAGTGTATCAACCTGTGTCTGCACTGCCAATGGACCCATTATCGTGTATTATTTGTTGGGGAATGATGCTCAACTATAGTGACATTAGGCTTCAACTTTTTGATCTTGTTATCTCTAAGTACAAAAATTGTACATACATTTTACAGAATCTCTCTTAGGCTGGGATTCCATAAAGGTTTTTGCACTGCGTTTTTTTAGGCTTAAAAATGCCAGAAAAAACACCAGAAAAAATGTCACTGTTTTTCCCTGCCTTTTGGCGTTTTTTCATTTTTTTTTTTTACCTTTGTGTGTAATTTGCCTTTTTGGCCCCTACGGCATTTTTTTTCCAAATTTGTTAGGTACCAAAAAAAAAAAAAGGATGCAAAAATGTAACAAAATGTAAATTTTTTATGACGAAATAAGTGTGTTTCACTTTTATTTTTTCTATCTTTTAAATTTTTTATGTAGTACTACTACTCCCTGCATGGAACAGACTGTTCCGTGTTGGGAGTAGTAGTACCTGTACTACTGGACAGATCGCCCTGTGTTACTCCTGACACCCAATGCAATCGTCAATAATATAGCAGAGATGGGGAGAGGCTCGCACCTCTGCACTATACTCCGGCCAGTGATGTGAATAGAACATCACTCAATTCATCTTTTTTGCCGAGTGTGGGGATTGGCCGGATGGTTGCAGCCAATCACAGATCTCAGAGGGAAATATGAATGAGTGATGTTCTATTCATATCACTGGGCGGAGTATAGTGCAGAGATGCGGAGCGTAGGAGAAAGCCACTCCGCATCTCTGCAATAGAAAGGACGATCACAGCGGATGTCAGGAGTGACACTCGCTGTGATTGTCCTTAACTGCGGGTACTACTTCTCCCAACATGGAGCACACTCCTGACACCCGCTGTGATACTCTTGTATAATGTATAGATGCCTCTGGCCGCTCTTCTATGGTCCCCTGCACTATATATATACACCTATTCATATTTTCCACAGAGAGTTTTGATTGGCTGCAACCATCCGGCCAATCCCTACTCTGGGCGGGAAATATGAATAGGCATGTATTTACAGCGGTGCAGGGGACCATAGAAGAGCAGCCACCTGCATCTATAAATTATACAGAAGGATCGCAACGGACCTGGGGCGTTCTGTCAATTTGTACAGGTACTACTACTCCCATTATGAAACAGTGTGTACCATGCTGTGAGTAGTAGTACTACCTAAAAAAATTAAAATAAAGTGAAAAACACACACTATATTTTTATTATTGTTTGCTAAATTTTTATTGCCCTCCCTGCCCACATAAATTGATCCCTGTTTAAAAATTTATAAAAATGGCATTATAAAAAAGATACATTTTGTTAAATACAATTTTTTCCATCACTACTGTATCTTTTTTTTAATAATTTTAAAAAAGGTATCTCCAAGTCCAAAAAAGAATGAAAACCGCTGGCAAAAACGCCAAAGTTAAAACCAACATGGCGTTTTTCTTGGCATTTTTGCTCTCCCATAGACTTCCATGAGAGGAAAACGCCACGATTTCTGTGCAAAAAACGCCAAACTAGATTTTGTACGGCGTTTTGGAAAGCCAGCCTCTGAGCCCAAAATAGCTGAAAAACAAAAAAAGGATAAAAAAAATGGCAAACTGAAAAACGCCAGGAGGATCTAGCATTTTGCAGTTTACTATTGACTATTGACATGCAGCTAACATCTTGACGCAGCACTTCTTCGCTGGAAAAACGCTGTGCGGCAAAATGGGCGTTTTTTATGGCATTTTTGCTAGAAAATCCTCAGTGGAATTCCAGCCTTACCAGGAAGATGCTGTTTTCAAGATTTTTAGGTGTTTGGTGCTAGTACTTGCAATCCAAGCAGTGGTGTCATACCTGAGGGTCAGACCCAGGCCCGATATGAGCTCAGAGCAAGCAGATCGGTGCTTGTTTACTGTAATGGATTATTTGTGAAGTTTTTTCCACTAAATGTCCCCATACACTTTAGATAAATCAGGCTACCTAACAAATTTCAGCAGCACCAGCCAACTCTTTAGGGTGCATTCCCACATGGCGTATTTTGCTGCGTATTTGCTGCGTATTTGGTGCTGCGTATTTTCCTACCCATTGACTTCAATAGGGAAAATAAAATACACAGCAGCAAATACGCAGCAAATACGCCGTGTGGGAACGTACCCCTAATGTGTATAAGGCCTCCTGACTCTCCCAACAGATGATGTCAGGGGACAGCACGGTTGAACATGTTGTCTATCTGCCAACACTTTTGTTTCTGGAAGATAGGCTGTCATAAAAGCTATCTGGCAGCGGCTTACCTTCCCTCTCCTTATTTACAACACATATACATGAATGAGCACTTTTACATCATTGTGGGCCTTGCATGCCCTGTTTACACAGGAAGATTTGCAACCAACCAATGTTGATTTTTAGTGATTTACGATATCAGCCATCAGCTGCAGATTGTGGGTTCTTTTACATGGGACCATATTTGCCTGAATATGCAGGGGGCACTGGCTCTGCTGCCTGCAGAATCCACCATCAAGCCCTCATGTAATCTTCGAAACAGAAAACCATAATAAAGAAGATATCACAGATTGAGAGTCCTGATATCCCTTCCAGACCTATTTAAGTGAAGAAGAATGCATTTTTTGTGTATTACAGCCATAATTTCTTTACTACATATCTGGATACAACAACAATGAAATGCATAATGAAATTAATTTGGGGGTAATTAAAGGGGTACTCCGCCCCTAGACATCTTATCCCCTATCCAAAGCATAGGGGATCAGATGTCAGATCGTCGGGGGTCCTGCTGCTGGGGATCCCGGGGATCGCTGCTGCGGCACCGCTATCATTACTGCACAGAGTGAGTTCGCTCTGCGTGTAATGACGGGCAATACAGGGGCAGGAGCATAGTTATGTCATGGCTCCGCCCCTCGTGATGTCACGGCCCGCCCCTCAACACAAGTCTATGGGAGGGGGCGTGGCGGTCACCACGCCCCCTGCCATAGACTTGCATTAAGGCGGCGGGCCGTGATGTCACAAGGGGTGGAGCCATGACGTAACGATGCTCCGGCCCCTGTATCGCCCGTCATTACACGCAGAGCGAACTCACTCTGTGCAGTAATGATAGCGGTGCCGCAGCGGCAATCCCGGGGGTCCCCAGCGGCAGGACCCCGGCGATCTGACATCTTTTCCCCTATCCTTTGGATAGGGGATAAGATGTCTAGGGGCGGAGTACCCCTTTAAGGAAGCATTTTAAAGAGGTGCAAATTTGGTGCATTGATGGTTTTGCTAGTTTTTGTCCTGACGTTAACGATTTTGTCCTTTGGTTGTGAATTTGTCATGTGCAACTTTTCTTCGTATGTCGTAAATTTTATTGCAGAGGGCTCCAAATGTCGTAAACCAATACCATTAATCTTTCCACTTACAAAACTTGCTTACAACAACACTACAGAAGTAGAAATCCCACACATACGACAAATTTATCATTCTCTGTGCCACATTTTGATCAATTTGACCCATGTACACATAACTTCAGCATTGAAGGTATAGTTTTACAGCTTGTGTACTAACAAAGGCAATAATAAATCGACTCCATTGTGCTCATGCATCACTACATTAACATATGTGTACTATTAATATCCTGTGTGTGTAATTACCAATGTATATTGTATTCTTACTCTGTGACTTCATGTCAATAAATGCAGGCATTCCAATGTGCTGATGACCTCTGACACAACCAGACCTAAACAGCTTATAGCCTTTTAAATAAATTCTTAGAATTGTGGGTTGAAGGATAAGTAGACAGACTAGATGGATGAATATTAGTTATGGAAGGCAACGACAACACCCCAAATTATGAAAATGTGTATTTGTTACGTGAGGGTTTACAGACTGGTGAAGAAAACAAATTCATTTCTTTATCATTTTGACGTGCTGTTATTTTTTTTTTCCATATTTGAATGTTATAGACTGAGTCTTATCCCAATGATACTGCCTATATTTTTAAGTTAGATGGATCATAGACAACATTTCCACAACTCAGCACAAATTCTGTTCAGCAAAGCTTTCTGAATGGATTTGCAGAATTCTGCCGGAATTTAAGCAGAATTTCTGTGTACTCAGAATACAGAATTCCAAATAAATTTAAGACCCATTGAACTTAATAGGATTTCGCCGGGGAGTCCTTTTAAAAATAAGACTTTTAATTTTGCGGAAAGAGGAATTTCCTAGGTGAAATGCCATCCACTGCAATTCTGCTGTGTGAATGGGATAGTGGAATCCCATTGAAGTGTATGTACAGTAAATTTTGGCGTAAATTCCACAGAGTGAACATGGCCCAAGGCAGTGTGAACACTATTTGTCGTGTTTTTATGTGGTATTTATTATTTTTCGAATGTTTTTATTAAAATGAAAGAAGCAATCTGGTTGCAATGAGCAACTGTACCGCTTTTCCTCTACACAGGTTCCACCCTAATGCTACTTTCACACGGCGGAAAATTAGTGGGTGGACACTCAAATAGCAGGCGCCAGCCTAAGAACGCTCAAGAAATGTGGCGTCTCCGTAGACGGCATTGTATTTCTTTGAGTATTCCGCAAAAATTGACATGTCAGTTCTTTCAGCGGAGGCCAGAATAGGGATTTCCGTGGCAGATGTTTCTGTTGTGTGAACATGGCCTAGATTTTTGGGGTGAAAAAACACTGTGGTAAGATGTTAGTTGAAAGTCAATAGGGATTTATGAAACGCCAAACCCACTTGGTGTTTTCAATAGCATTTTTCTACGATTTCGGGCTCAGTGGCAGTTTTCCAAAATCACAGCATGTTTGGGCAAAAATACTTGCCATTTCTCTCCCATAGAAGTCTATGGGAGCAAAAAAACACCATAAAACCATCATGTGGGTTTAGCATTGGCGTTTTTTTCTGCCATTTTATTTCCCCATTTTTTCAATAGAAACCCTTGAGTCATGTGATAAAAGTATCACATGACTTGTCATGATAACAATGCAGGAGAAAAATGGCAAAGTAAAAAAATGGCAAGACTAAAATGCCACAAAATGAGAGGGCAAAAGTTTTTTTTACTGCTAGAGCACCCCTGGTGTATATAAGAAGAATTTGTATTTGTTTGGTGTAATGGCGCGGCCTGTTTTTGTATTAATGTCACTCTAGTAAATAAATAGTTTTTATGTATACGGTAATTATTATTATATATAACTGAAGCTGTTAGTTAAGCTGGTAATGTATTTTGAGATTTTATGGTTCAATTAACTTAATTGGTCAACTTTGAATTAAATGGTTCATAAAATGGCTGCTGTATCCTTTATATTATTTATAGGTTATCTGGGTAATCGTTTTATTATGTGTTATTTATAGTATAATTTGTATTCCCCTTAAGAACTGGATTTTATGTGAGTATTCCCATCACTCAATCCTACCAGCCATCACGCAGTAACCCAGATGGTAATAATGTACTGCTGCATATTAAGGCCCTGTTCACATGGCGGAATTTCCGAGTAAAATCCTTTACAGCAGAATCTTATTGTTTTCAATAGGATTCTGCTGCACCTTGCACAATTTCCACACATTGCACAATGCACAATGATGCAATTTCCACAGTGGATACATCTGTCAAGGAAATTGCAACTAAAGGGGTACTTCATTGGTGTAAGAAAGTTAAACAGGTTTGTAAATGACTTCTATTTTAAAATCTTCCAGTACTTATCAGCTGCAGAGCACTGTGGTCAGACTGAAAAGAAATTCAAAAAGAAAATAAATTCCTCTAGCACATACAGCAGCTGATAAGTACTGGAAGGATTAAAATTTGTAAATAGAAGTAATTTACAAATCTGTTTTACTTTCTGGCATCCGTTGTTATAAAATAAACTGTTTTCCAGCAGAGTACTCCTTTAACGTGTCAATTCTTTCTGCTGAATCCATTTGGAAATGCATTGCCGTCCATGGAGAAGGCGCATTTCCAAGCGGTCCCAGCGGCTGCATTTACATTCTGGCGCCCACTGCCTGGTAATTTACATTCCGCCATGTGAACATACTCTAATAGATGATGAGTCCTTTATTTCAGAAGCACTTACCAGTAGAGAACATGTCAGCCTTGAGTTCTGATCAGGTGTTACAAGGGTGTTTATAGTCATGTATGTACATCTGGAATGCTGATATTCCTCATTCCAGTTCTGTTTGTAGCTTTTCCGCAGTTATCTTCTAGGATTGTGCAAAACATTGAGAAGACACACCCAAAATGAGCAAGGTACACTTCCCACACCTGTCACATACTAGTCACTGCACAAACACTTTGCTAGTGCAATGGTTTACACCAGTGTTTCCCAACCAGTGTACCTCCAGCAGTTTGCAAAACTACAACTCCCAGCATGCCCAGACAGCCTTTGTAGTTTTGCAATAGCTAAAGGCAAATGGGTTGGAAAACACTGGCTTTCATACTTGTGAAGTACATTCTCTGCATATTCACAACTATAGTGACATAGAGACCCTTCACCATACACACATACCTTTTTAGGTCTGATGGTATAGAGCAGAGCATAGGTCCTTAAAGGGGTATTCCATGAAAAAACTTTTTTTTTTTCATATCAACTGGCTCAAGAAAGTTAAACAGATTTGTAAATTACCTCTATTTAAAAATCTTCATCCATCCAGTACTTATAAGCTTCTGAAGTTGAGTTGTTCTTTTCTGTCTGACAACAGTGCTCTCTGCTGACACCTCTGTCTGTCTCAGGAACTGTCCAGAGCAGGGGAGGTTTGCTATGGGGATTTGCTCCTACTCTGGACAGTTCCTAAAATGGACAGAGGTGTCAGCAGAGATCACTGTGGTCAGACAGAAAGGAAATTCAAAAAGAAAAGAACATCCTCTGGAGCCCACAGAAGCTGGTCAGTACTGGAAGGATTAAGGTTTTAATAGTAATTTACAAATCTGTTTAACTTTCTGGCACCAGTTGATTTAGATTTTTTTTTTCCAGTGGCAAACCCCTTTAACTCAGTCCTCAAGCCCCACCATCAGTCCAAGATTGGAATATGTCCCTTTTCTGTTCTAAGGGCAGGGTCACACACTGTGCATCCACAGCTATTTCACGAAGCAGATGCACTGACGGCAGTCACAGAGGGACTGTAGAGCGAGCTCCTGTCTGCGGCTGAGTAGCTCTGTGTGTCTGCTCGTAGTGGCTAATTTCCCGCTGTAAAAATCCTTTGCTGCGAGCGGACACACAGAGCTACCTGGCAGCATTTGGGAGCTCGCTCTGCAGTCCCTCTGTGACCACCGTCGGCACATCCACAGAGTGAAATATACTGCCGATGTGCCCCGTGTGACCCTTCCCTAATAGAATGGGCCTTGAGGACGGGATTAGGGACTGGTATAAAGGATAGCAAATATTGTGTAATACTTCTCAGAAACAGAGTAGTAGAAATAGAAGGCACCGCAAGTACATATAGTAAGTTAGCAGTAAATGCTTGTCATGCTGTGGTCCCGTTTACTGTGCACTGACACACAATTCTACATAGTAGTTTACCAATACACAGAAGGCCTTGTTTTCATAATTCTGGAGATTTCAGTGTCACACAGCTACAACGCATACAAGTTGTAGAGGTTTGTGGGACGTTGCCAGGCAGCTGTTAGGAAGGCATTGTCCTGATATGTCATTATGAGTCATTCAATAGCTTCGCTCTGAAATCTGTTGTTTTTTTTATGTCTTGCTAGCCTGCCCTCTAGTGATGAAACATGGAAACATAAGGCTAGAAAAAGAACATAGCATGTCAGACTGAGGCTCTGTTCACATCTTGTTTATACCCTGGGAGTTCTCCTGAAGTACACCTCCAAAGCATGGCACTGTAAAGGCATTGTAAAATCAGTAGTCAACTTCCGTCAGCATACTCCACCCCCTGGCATATACTTGCGCCAGGTTACATTTTATCTGTGGTGCCCAGTTTATGTTGCCACTCCCTATGAAGCTTCTCCTGCTACTGCTGCTATTCCAGGGTTTTCCAGTAGGGTGCAGGCTCTGTCTTTTAACCCCTCAAGGACCATGCCATTTTACACCTTAGGACCAGAGCACATCTGACCACTGTCACTTTAAACATTAATAACTCTGGAATGCTTTTAGTTAACATTCTGATTCCGAGTTTGTTTTTTTGTGACATATTTTACTTTAACATGGTGGTAAATTTTTGTGGTAACTTGCATCCTTTCTTGGTGAAAAATCCCAAAATTTGATGAAAAATTAGAAAATTTAGCATTTTTCTAACTTTGAAGTTTTCTGCTTGTAAGGAAAATGGATATTCCAAATAAATGTTTTTTTGATTCACATATACAATATGTCTACTTTATGTTTGCATCATAAAATTGACAAGTTTTTACTTTTGGAATACACCAGATGGCTTCAAAGTTCAGCAGCAATTTTCCAATTTTTCACAAAATTTTCAAACTCACTATTTTTCAGGGACCAGTTCAGGTTTGAAGTGAATTTGAAGGGTCTTCATATTAGAAATACCCCATAAAAGACCCCATTATAAAAACTGCACCCCCCCCAAAGTATTCAAAATGACATTCAGTCAGCGTTTTAACCCTTTAGGTGTTTCACAGGAATAGCAGCAAAGTGAAGGAGAAAATTCACAATCTTCATTTTTTACACTTGCATGTTCTTGTAGACCGAATTTTTTAATTTTTACAAGGTGTAAAAGGAGAAAATGTATACTTGTCTTTGTAGCCCAATTTCTCTCGAGTAAGCACATACCTCATATGTGTATGTAAAGTGTTCGGCGGGCGCAGTAGAGGGCTCAGAAGCGAAGGAGCGACAATGGAATTTTGGAGAGTACATTTTTCTGAAATGGTTTTTGGGGGCATGTTGCATTTAGGAAGCCCCTATGGTGCTTCCTAAAGCATTTTTCACTAAAATGTGTGTTTCCCCCCAAATTTCACATTTTTGCAAGGGTTAATAGCAGAAAATACCCCCCAAAATTTGTAACCCCATCTCTTCTGAGTATGGAGGTACGCCATAAGTTGACCTGAAGTGCACTACGGGCGAATTACAATGCTCAGAAGAGAAGGAGTCATATTTGGCTTTTTGAGAGCAAATTTTGGTCCCCCCAAAATGTCGCATTTAGGAAGCCCCTATGGTGCCAGAACAGCAAAAAACAAACAAACACATGGCATACCATTTTGGAAACTAGACCCCTTGAGGAACGTAACAAGGAATAAATTGAGCCTTAATACCCCACAGGGGTTTCACGACTTTTGCATATGTATGAAAAAAAATATTTTTTTCACTAAAATGTGTGTTTCCCCCCAGATTTCACATTTTTGCAAGGGTTATTAGCAGAAAATACCCCCCAAAATTTGTGACCCCATTTCTTCTGAGTATGGAAATACCCCATGTGTGGACGTCAAGTGCCCTGCGGTCGAACTACAATGCTCAGAAGAGGAGGAGCGCCATTGAGCTTTTGAAGAGTGAATTTGTTTGGAATGGTAGTCAGGGGCCATGTGCATTTACAAAGCCCCCCGTGGTGCCAGAACAGTGGACCCCCCCACATGTGACCCCATTATGGAAACTACACCCCTCACAGAATTTAATAAGGGGTGCAGTGAGTATTTACACTCCACTGGCATTTGACAGATCTTTGGAACAGTGGGCTGAGCAAATGAAAAATAAAATTTTTCATTTTCACAAACCACTGTTCCAAAAATCTGTCAGACACCTGTGGGGTGTAAATGCTCACTGTACCCCTTATTACATTACTTGAGGGGTGTAGTTTCCAAAATGGGGTCACATGTTGTGGGGTCCATTGTTCTGGCCCTATGGGGGCTTTGTAAACACACGTGGCCTTCAATTCCGGACACATTTTCTCTTCAAAATCCCAATGGCGCTCCCTCTCTTCTGAGCATTGTAGTTCGCCCGCCGAGCACTTTACATCCACATTTGTGGTACTTTCTTCCTCAGAAAAAATGGGGTTACAAATTTTGGGGGGCTTTTTTTCCTATTTTCCCTTGTGAAAATGAAAAATTTAGGGTAACACCAGCATTTTAGTGAAAATTTTTTTTTTTTTTCATTTTCCCATCCAACTTTAATGAAAATTTGTCAAACACCTGTGGGGTGTTAAGGCTCACTATACCCCTTGTTACATTCCGTGAGGGGTGTAGTTTCCAAAATGGGGTCATATGTCAGTATTTATTTTTTTGCGTTTATGTCAGAACTGCTGTAA
This sequence comes from Hyla sarda, assembly GCF_029499605.1. Classification (NCBI taxonomy): domain Eukaryota; kingdom Metazoa; phylum Chordata; class Amphibia; order Anura; family Hylidae; genus Hyla; species Hyla sarda. The sequence continues at coordinate 510,847,136 of NC_079189.1, read as the reverse complement.
AATTAGCCACCCCTGTGCAAATCACCAATTTAGGCTTCAAATGTACATAGTGCGCTCTCACTCTTGAGCCTTGTTATGCGTCCGCAGATCATTTTACGCCCACATCTGGGGTATTTCCGTACTCAGGAGAAATTACATTACAAATTTTGGGGGCCTTTTTTTCCTTTTACCTCTTGTGAAAATAAAAAGTAAAGGGCAAACCAGCATGTTGGTGTAAAATATTTTTTTTTTTACACTAACAGGCTGGTGTAGACCCCAACTTTTCCTTTTCATAAGGGGTCAAAGGTGAAAAAGCCCCACAAAATTTGTAGTGTAATTTCTCCCGAGTACGGAGATACCCCATATGTGGCCCTAAACTGTTTCCTTTAAATACGACAGGGCTCCGAAGTGAGAGAGCGCCATGCGCATTTTAGGACTAAATTAGGGATTGCATAGGAGTGGACATAGGGGTATTCTACACCAGTGATTCCCAAACAGGGTGCCTCCAGCTGTTGCAAAACTCCCAGCATGCCTGGACAGTCAGTGGCTGTCCAGAAATGCTGGGAGTTGTTGTTTTGCAACAGCTGGAGGCTCCGTTTTGGAAATACTGCCGTACAATACGTTTTACATTTTTATTGGGGGGGGGGGACAGTTTAAGGGGGTGTATATGTAGTGTTTTACCCTTTATTATGTGTTAGTGTAGTGTAGTGTAGTGTTTTTTTAGGGTACATTCACACTGGCAGAGGTTTACAGTGAGTTCCCTGCTAGGAGCTCATACTTGAAGCAGAAAACTGTAAGCCTGCCTGTGTGAATGTACCCTGTACATTCACTTGGGGGGGCAAACCTCCAGCTGTTTCAAAACTACAACTCCCAGCAAGTACTGACAGACATTGCAGGCTGGGAGTTGTACTTTTTCAACAGCTGGAGGCACACTGGTTGGAAAACCTTCAGTTAGGTTCTGTTATCTAACTCAATATTTTCCAACCAGTGTGCCTCCAGCTGTTGCAAAACTACAACTCCCAGCATGTACTGATCACCGAAGGGCATGCTGGGAGATGTAGTTATGCAACAGCTGGAGGGATCGCAACTACAACTCCCAGCATGCTGGGATTTGCAGTTTTGCAACATCTGGAGAGCTACAGTATAGAGACCACTGCAAACTGTGGCCCTCCAGATGCTGCAAAACTACAAATCCCAGCTTGCCCAGACAGCAAACAGCTGTCTGGGCATGCTGGAAGTTGTAGTTTTGCAACATCTGGAGTGCTACAGTATAGAGACCACTATATAGTGGTCTCGGACTGCAGCCCTCCAGTTGTTGCAAGGCAACTTACTGTCTTCCGTCGGATCCAGGGAGCCTGCTGCAAGTCATCGCCGCCCGCCGATCTCCGACACTGATCGTCGCCCGCAGCCTCCACAGATCGGTAAGTGGACTCCGGCGCCGTTCCCCGTCGTTTCGAAAGTTAACCCCCCCGCCCCCGATCTGCTATTGGTGGTCGCGTCTAGACCACCAATAGCAGGGATAGGAGGGGTGGCACCCCTGCCACCTCACAACTATCTCTTCAGGGGGATTGTGGGTGTCTTAGCCACCCGCGATCCCCCTTATATTCCGGGTCACCGGGTCACCATAGACCCGTAATGACCCGGAATCACGCAAATCGCAAGTGGGAATTCACTTGCGATTTGCGCCGATCGCCGACATGGGGGGTCTGATGACCCCCCTGGGCATTTGCGCGGGGTGACTTCTGATTGATATCAGAAGTCACCCCGGTCCGGTCCCCGCCCGGCGCGCGGCGGGATGCAAAATTCCCACGGACGTATGAGTACGTGCCTGGTCCTTAAGACCCAGGGTGCAGGGACATACTCATACGTGCCTGGTCCTTAAGAGGTTAAAGGGCCAGCACATACTCAAATTGAGTCCAACCAATCACCACTTGGCACCACCTCCCATAGACTTGAATAGCGGGGGTGGGGGTGACGTCACACCGGGGCGGAGTCGTGACGATTCTCCGGCCCCGTGGTCGCCACCCGGCTGTTTGTGAGCTGGCACCGTGGAGTGCAGCTCAAACAGGTGGGTGGCAAATACAAGATTGCGGGGGTCCCCAGCAGCGGGACCCCCGCGGTGAGACATCTTATTCTCTATCCTTTGTCTCAGAGTCACATTAAAAGTTTTTATCAGTCAGGGTCTTAGTGCTGAGACCTGTAATAGTATTCAGCTTCAGTGGTGCCTGCCCGGGATAGCGAATTTGCAATATTAGGAAAAACACAGACGAAGTTAGGGATCCTACAACTGATTCCTTCTCCAGCATAGAAAGAATACCTGCTGGAGGTCAATGTCAAGTTTATTTATACAGAAAACAAAGGGAGGTTTTCAATAGCCACTCCCACAGTACAGTTTTAAATGTCACACCCAGGGGCGTACCTAGAGCATTTGGCACCCGGGACGGACCCTTTGTTTGGCAACCCCCACCCGCACCCCCCCTTAATTACACCCCCCCTTCCCCCCCTTTAATTACACCCCCTCTCTCCCCTCGGACTGACAACACTCGGGGCCCTCGGACCAAAAAAAGGCAAGGGGCCCAGCTCGTCAATCTTCTGCCATGCCCCTATTCCACCCAAATCTCACACACAACAAACTAAAATTTATATATGACACCAAAAAGAGAACCATACCACAGAGTACACAGCAAAGTAATATAATATACAAAATCAACTTTATTAATACAATTTAGTAATAAAAAATTTCAAATATTAAAATTGGAAAAAAGAATGAATAGGCACTGGTGAACATACAAAGATGTAGGGAAATGGTAGGGCACAAATACATCAAAATATGCAAATATCAGGAGTAAATGCCACAATAACTGGTAGGATACAAGGGTGCTGCCAACCAAAACTATGCAATAAAGGGTGCCAAACCATACCTACACCTGTACCCCTAAAATTTATATATGTAAGAAACACTTTACCCTTTTCCCCGTAGGTATAGGCAGAGTTAACCCCCCTTTCCCCATAGGTGTAGGTAGAGTTACCCCCCCTTTCCCCATAGGTAAAGGCAGAGTTACCCCCCCCTCTTTCCCATTGGTATAGGCAGAGTTACACCCCCCCCCTCTTCCCCATTGGTATAAGCAGAGTTACCCCACCCCCCTTTCCCCATTGGTATAGGCAGAGTTACCCCACCCCCCTTTCCCCATAGGTAAAGGCAGAGTTACCCCCCCCCCTCCTCTTTCCCATAGGTATAAGCTGGTTCACCCCCCCCCTTTTTTCCATAGGTATACGGAGAGTTACACCCCCCTCTCTTTCCCATAGGTATATGCAGTTACACCCCCCCCCTCTTTCCCATAGCTATATGCAGTTACACCCCCCCTCTTTCCCATAGGTATATGCAGTTACACTCCCCCTCTTTCCCATAGGTATATGCAGTTACACCCCCCCCCTCTTTCCCATAGGTATGTGCAGTTACACCCCCCCCCTCTTTCCCATAGGTATATGCAGTTAGATCCCCCCTCTTTCCCATAGGTATATGCAGAGTTACACCCCCCTCCCTCTCTTTCCCATAGGTATATGCAGTTACACCCCCCTCTTTCCCATAAGTATATGCAGTTACATCCCTCCTCTTTCCCATAGGTGTATGCAGTTACACCCCCCTCTTTCCCATAGGTATATGAAGTTACACCCCCCCCTCTTTCCCATAGGTATATGCAGTTACACCCGTCATCGGCACATGCACTGCGTGCTGCATGGGGGCGGAGGTGATGTCTCCTCTGTGTAAGCTGCAGATGCAGCTCACACAGAGGGGATGCCTTCTCCTGTATTTGCATGTATCGCGCATACAGGAGAAGGCAGCGCTGTCTGCTGGGGATCTGGGACGAGTGTCCCGGATCCTCAGTAGTGGTGGCGGTGGTGGGTCAGTCTGCCCCAGGCACCCCCCTTGTCAGTGGCACCTGGGGCGGGCCGCCCCCCCCCCCCCTTGGTATGCCACTGATCACACCTACCATCACTGTATGTAAGGTCACTCCCACAGTACAGTATCAAATATCACACCTGGTGGAGGTCTCAGAACAGAGTCACTGACCGATCAAAACTTTTGAGATGTCTCTGTGACATGTCAGAATTTTTTTCTTTTAAATGACATGTAAACTGTAAATCATTTCAGTAGTTTTAGCCCGTTGCCTAGGGTTACAAACCTGTAAAAAAAAGTTTAGCTTTCAAATACTGTAGCAAGCTCAGTTGCTGCTATAGGAATTACAGGAAGCTGAGCTTTCTTTCTATAATAAAGCAGATGATGGAACGAAGAACCAATGTGAGAGGCTTAGCACAATATGAAGTGTACAAATATGGGTAGGCTTACATTGGGTTGACACTGCATTTTCTTTTTCCAGCACAGGTATCCTTCACGTATACTGTAGCGGAGAGCAGTGGGTACCATTATTTTTTATGGCCAGACGGAGTCATCTAGTGACTCTATTCATGCTGCTTTCCACTGGTATATGCTATTTTAGCAGGACTCAATAAAGCGGTCTGCTGTCAGGGATAAAAATAATTATAAGAAGAACATAAAATAATAAGATAATACATTGAGGTTTGTTTCCTCATTGAACAGATATAAAAAGGTTTCCAGTTCAGACCTTTCAGCTGAAGACAGTGCGGCCGAGTCCTAACAGCACAGTTCTTAGGAGACTGCACATAGTACTGCCCTCTACTGCTTTAAGTGCCCAACATCTTGTGTTTTTACCATAGTAACCTTATAATTGTTCCCTCTACAGAGCCCATTTAATAGTGTCTTCATCAGTATGCTCTTGGCACCGCCATGTTACCCTGTAAGCTTATATAAAGCTATATATAGTAAGTTTGAAAGCGCCCAAAGCAGTCTGAGCAGGCGACACAACACAAAGTGCCTAAGGTGAAGGAACGTTCTGTGTTTCATGGGTGTGTACAAGCAGTACTGGTGGGACTGCATGATTTGGGAAACTTTTACTGCTTATTTTATGAATAGTCCATAGTGTTATGATTTAAACATAAGAATACCCATACCACATATTTCCATATAAAGCTGTGTTATCTTGGATTAATACGCGTTGCCATATGGCTACATAATACTATTGATGCGGTATAATATTCAGGATTCTCTTTGAGCCTGAAAGGGATATTTGCAGTAATTTATTGCTAACCAGTAGTAATGTTGTAGTAAAGTTGTAGATCTGATATAGTATATATTTTTCACATGAAGTACAGCATTGTGTTGGCACATTTGCACACATACAGGCAGTGTCTGCCTGATGACCTACAGTGATCTACACTACAGCTTTTTATTGCTTTGAGACTTGTAGTCCGATCCTGCACTATTGCAGCACGAGTGAACAAGTGGTTGAAGATCAGAGGTTATTCCGTATATAGTATTGGAGGAAGAAGTGATAACAGTGATAGTTGTGTGTGTGTGTGTGTTTGTGCAGGCTGCAAATACAAAGTTGCCTGGCAGCTGCATGTACAGTAATCTCTTATCAATTGACTTCCATTTCTAAGCACTTAGGTAATAAAGCTGCCTTTCTACTAAAATCCTTCAGTCTGCTAATGGTTACTACAGTGTTTTCCAACCAGGGTGCCTCCAACTGTTGCACAACTACAACTCCCAACATGCCAAAGGCTGCCCGGGCATGCTGGGAGTTGTAGTTTTCCAACAGTTTGAGGCAAACTGGTTGGGAAACACTTAGGGGGTTATTTATCATTGTGTTCTTTTGCATTTTTTTTGGTCTACATTTGCAAATTTTTGTTATTTTTGGCGCTAATTGCAGGTTTTTTTTTGTTTTGTTTTTTTTTTATAGAGAGAGAGAGAGAGAGAGAGAGAGAGAGAGAGAGAGAGAGAGAGAGAGAGAGAGAGAGAGAATAAGAATGTTTAAAGACATAAAAAGTAAAAAAAAATTAAAAACGTGCCAAGGTAAAATAAAGCAGTTGTCCATATGGAACAATGAGATATATTTTTTAAGGTACAAAAAAGAAATGGTACAGATGTAAGAAACAATAAGGTTGTTAATAGAGATGAGCGAATTTTTGAAAAATTCGATTCGGCTGATTCGCCGAATTTTGTGAAAATTCTATGCGAATCGATATTATAAAGTGTGTGTGTGTTTTTGTTTTTTTTACTTATTTTTTCCTTAATTTTTTTTACATTTTTTAGGTAGTACTACTACTCCCAGCATGGAACAGATTGTTCCATGATGGGAGTAGTAGTACCTGTATTAATAGACAGATCACCCTGGGGTTTGACACCCGTTGCGATGATCCTATATAATGTATAGATGCGGGCGGATGGCCGCTCTTCTGCGCGATCCTGCACTATGTTCTGGGATACGTCAAAACCGGTGGTGACCTGGTGGAGTTAGTTGTACTCCGGCTGTTCGGCAAATAAAAAAGAGCCAAACGGATGCAGAAGGAGATGGAGCACAATGGCAATGAGAACCTAGCCACCAGGACAGGTGAGTAAGACGCAAATGCATAATAATAACTATGCTGTAGTACAGATGGCCATAAAAACGTGCATATGATTTGGAATTATTTTTTTTTTTTTGCATTGTCTGATCTTTGGCAGTAAGTACTTTAAAGAGTACCATGATCTTGTTAAACTTTATATTCCTCCCAGTTCACTGCCCCCATCATAATAAACCACCCCCTGCCTTTATTTTTATAATTTTTTAGTTTTCTACCTTGATATTGCTCTGTATTTTCTGCTCAGTCTCAGTCAGATTCACAGACAGGGAAGGGGCGTTACCCAGAAGGCGTTACATCACCTGAAGCCATTCAGGGGAGAACTTCCTCCCTCACTCAGTTCAGTTCCCTCCCTCAGCATTTCCTGATTTTGGACTTCTGCCAGGCCAGCAGGAGTCCAAAGTCTGTGCAAAAGATGGGGGAAATGTGCTCTGGACAAGTAGGGAGACACCTAGTGGGCACCTAATGAGCACCATAAATGTAGTGTGAAAAAAGCCTTATACATATCATCAATAATCTTTCTTCGCGATTTCCTTGGCATTTCTTGCTTCCTGGTGATGTTTGCGAGTTTACAGCATGGACATGGAGTGTAACAGCAGATACAATCTGACAGATACTGCAGCAAATGAGACCCTAATGGGAAAACCTTATTGCACAAGGAAATAATGACTTCTGCTGTTTTGTATAATTTCTTAGGAAAGCTTATTGGGGGAGATTTATCAAAACCTGTGGCGAGGCAAAGTGGCCCAGTTGCTCATAGCAACCAATCAGATCGCTTCTTTCATTCTTTACAAGGCCTGTGAAAAAATGAAAGATGCAAGCTGATTGGTTGCTATGGGCAACTGGGCCACTTTGCCTCGCCACAGGTTTTGATAAATCTCCCCCATAGTGTAGCTAGAAAGTTTTGTAGCTTATTAAAAGTTCAAAGTTTTATATATGCAAAGATCTTTAGTGATAGCATCCAACACTCCTTAAATGGGCACTGTCAGATTCAAAAACTTTTTATACGTTGTACATCTTGGAAAAACATTAACCTTTCTAATATATATCATAGAAATTATGACTAGGGATCCCCATACCACCCAGAACGTAATCCTCTCTAGCTGCAGCATCATCATTGTCCCAGCTGAAGCACTGGCTGGGACTAGCAATCCTCTGTGCTCACTCCTGTCCTATCATGTGCAACATGAAAACAGGGAGGAGGGGGTTAAAGAGAAGACTGCAGTGATTGGATGAGGAGATCCAGCACTTAGGGAGGAAGTTAAGTCATGTAGCGTGAGGACATGGCCCCTTCAGAGCACAGAACCAAGTGAGCAATTAACATAACAATTATATTTACATGATCAAGATTAGGTACTGAGTAACATAAAACTTGTTTGTGGGATATGACAGATATGCTTTACAGCTAATTATTACTTGGAAGTTCCTAAGGAATTCTTAAGTTTTATCTTAAAGCATACTGTAAGTCTCCTGTGAGTAACGCACAGCCGTAATTTAGCAGATTTTTTATGTCCGCAAGACCCTGTTTCTCATCAGTTCTTAAATCTAGAGAGAAGGAGGAAGGCGCCTCATGTGCGGGATCAGTAGATCTTGTTAGTGGGGGTGGGGGACGGTAATTCCCAAACCGCTTACCAAAGTTGGTTGTGCGCCCACACACAACAAGGTAAAGTGCAGAAGAGATGTACAAGAAGGTCCACTGCAGCCCTCCTGGGTAGAAGTAAAATCAAAACCGAATGACCATGGATTCAGGAGTTTGTCAGGCGCAGAGAGGAACCATCAGGAAGCCAAGTAAAATCAATGGATTTATTAAATTTATTTAATAAATCCATAGATTTTACTTGGCTTCCTGATGGTTCCTCTCTGCGCCAGACAAACTCCTGAATCCATGGTCATTCGGTTTTGATTTTATCAGTTCTTAACCCCTTAAGGACCAAGGACGTACCGGTACGTCCTTGGTCCTGCTCTTCTGATATAACGCGGGGTTACACAGTAACCCCGCGTCATATCATGGCGGGCCCGGCGTCATAGTGAAGCCGGGACCCGCCTCTAATAGCGCGCAGCGCCGATCGCGGCGCCGCGCGCTATTAACCCTTTAGCCGCGCGCTCAAAGCTGAGCCGCGCGGCTAAAAGTGAAAGTTCCCGGCTAGCTCAGTCGGGCTGTTCGGGATAGCCGCGGCTAATCGCGGCATCCCGAACAGCTGACAGGACAGCGGGAGGGCCCCTTCCTGCCTCCTCGCTGTCCGATCGCCGAATGACTGCTCAGTGCCTGAGATCCAGGCATGAGCAGTCATCCGGCAGAATCGTTGATCACTGGTTTCTTATGAGAAACCAGTGATCAACATAGAAGATCAGTGTGTGCAGTGTTATAGGTCCCTATGGGACCTATAACACTGCAAAAAAAAAGTGAAAAAAAAAAGTGAATAAAGATCATTTAACTCCTCCCCTATTAAAAGTTTGAATCACCCCCCTTTTCCAATAAAAAAAAAAAACACAGTGTAAATAAAAATAAAAATAAACATATGTGGTATCACCGCGTGCGGAAATGTCCGAATTATAAAAATATATCATTAATTAAACCGCTCGGTCAATGGCGTGCGCGCAAAAAAATTCCAAAGTCCAAAATAGTGCATTTTTGGTCACTTTTTATATCATTTAAAAATGAATAAAAAGTGATCAATAAGTCCTATCAATGCAAAAATGGTACCGTTAAAAACTTCAGATCACGGCGCAAAAAATGAGTGCTCATACCGCCCCATACACGGAAAAATAAAAAAGTTATAGGGGTCAGAAGATGACAATTTTAAACATATTAATTTTCCTGCATGTAGTTATGATTTTTTCCAGAAGTCCGACAAATCAAACCTATACAAGTAGGGTATCATTTTAATCGTATGGACCTACAGAATACATATCAGGTGTCATTTTTACCGAAAAATGTACTACGTAGAAACGGAAGCCCCCAAAAGTTACAAAACAGCGTTTTTTTTTCAATTTTGTCGCACAATGATTTTTTTTCCTGCTTCACCATAGATTTTTGGGCAAAATGACTGATGTCATTACAAAGTAGAATTGGTGGCGCAAAAAATAAGCCATCATATGGATTTTTAGGTGCAAATTTGAAAGAGTTATGATTTTTTAAAGCCAAGGAGCAAAAAACGAAAATGCAAAAACGGAAAAACCTCCGGTCCTTAAGGGGTTAAATAGATTGCAGTGAAACTCTGATGTACAAAAGGTTTATCTTCCATAATACGAACATGAAAAGCTACCACAAAGACCCCCCCCCCCACCCCCACACTCGAGCCCCGTGACAAGCTCTGTAAATAAGCACTATTCTAAGAGATTGGCACTTGTTTACAGGGAGTTTTGGACAAATTCATCACATATGCGGGTGGCACATATTAATACATACTGCCATCTCTTCTGCTTCACTCTCAAGAAGGAAGCAAGGAAATGGGGGGGGGGGGTTTCAGGAGATCTCAAGAAGTCTTCAGTAGGATTTTTGATGTTGCGATTCTAGAGATTAAGTGCAACAAGAATCTTAGTATTTCCCTGTTGTAGTTCATCTTTAACCTGTATCTCCCTAGACTAAATTATTATTTTGTGGCGTACAGTCCGGCTGCAGGTGGCACGTTCCTTCAGCAGTGTCATATATATGGAATTAATTAGTTGTTCTTCATGGAATGCGGACACAATAAAGTTATTTTATTAAAATATCTTTAAAATTAGGGTTGTGTCATCACAGTCAACTAGACCAAGGGCTGCCAACCTTAAAAAGCAGCTTAGCAATAGTGGAGTAGGGGTGAGAGCGCTGACACCAGCACCATTTGCAATAACTAAAGTACTTGTAAGAGCCAAAGATGCTGATAAACTCGTTAGGGCTCGTTCACATGGCCGTCTATCCCCATAAATTTCCTCCCGTTTGCTGTCTGGTTCAAGGATTTTTCTAACGGCTTTCAAATGGTTGTAAAGGTATCCCATTGATTTCAATGGGACTTTTTACAATCCTTTGTCACCTGTTTGTACCCGATTGCTTTCCTTTCCGTTATTTTTTGCAGGAGAAAAGATGGTGTATGTAGTATTTTTTCTCCCGTCAAAAATTACGGAATAGAAACGGATATTATAAATTTAACATTAAAGTCTATGGGTAGCGGATTGAAAACGGTTGAGCCTTTAATGTCTCCGTTTTCACCCGTTTTTTCCAATCCGATATTGATCCGTAATTACTTCTGAGCATGCTTGTTACGCCGAGCGCTCCGGGTCCCTGCTCCTCCCCGGAGCGCTCGCGGCGTTCCTCTCTCTGCAGCGCCCGGGTCAGACCCGCTGACCGGGAGCGCTGCACTGACACTGCCGGCGGGGATGCGATTCACATAGCTGGACGCGCCCGCTCGCGAATCGCATCCCAAGTCACTCAACCGGCCCGGCCCCCGGCTGTAATGTCCTGGCGCGCGCGGTTCCGCTCCTTAGGGCGCGCGCGCGCCAGCTCTCTAAGATTTAAAGGGCCAGTGCACCAATGATTGGTGCCTGGCCCAATCAGCTTAATTAGCTTCCACCTGCTCCCTGGCAATATTACCTCACTTCCCCTGCACTTCCTTGCTGGATCTTGTTGCCTTGTGCCAGTGAAAGCGTTTAGTGTTGTCCAAAGCCTGTGTTCCAGATCTTCTGCTATCCACATTGTTTACGAACCTTGCCGCCTGCCCTGACCTTCTGCTACGTCTGACCTTGCCTCTGCCTAGTCCTTCTGTCCCACGCCTTCTCAGCAGTCAGCGAGGTTGAGCCGTTGCCGGTGGATACGACCTGGTTGCTACCGCCGCAGCAAGACCATCCCGCTTTGCGGCGGGCTCTGGTGAAAACCAGTAGCAACTTAGAACCGGTCCACCGACACGGTCCACGCCAATCCCTCGCTGACACAGAGGATCCACATCCAGCCTGCCGAATCGTGACAATGCTCAGAAGAGGTGTGAGAAACCAGGAAGTAGCCAGACAATAATAAAAATGAAAAATAAATGGATTAAAAACTGATGCAACAGGATGCCACTTAATGGCATCCTTTTGTATCAGTTTGCATCTGTTTGTTAGTATGGTCCATTTAGCAGCAATGACGGGAGAATAGCGGGACGGAAGACAATGGCCATGTGAACCTAGCCTAAGCTATGTTGTATTACATGTTTCATGGAACTAGGTCTTTATATGTGTTTTCTTCAAACTTAAGGTCCACATGTAATGTTGTTAAAACAGTTCTATAATCGCCCTAATTTAAAGACATCAAGGGATTTTAAAAGGTAAAGGCTTCTTTGTCACTATACTGGCACCCCTGTAATGCATTTGCAGGATTACATTATTTTTCTATGGCAGCCAGAGATCTAATAAGAATTGTCTAAGAAATTCTCACTTTGTACCGTTATAAACATACTGTAAGTCTCCTTTAAATTTTGTATTCATAATTTCGGAATTACATTAACCCAGAAAATAAGGTTATAATGTTTTAAAGCCACACAATAAACACCTTTAAAAACTGACTAAAACTGATTACAGAATTGCAGTTTTTTGTTAATGATGATGTCAATGATATGAACCCCATAATGATGCTTATGTAAACTACAAATCATCCTACAAAAGATATAACTTTATACAGCTCTGTTAACTGCAAAACAAAGATAACAAAATAAAGTTATCAAGTTATTAATGGCACACGTTTTAAAACATACTGGCAGAATTGCTGAATTTTTTTCAGTGCCCTCCCAAACTATACCAGTTTATAGGTAACCCCAAAAAAAGAGTTTGTCCCACAAAAAAATAAAAATCCCTCATATGGCTTGGGTCAAGTGACAGAAAAAAAGAAAAAAAGTTTAATTTCATTGTTTCATCTGGAATGAAACAATGAATAAACAAAATGTACTTTTGGTCATTGAGGCTGGTTGCCAAGAGGTTAAATCAGTTGTGTGATGCATTCATTACTATTTGTATGCCTGTTGAGTCATGTCATGCGGCACCATCAGCAGAACCTTCATACTAGAGTAAGGTGCTCATCGGAAGCACTACACTGGTACATGGAGGCTGCAGGGACAGGGTCTGGTTTAGCAAGTTCAGTGTCTGACAGCATGATGACGTTCTTGCTCTATATCAATAATTATTGATGACACATGTTTTACGTGGTAGGTGTGGCAGAGCTTATTTTACTGTATGAAAAAATATATATACATTTGCTCATGAATCTTCTGCTAATCCGGTGAAATTCCATTCTGCAAAAATTGCTGCGGAATTTCTGTGTGCTCAAAACACAGAATTCTGCTGAAATTTAAAGGGGGACACCGTTTGAAACATCTTATCCCTATCCAAAGGATAGGGGATAAGATGTTAGATCGCTGGGCTTGCAGCTTCCGCGTTTGTGATGTCATGCCATGCCCCCTCCATTCATGTCTAGTACATAGCTGTCACGCCTCCTCCCATAGACGTGAATGGAAGGGGCTTGGTTTCTTGCATCGCCAGTCATCAGGCACAGAGTGTGCACCGATTGACAGGCGTGCAGCAGCGGAGATCGTGGGGGTCCATCAGATGTTTTTAGCGGAGAACCCCTTTAAAGTCCTATTGAGTTCAATGGGAATCCACCTTGGAATTCTGCTAAATTTAAAGTCAGGTCTTATATTTTTGAAGAATGCTAAATTTCCACCATGAAAATGTCATTGTGTGAATGGGACAGTGAAATCGCCATTGAACATAATGAGCTTTACCTTGAGCAGAATTTTTTTTAGCGTAAATTCCACCACGTGAACGTAGCCTAAGTGTTTGAACCAAATAAGGCCATATTAGGAAAAGGACTATTCCATGTTAAAACAGTTATCCCCTATCCATAGGGGCAATAATTCTCAGAGGTCTGACCCCCAGCGATCTCCAGAAAGGCACCCAAGTTTTGTTTTGAAAAGGAGAGGTAAATTGCACGCCACTGCTTTATGCATGGTCTATAGCAGTGTTTCCCAACCAGGGTGCTTCCAGCTGTTGAAAATTACAAATCCCAGCATGCCCAGAAAGCCTTTGGTTGTCCGGCAATGCTTGGAGTTGTAGTTTTATTACAGCTGGAAGCACCCTGGTTGTGAAACAACTGATCTATGGAGCTAATGGAGATAAATAGACAATAAATTGAGTTATTGTGCAGTTATGACTCGCTGCTCTCTTCCAAAAGAAGGCTTGGGCTCCCAATTCTTGAAATCGCGAGGGGTCTCAGTGATTGGCACCGCTGCAGTCTGACACTTATCTCCTATCCTAAATTGGATTATAGGGATGTGATTCCTGACAACTACTGTATGAAAAGGTCTGCCACAAAAAATGGCTCATGGCACTTGTATTAAATATTAATATTACATTTTGTAGCATCATTGTTCTGCTTAAAGGGATTTATAAAGCAACTATATCCAGATATTATAATGATTATTAAAATAAATAAAAAACATATGAACTTAATTTAACAAGAAAAACAACTGAATAAACACTACAGACAAATATAGTAAATGCAAATCTCATTGAACTTTAACAACCCAAACAATAACATTTACCTGTAACAACCTATTGTATAACATTATGATATTATGTATGCAATAACTGAACACCACTACTATACAATGTATAAAGCCAGGGCTTCTGGCTCAGTACACTTTTTTTTATTCATCGCAAGGGCACCCACCAATCTGCTATTGATGGTCCTTCCTGTTGATAGGCCATCAATGGTGTTTTCCTGAAAAAAACTGGTAGGGCCCAATCACACTACAGAATTTACACTCAGAATTCTGTTTGCAGCAGCCTCCCATTGTTTTTAATAAGATTCTTCTCCTTTGTGCACACTGCAGAATTTCCAGTGCAGGAATTGATGTCTGCAGGTGTTAGTGCTGATTCCACCAGTGCTTTCTGCACCTGAAACCAGAAATTCTGTAGTGTGCATTGGCCTATAAAGTGTACACAACTTCTAATATATCTGTGATCGGTGGGGGTCTGGCTGCTGTGATCCCCATTGACCACTAGACGTAACAGACAGAAGAGCTTCCCTAAGTAAAATCTGTGAGACTTTCAATCAGACCATTCTCTGTGCGCTCAGTTATCCTTGGAATGCCGAGCAGGAACAAAGTGAGAACACTGAGGTAAATGCTTCTGTCCCTTCCTTCTAGTAATAGGTATCTAGTAATAGCTATGACATGTCAGAAGTTGTTCTAAAGTTTTGATACACTTTAAGTAGGTGTTACATGTCAGAGTAATATTCACATAAATGCATGGACCCAAAGTGTGATGGTAGATCATCCTGAAAACCAATGATAGTCACTGTACCTGTTAGTGGCTACATGTGCTTCTTTCCTAAATGAACGGATCCTTGTTTTAGGCTGTGGTCACACAATTAGGTGTTTAATTACAATTAGTGAATTCAAAGCCAGAAGCAGATCATGAAGGGAGGACACTTAGGCTTGGTTCACATTGCGTTCCTTCCCACATTAATCATATACGTAGGCTTCCTTTGGAAAACAAAACGGGAAGCCGACGTATACTGTTAATGGTAGCAGCGAACCCTGTTCACTTCTATGGTCAAACTGAGTCACCTACTGACCCCGTTCGGGATGTATCCGCGATTTAAAGCAGATAAAAAAAATGGGGGCTGTTTTGCTTTTGAAATTACGCACACATCTCGAAAGGAGTCACTAGGTGACTCAGTTCGGCCATAGATGTGAATGGCCGTATATATCTGATCTGGTCTGACTGATCTCTCCCTATTTGGGTACATGCAGTAGTTATAAAGGGGTTGTCCAATGTAAAACAATAATAATAATAATCTTTTTTTGTCCACAGGATGTGTCTGGTATTGCAGCTCTGCTCCATTGATGTAAATGAGATTGAACTGCAGTACTACACACAACCTGTGGACAGGTGGGGTGCTATTTTATCTAATACTGGACAGATCCTTTAAAAGCTACACCCCAGGTCAATTTCCTCTAGAGTCAATGCATTTTTTTCTGCCGCATTTCTTAAAATCTCATACATATTGCTGCATTTTTACTACATTTTTTTATGCAAATAGACACCATATAGACACCATATAGACTTTAGCCTAGATTTATCAGTCAGTCTGATTTGCCCATTTTTTTCATTTTACCAGAGCTGTGATTGGTTGCTGTGGGCAAAGCCAACACCTTATTGTTTCCTGCACATAAATCTGGGCCTCCATATGGCTATACCCTTATAAGGCTTAAAGGGGCTTCAATGCCCCAGCCAGTCTGCTTGCGGTTGTCTGAGGTAATTGAGAAGCTAGCTATTTTACACAATTTTCATAACTCCCATTGACTTTAATGAAAGGTGATTAAACAGTGTAGCACCTCCTTGTTAAAGGGGTACTCTGGTGAGAAAAATATTTTTAAATTAACTGGCATTGGAAAGTTATACAGATCTTGCCCCTCTGGAGACAGCTGGGCTGGGACAGGTGGGACAGCTCCATCCCTTACAACTGGAACGCTCCCTGGTTCTACTATGGGGATGTTGTCCGATTTGTGAGGGAGCACCAGCTGGAAGGACTGAAACCTGACCTATGGAAGCCGAAGACAATCTACAAGCTCATCCGAGCTAAGGACTTGACTGAGCTGGTTCCGGGACTCCCCGCAGCCACTGCAGAGACAGTTTGGACTAATGTGGCCTCAAAGCGGCTTACCAATGGACACAAGGACTTGTCGTGGATGGCCGTCAAGGGAGGACTCTCTCTCAGGTCGTTCATGCATGCCCGCAACCTGTGCACAACCCGGTACTGCCCCTGGTGCCCCTATGTGGAGGAAACATCTTTGCACGTGTTTTGGCAGTGCCCCTTTGCACAGGGTCTGTTGGACGCCCTGGAACATGAACTCAGAGACTCTGTACCCAGGAACTGCCTATCGTACCATTCGGTGCTTTACGGTCTGTTCCCTGGGACCCACGACGTGGAGGCAATCCAGGAGGCCTGGCGCCTTATGAACTGTTTTAAGGATGCAGTGTGGCTTGCCAGGAACCGCCTCGTGATCAACAGGGAGAACATGTCCGTCCGGGACTGCCGCAGGTTCATTAAGAGCCTGCTCAGAGACTATTCCATCTTGGACAGCCCGGCCGTCGATGAGGAAGAAGAGGAGTGAAGACCCCTCTCCTTCTCCCATGTCTCCTTGAAGATACAGCCCAGCAGTTTGGCCCTGTGATCCGCCCCTCCCCACCCCCACATAGTCGCCCATACCCCCCCACGCCCCCGCCTCACAGCCCATGCCCCTACCCCAATCACAGATTGTATTGTTTTGTTATTGGATCTCTTGTGCTTTTCTATTACAGGATTGAGCGGAGTGTTAGAGTAGCATGATTTGCGATGTATAGCTTAGGGAACCTTTGCTGTGTATTGTACTGTCATGCTTTGTGTGATTGTAATTTATTGTATGGCTTGTAATGACTGAACGGACAATAAAGCTCTTTCAATAAAAAAAAAGTTATACAGATCTTCTGTATGTTCTGGGGGAAGTCCTGTATGTCATTCAAATCAGAAACATTGCTCCTTCCTGCCACCTCTGTCTGTGTCAGGAACTGGCCATAGCCGTAGAACAGGGACTCTGGAACAGTGTTTACTTACCAGGGTGCCTCTAGTTGTTGCAAAACTACAACTCGCAGCATGCCCGGACAGCCATCGGCTGTCCGGGCATGCTGGGAGTTGCTGGGAGTTGTAGTTTTGCAGAAGCTGGAGGCACACTGGGACAATGACAGTTCTGGACATGGGCAGAGGGGGCAGCAGGGAGCAATTGTGTGATTGGAAAGACTACTTCCTACAGCAGCTGATTAGTACTGGAAGGCTTACCTTTTTGTTTAGTTTTTTAGTTTTTTTAATAGAAGTTATTTACAAATTGGTATAACTTTCTGTCACCAATTAATTTGAAAATATAGTTTTCTCCAGAGTACCCCTTAACCCCTTAGGGACCAGGTCATTTTACACCTTAGGACCAGAGCGTTTTTTGCACATCTGACCACTGTCACTTTAAACATTAATAACTCTGGAATGCTTTTAGTTATCATTCTGATTCCGAGATAGTTTTTTCGTGACATATTCTACTTTAACATAGTGGTAAAATTTTGTGGTAACTTGCATCCTTTCTTGGTGAAAAATCCCAAAATTTTATGAAAAATTTGAAAATTTTGCATTTTTCTAACTTTGAAGCACTCTGCTTGTAAGGAAAATGGATATTCCAAAAAAAAAAATATTTTTATTCACATTTCCAATATGTCTACTTTATGTTTGAATCATCAAATTGACATGTTTTTACTTTTGGAAGACACCAGAGGGCTTCAAAGTTCAGCAGCAATTTTCCAATTTTTCACAAAATTTTCAAACTCACTATTTTTCAGGGACCAGTTCAGGTTTGAAGTGGATTTGAAGGGTCTTCATATTAGAAATACCCCACA
The DNA here is from genome assembly GCF_029499605.1 of Hyla sarda. NCBI lineage: Eukaryota > Metazoa > Chordata > Amphibia > Anura > Hylidae > Hyla > Hyla sarda. The sequence goes on along the minus strand of NC_079189.1, from coordinate 510,829,247 downwards.
AATGACCCCATTATAAAAACTGCACCCCCCAAAGTATTCAAAATGACATTCAGTCAGCATTTTAACCCTTTAGGTGTTTCACAGGAATAGCAGCAAAGTGAAGGAGAATATTCACAAGGGGTAAAAGGAGAAAATGTATACTTATATTTGTAGCCCAATTTCTCTCGAGTAAGCACATACCTCATATGTCTATGTAAAGTGTTCGGCGGGTGCAGTAGAGGGCTCAGAAGCGAAGGAGCGACAAGGGGATTATGGAGCGTACGTTTTTCAGAAATGTTTTTTGTGGGGCATGTTGCATTTAGGAACACTAAAATGTGTGTTTCCCCCAAAATTTCACATTTTTGCAAGGGTTAATAGCAGAAAATACCCCCTAAAATTTGTAACCCCATCTCTTCTGAGTATGGAGGTACCCCATAAGTTGGCCTGAAGTGCACTACAGGCGAACTACAATGCTCAGAAGTGATATTTGGCTTTTTGAGAGCAAATTTCGCTCAAGGGGCATGTCGCATTTAGGAAGCCCCTATGGTGCCAGAACAGCAAAAAAAAACACATGGCATACCATTTTGGAAACTAGACCCCTTGAGGAACGTAACAAGGAATAAAGTGAGCCTTAATACCCCACAGGGGTTTCACGACTTTTGCATATGTAAAAAAAATAAAAAATTCACTAATATGTGTGTTTCCCCCCAAATTTCACATTTTTGCAAGGGTTAATAGCAGAAAATACCCCCCAAAATTTGTAACCCCATCTCTTTTGAGTATGGAGGTACCCCATAACTTGGCCTGAAATGCACTACGGGCGAACTACAATGCTCAGAAGAGGAGGAGCGTCATTGAGCTTTTGGAAAGAGAATTCGTTTGGAATGGTAGTCAGGGACCATGTGCATTTACAAAGCCCCCCGTGGTGCCAGAACAGTGGACCACCCCCATGTGACCCTATTTTGGAAACTACACCCCTCACAGAATTTAATAATGGGTGCAGTGAGCATTTACACCCCACTGGCGTTTGACAGGTCTTTGGAACAGTGAGCTGTGCAAATGGAAAATAAAATTTTAAATTTTCACGGATCACTGTTCCAAAAATCTTTCAGACACCTGTGGGGCGTAAATGCTCACTGTACCCCTTATTACATTCGTGAGGGGTGTAGTTTCCAAAATGGGGTCACATGTGGGTATTTTTTTTTTTTGCGTTTATGTCAGAACCGCTGTAAAATCAGCCACCCCTGTGCAAATCACCTATTTAGACCTCAAATGTACATAGTGCACTCTCACTCCTGAGCCTTGTTGTGCGTCCGTAGAACATTTTACGCCCACATCTGGGGTATTTCCGTACTCAGGAGAAATTGCGTTACAAATTTGGAGGTCTTTTTTGCTTTTACTGCTTGTGAAAATAAAAAGTATGGGGCAACACCAGTATGTTAGTGTAAAAAAAAAAAAATATAAATTATACCAACAGGCTGGTATAGACCCCAACTTTTCCTTTTCATAACGGGGTAAAAGGATAAAAAGCCCCCCAAATTTGTAGTGCAATTTCTCCCAAGTACGGAAATACCCCATATGTGGCCCTAAACTGTTTCCATGAAATACGACAGGGCTCTGAAGTGAGAGAGCGCCATGCGCATTTGAGGACTTCATAGGGATTGCATAGGGGTGGACATTGGGGGATTTTATGCCAGTGATTCCCAAACAGGGTGCCTCCAGCTGTTGCTAAACTCCCAGCATGCCTGGACAGTCAGTGGCTGTCCGGAAATGCTGGGAGTTGTTGTTTTGCAACAGCTGGAGGCACCGTTTTGGAAACACTGCCGTACGATACGTTTTTCATTTTTATTGGGGGGGGGGGGGCAGTGTAAGGGGGTGTATATGTAGTGTTTTACTCTTTATTATGTGTCAGTGTAGTGTAGTGTTTTTAGGGTACATTCACACTGGCGGGCGTTTACAGTGAGTTTACCGCTAGGAGTTTGTGCTGCGGCGACAAATTTGCCGCAGCCCAAACTTGAAGCAGAAAACTAACTGTAAAACTGCCTGTGTGAATGTACCCTGTACCTTCACATGGGGGTGGAACCTCCAGCTGTTTCAAAACTACAACTCCCAGTATGTACTGACAGACCGTGCATGCTGGGAGTTGTACTTTTGCAACAGCTGGAGGCACACTGGTTGGAAAACCTTCAGTTACCTAACTCAGTATTTTCCAACCAGTGTGCCTCCAGCTGTTGCATAACTTCAACTCCCAGCATGTACTGATCGCCGAAAGGCATGCTGGGAGATATAGTTATGCAACAGCTGGAGGTACGCAACTACAACTCCCAGCATGCCGAGACAGCTGTTTGCTGTTTGGGCATGCTGGAATTTGCAGTTTTGCAACATCTGGAGAGCTATAGTTTAGAGACCACTGCACAGTGGTCTCCAAACTGTGGACCTCCAGATGTTTGCAAAACTACAAATCCCAGTATGCTCGGACAGCAAACTGCTGGGCATGCTATCAGTTGTAGTTTTGCAAGATCTGGAGGTGC